>NW_024704742.1:121042360-121414860 GCF_018977255.1 Callorhinchus milii | reverse complement strand
GATAATACAAACTAGCCGAGGAATGTTTGCACTGATTGCCAAAATTCTGTGAGCTTAAACGTTCGGCTTCTTCGCTCCTTTACTCAGCCTCCTCACCCGTTGTCCTTATTCCAGTGCAGCTCTGATGAGCTGAACTCCATAAGTGAGATAGATCGATCATGTGAGGGTTATAAAAGATGAGAATACAGTACTTGGTGAAAGGGGACGGTGTTTCAAGAGCAAGTGTGTGTTTAAATGTGATGGGGCGGGGGGGGGGGTGTAAGTAAACCAAGTACTATTTTTCCATCCTTCAAGAGCCTGTTAAATATGTCATTGGAATGCTATTAATCTGTTAGGATTTGTATAATGGAATTATTCAGGAGAAATGAATGTGGGAAAATGCCCACCAATTTTCCCACATATACAACACAGTGACATCTGTCTATGCACCTTTTACATTTCTTTAAAGAAGCATTTATTATGACTATATAGATTGAAAGGTTGTTTTTATGCCTGGAAGAGCTCCAGCTAATATTGGTTATGACTTGTCAAACTGGTGTTTTGCTAACAGCTTGGTACCTTTTTACGCTGCGTTTCTAAATTGTTATATAATTGTTGGCAAGGCAATCAAATGATGACAAGCCACTCCTCAAGGGCAATATTTATATAAAAATAAACTTTAGCTAACAATATTGCAAATATGAAAAACATGTAAATTATTACAAATTAAATTGTTTCCTAATGTCTACATTGCATTAGGTTTGTAGTAGTGAATAGGACCAGGCCACTTCCTGAGTATCCATCCCTGGCGTGTCTGTACCTGACGATGATATATAGCGTTTATAAGTACGCAAAACATTCCTCCTCAAGTCTCACTCGTAGCGGATGAGATTATGGGTTACTGAAAAAAGTGTTTTGGCATAGCATTCACTGTCTGTTGCAATATTGTCTATTTGAATGATCAGGTGGTGCACTAAGCATTTTCTTCTAATACTGCACTGCTTCTCATTCCAGCAGATCAGAGCTTTGCTTTATTTATTGCTGCGCTGCTTTTACAACAAACTAATAAAGCTCAGTGAACAGTTGGCAGGTCTCTGTCCTCGTAGCCATTCAGTGTTTTTGGTCCAGTTCCATTGTGTAATACAGTATATAATATGGGGAGAAGTAACACTTTGACCTTGTTAATCCAGAAGTGTAAACTGTAGAAATGTAAGAGGCCATTTGGCCCAATTTTTTGTGTTGGTGTTTGCTCCTTCATGATGTCAACCATCCCATACTATTCTATTCCCCAAACCCTTTTGCATCTTTCCTCTGCAGACAGATCCTTGTCCAGCTGTGACCACCCTACCTGTTTAGGGCTTTATCTGCAGGGTGTTGATGGGGCAAGGAAGTCGTATTGGATGTGATCTCACAGTGCTGGCGGGAGTCTTTCAATCGGCCCATGATTGGTGGCCATGAGTCATTTGCTGGTGTTCGGGTTCGGATGATGATTGGTGACAAAAGGTTGCATACTGGGGGGCCAAGAGCTTGATGTCATACAAACGGATACTGAAAACCGAATAATAAACACTGTCCCCTTTACTATATTACGAAGGGTGGGTGATAGGATAGATGTTGTAATTTAAATCTGTGTGCTCAAATCTTCGTCTCCATATCTCTGCCTTTCTCGCTGTCATTTACTGTCCATTTCCCTTTCTATCCCTAACCTGTCTCCATGTGTTCTCTCTGTGGTTCTGACTCTCACCACCACTAAAGTGTTCCAAGTATTTATGATGTGTATATATGATGCTTTGGAGACCCGTGGTATAATCAGGGATAAAATGTTGGATTCTGTTTTTGTGCGCCAGTTTGTGACTTTGTGTGAGATCCAAGAATGTCAAAGCTCTGGGGAAACCCACCTACATTAGGTTCATCAATTTTTTGATGGGTTTATGGGAGACTCATTTAGCTTCTCCCACTCAAAAAAGCCATCAGCCAAAGTTGTCCACTGTGACTCACCTTATTTGATGTACTCTTATTCATGATGCATGTATTTGATGGCATTGAGAGAGACGGACAGATTAGTCCAAAAACAAAAAACAATAATAAATTGGTCATTTTCAATCCACGACTGTTTGTGGGACACTGCTGTGCGCAATTGGCTGCCGCATTTTGCCCACAAATATACAGTCAATTCACTTTACGGTATATTCTGCGAAGTGCTTTGAGACGTCTAGAAGATGTGAAAAGCGCTATATCAAATACAAGGATTATTATTTGGCATTTTTGATAGAATTGTGTTACTAGTTGCAGATGACGTTCTTGTGGTGTTGCCAGACTCATCTGGGGATCTCGATGCACTTCTCATCGAACACTGGGTGCTTCAGTGGTGGGTGTCCCCAAGTGCATTCAGTATTATAACTACATTTTTTGGAACCAGAACTTGATTTACAATACGTGGAGTCCTGTAGCTCAGTGGTTAGAGCACTCGCTTTGCAAGCGAGAGACCTGAGTTCAATTCCAGGCAGTGCGAAACCTTGGGCAAGTTTCCTTACTCCACACAGAGCCTAATAATAATCCCTCCAAAAACAATAATAAATTTGTCATTTTCAATCCAAGACTGTTTGTGGGACATTGCTGTGTGCAATTGGCTGCCTCGTTCGCCCACAAATATACAGTCAATTAATTTAGTGTGTTCTGCGAAGCGCTTTGGGACGTCCTCCTGACGTGAAAAGCGCTATATCAAATGCAAGGATTATTATTATTATAATATGAAAGTCTCTCATTCATCTGCTGTTATTCAAAAGTTGCAAGTGGCGATGCTCTTCTTCCTCAACAATAGTACCTGATACTCAAGAACCTGTAATGCCACATGCTAATCGAAAAAAAAAACATATATAATAGGAATACTCGTGTGTGTGTGTGTGTGAATGTGTATATATAATATATATGCATAGCTTGTATCTTGTATTGTGCACTGGATTACCAATCAATCAAACATGTGAAAAAACAGTGCATTATGTGTTCACCCATACTGGTACCCATGGTTTTCTGTGCACTGAAATACTGTAATTCTCAGATTCTCAGACTGCAGAGTCTCAAGAATGCAGTCTAGCCAACCCGACTGTGTTCCAGCACTGTAAAATAGTAGTTTGTATCTAATAGTAGTTTGTACTATTGGGGTTAGGTGAGTTTTTAGTGAACAAGTCTGAGTATCTTGTTTGTACATCTGGTTACTAGGTAAGTAACATGTCTAGATTATTTTTCATTTAGCATGTGGTATTACAGGTTCTTGAGTATCTGATACCCCATTTACGCTGCAAGGCTTTTGATCCACACTGAATTTGATATCTCTGGTGTTTAAAGCCCTGTCATTCTGGAATATCTGAGTATATTTATATGGCAGAATGATTGATAATACAGTTCGCTTTTAATATTGACTAATGAGTAATATAAAAATGGCATTTTAAATTCAGTTCCCGATTGGCTAGCTTACTGTTGTCTGTGCCCCAAATCCTAGGGTTCTCAATAAAGCAAATCTCCCAAGTGCACAGAGCAATATTAGATTACCTGTCCGCTTCCACTGTGGTAGGTTTTCTCCAGCGCTTATTTGAAACTGGCTTGGTGCTTTTTACTTTTATATTTATGTTCATATCAATATACATATTTATATACAATAATCTGTCTATTTGTCTTTGAATCTCAGCCGTAAAATCTACTTCTTCGACTGCCTCTACAGTCATCTTCTCCCTTCTCCCTTGCTCGGCGTCCAACTGTGAAGCTGTCCCGAGACGTTATTCTACCTGAATGGCACTATATAAATGCAAGTTGTTGTGGTTAACGTACGTTTTTGTTTGTGTAGAAGTTCAAACTTTAGGTAAGATAAAGACCCATCCATTTTCAGAAAAATTTAATGTACAACTTCACCTAAAGACTCCACTTCTTCTCCCCCTCCCCCCCCCTCCCCCCAACCATATGTACTCCCCAAGTTGTTCTACAGATTCTGTGGATAATGACTTGATACTCCCTGGATTGTGTCTATATACTCAATGCATTTTAAAAGAAAACAATTGTACTTGGAACAAATCTAAATTTACAGGCATATTGTTAAGGGGGCCACAAGATTTTGTAGGCTTATGCTAGAAAGCAGCAAACCTCTTGTCTGCCTATTCTAGTGAGGAATTTTATCTAATCTGGCCAAGAGCCCTCCACCATTTTTCTTCGCCAGAAGTAACAGCTAAGTAAATAAAATGCTTTGTCTTGAGACTAAAAAATAGACATAAGGATATCACACTGGTCGCAATCCCAGTAAAATAAATATCCTTTGGAAAAGAAATGTCATGACAGAAGCATTGGCAGCACCTTTGTAATTGAGAGGGAATGAGTGATGAGTACTGTTCAAGGAGAGTTCAATCTGAAGGGTTTAGCAGTCCAATGTTATGTTTAGATCAGTACACAGTAATGGCCAACTGACAGTATGAAGGTTTGATAGCATCTGCAGGGCTTTAGAAGAATTGCTTTCAGGTTAGAATAGGAATAGGTCTCAGCCTGCAAATAGTTTTTGTTTTTTCTCCTCCTAGGTATTTAATGATATATTTTTAAAAAAGCATAGAATGCAGTATGGCACTTCAGTTGCTTTCGTGTTGGGTAAAACTTTTGTTTTTATACATGTTTAGCTTTGGAGCAAGGTTGATGCAAAATTCAGCATTGATCAAAAATTAATATTTATACATATTGATCATAGGTCAACACTAAGAGAAGGCTTTGGGGATGACCAATTCCAAATATGGACATCTCAAATTAATAATCCTTGGATTTGATATAGCACCTTTTGTGTCTTGTAGATGATTCAACGCACTTCACAGAATATACTGTAAAGTGAATTGACTGTATTTGTGGGCAAAACACGGAAGCCACTTGCACACAGCAGTGTCCCACAAACAGTCGTGGATTTAGTGACCAAATTATTAGTTTTTTTTGAAGGATTATTATTCCTGGAAAAGTGATTTGCCAATCAACTAACAACCGGGTTCCTACTTACTGCTAGGTAAACAGGAACGTGTGGAGTAAGGAAACTTACCCAACATTTCGCCTTGCTGGAAATAGAACCCAGGTCTCTCGCTTGCGAGGCGAGTGCTCCAACCACTGAGCTACAGAACTCCATTAATACTGGTAATATACACAGTATGGTCCCAGTACTCAGCCAATACACAGTAGCCACAGTCCACAAACTGACACAAGCAAGCCACTTTTAAAAGTAATTTCCTTTCGCTGGTTTACTTGTTCACAATATCTACCAATGCTGGTGCAGTTTCATTGCTATATTCGTGTACTTTGACTGAGGGCTGATTGGGACAATGCAAGTTAACACGTCTTGAGTTCAGAGTGGGAAACCTCCTAGGGTTAGTTCACTGGATGGCAGGACAAATGCTAGTTGCATTTCTTTTAAATCATGAGTTTGTTTCAAAGCTGTCAACTGATGTGCGATGCTGAATAGCTTTTATCTAGGTTCACTTTTGTGAAGTGTGAACCTTTTTTTCCCTTCTAATTTTCTGTCCCTTTTCTCTCCTGAAGGCCCTGCCTCATGCTGTGGTATGGTTCTGTGAATGCTGGCAGCCTCTAGTGCTTTGCCCAAATGGCCATTATTCATGTGTGATTCCAGGCAGTGAGTTACGTCAGGATGTTTGATTAGGGGGAAGTGAGCAGCACAGCTGAGCCTGTGCTGTGTTTATCTACCGTTCACACAATCTCTTTCCAGCAGGGGTCACCAGAGATAGCAAACTAGAATCTTGTTTGGCTTTCCAACTTTGCTTGTCCTCTCCAATCCACACCCTCCTCCCTGATCCAAGGCTCCTGAGCTTTAATGCAGTTCATAATTGTGTCATATCAATATCAGAATTGTGTGTCAGCCTGGCTACGTTTGTAGCACTCTTGCCTTTGCGTCTAAACATTGTGGGTTCAAGCCCCATGTCAGGTCATTGAACTTGTATAGTCTTGGTCAGCACTCCAATGCAGTGCTGAGGGTGTGCTGCATTGTTGGAGGTGCCATTCTTCCAATGAGACGTTAACCAATGTCCTTTCTGCCTATTCATGTGGATGTTAGAGATCTCAAGGCACTATTCAAAAAGAGAAGGGAGTTTCTCCTGTTGTCCTGGCTGACAATTCTCCGAATAAAATTGGTCATTCACTTCATGGCTGTTTGTGGGACATTGCTGTCTGCAAATTGTCTGCTGTGCTCACTTGCAAAATACACAGTGGCTTGAGACTACGCTGTGATCAATTTACCCTGTTATCCACTTTTATCCTGTGAAGCTCTTTTAGACATCCTCCCAACGTGAAAAGAAGTATATAAAATGTAAGCATTTTTGCTGTAATTGCTGCCCGATTGGGGATCTGCTAATTCCTAGAAACCAATGATTTAACCCGAGACCATCCTGTTCTGTGTTGTTCAGTATCATCACACGGTGCATTTGCTCATTAAGCCACCCGTTTCCAATTCCAAGTGACCGTAACGAAGGAGCATTGGTAAACCTAAACAAAGCAGTGATGTACTTGCTACTTGTGAACACATTCATGTAATGGTTGGTAGGAGGTTAAAAATGAGGGAGATGCTATAAATAATAGTGAAGGGAATAGACTGGCTTAAAAATAACAAGAGCAGGTGTTTTAGAATCGTGATATTTCTGACACAACTACATCAATTCACTTTACAGTATATTCTGTGAAGTGCCTTGAGAAGTATCGAAGATGTGATAAGGCGCTATACAGAATGCAAGGATTATTTGAAAAAAAGAAGAGACATTGTAATTGTCCAGTTTGTCAGTGCTATATCTGTTGTACTTGGGAGGGGGAAAGGGGGTGAAATAAATATTCTACCCCTTTTTCACCCTGACTTGTTTTGAGGGGATGGGGAACACGAGAATATTGCAGAACATAATGAAAACAATCCAGTGTCTCAAGTTAGTCTTGTATTAACCCTCTTCCCAGAAGTCAGTTAATCTTATTACATTTAAGCACAGCGAGGAAATAATGCTGTGGTCATCTGTAATTAAAGATTCCCGATCACGCATGAACTTGCGTGGTTCAATCCGCCTCACTATATATTTACTTCTTTCTACTATGTATTTTTGTCTATTTTGTAAATCTTTAATGATGTGTAAAGTTTATGTTGGATAACATTGAAACTTCTGTTGTGAAACACAATTTGCGTTATTCTTGTGTCAGACTGCATTGAGACTGAAAGACAAATGTCCTCCACCTTGGTCTGCAATACATCTCCACTTCTGATCTATCAAAACTGGTCTGGCAATGGAGACTTTTGTTTGTCACTAGGAGAATTGCTCATTAAAAGGGTTAAATTTGTTTTTCAAGGTTGGCCGAACAGTGTGGCAAATTCATTTGGTTCAATCTCTTTCCCTCCCTCTCTGCCTTCAAAATCCACCCATCTCTTTGACAGTGCTTTTTGCTATCTTTCACCACCTCTCGGCTCACTTAGATCCCCATTCAGTTGTGTGAAGCAGTTTGCGAGAACTCCCAATGTCTAAGATGCCATATACATGTGAAATATTATTGTTTGGGCCAGAAGTATTGTACACGTTATCTTTCAGACAGATTGAATCAAACTTCTGAAATATTTGAAGCTGATTGTGGTTTTATCCTTCATATTTTGTACAAATTCAGTGTAGATGTACTAACTTAGTTATGTGCAATGGAGTCTTTGTTGTATTTGTTTAACTATTACTGCCATCCAGGTTCATATTTGCAGACTAAAGGATTGGCAACACAGACTAATGTTAACGTTAAGAAACTGTAGAGCACGGCATTGTTTTGAATTCAGTGTATTACAGTAAGAGGACAGGCACAAGACTTGTACAAATCTTTTGAATAGGTCTGTGTGTACTTGATGTGAATTTTGAAAATGACAAATATTTCAACAAAAAACAAAGTTCACCTTCATTTTCGCAAGGAACAAAGACCATCTTTTATCATTTTTTAATATGCTTTAGTGTAGTGCACGCTCCCGAAAAATCAATTTCTATCTCTTCAAGCTTCCCCTCTGCAGGCTGAGGTCAACCAAGGTCAGGTTCAGCGTCCGATGTGATTGACAGCCAATCACTTGTAATTCCGAGCCAATCATATTGGAGGGATCAAGGTCAGACTTGGGAGCCGTTATGTTGATTTAGGGGTATATTGAATCTACAACCCTCTTATCGCCCCCCCAAAATGTCCGAGCAATAAAACTGATGAAATGGACATTGTCTGCTCAGTGATGTTATTGAACCAGGAGCAAACTTCCAACTGTTCAGAAATGAACAGCCTCCAGTTCATCCAGCAGTGTCTTAAATTTTGCTGGTGTATACATTGAATTAACGATTGAGTCAAATGACAGCAACACTGGCTTTTATTCTTTTAACCAAGGTAAATAACGCTGTTGTTTAACAAGATTGCTCTACCTTTTTGTTGCATTTATGGGGTGGGTGGGTTGTGGGGAGCGGATGCGGATTTGTCATTTTGTTTTCTACCCCAATAAAACTTTCGGGTACTTTACAGTACTTCCTGGGAACCACTAAGATGTCTCAATGATGTGACAAGGTGCTATATCAATTGCTAAGATTATTATAGTACACCTTAACATCACCAGAAAAATACCCCCTATTGCACCAGTGTTGATTGGTATTCACATCCTACTCCAGTTATCATATGGAAATGAGGTTGGTATTTCATACTGAATTATAATAATAATCCTTGCATTTGATACAGCGCCTTATCGCGTCTTCAAGACGTCTCAAAGCACTTGACAGAATATAGTATGAAGTGAATTGACTGTATATTTTGTGGGCGAAATGCAGCAGCCAATTGCGCAAAGCAGTATCCCACAAACAGTTGTGGATTGAATGACCAATAATTATATAATAATAATCCTTGCATTTGATATAGCACTTTATTACATCGTTGATATGTCTCAAAGTGTTTCACAGATTGTACTGTAAAGTGAATTGACTCTGTATTTCATGGGTGAATTGTGAATAATTGTGCAATTTCTGGTAGAGCAGTTGGGAAATGGGAGAAGACTGACCAATTCAATTTGCATCCATTACTGGTAGGTCGATTTAAATCCAGATCACAGAATCTTAATGGTGCAAATTAGTGCTGCATTTACCTGTATAAATAATAATTTTCACTTCTAATCTGTTGCATTCAATGCTTAGACTCCAAAACACTACCCTGCATTAAGGGGATATATAAATACAAGTTGTTGTTGACATTTCTTTCATGGCAAAGGCATAAGTTGTTAATTCATTGCTGTGCTGTCCTTTCCATGTGCTATTGAATTCTGCATGAAAAGCATATGAATATGAAACTAAATGTATCCACTGGCACTTTTAAAGTTGATTTTACTTTCAAATGTGAGTAATATATTGAAGCGAGGATATATAAATTGGATTTGTACAATACTGTTACCTTTGAATAAATATAACTAAGGTGTTGAATAGAGCAATTTTCCTTTCTCTTGCCTCATGCTTTTGAGTCTCCTAAAATTCTTAAAGGCAACCAATATGAAGTTTTTTTGGAAAAAAAAGAGCAAGATTGTTTTTCAGACAAAACTAAATGTTTGTGAATTGTGCAAGGCAATACAGTATTATGTCTTGCCGTCAGCAATAGAGAATGTTCTTTCAGCAGAAAAACACATTGTAGGGTTTAGGTTTGTGGTAGATTAAAACACTTAAAATTCCAGCTCACCAATTCCAAATTTATTTGCATCTGATTTCTTTAATTTTGGCCTAAGGCCTATTAAAGAGAGGTACCACTTGAAAGGCCTAACTTTGTGTAACTTCTAAACTATGTGATCTGTTTTAATGTATTCATAACATACAGAAATCTGGGTTACTCTGGTGCTTCAGTAATAGTATAACGGGGTAGCCAAACTATATGGGAATGTTTCTTTAGGGAGGTCTGGGCGATATAACTTTATGAGAGAATTTTGCTACAGGAAGGCTTGAATCTGTCCGTTCAGTCCAGGGACCTGCAAAGCCTGCACTACACTATTACCATCTGTGTTAGCTGTTTGTGGCCACGTGGATGAATCGTTCAATTGGGGGAAGAATATATTTCCTCCTTTTTTTTTTCTCTCTTGCCCCCATCTCCCCCCCAACCTCCTCATTAGCTTCTGCTTATAGCCTCCTCAGTGTTTAATTTGTAATGTTTTTTATTGTGATAAATACATTAGCTGAGATGAGGATCTTTACAGTGTGTGAAATAAAGATGAAATTAAACCTTCATTAGACATACCTGTGTGTGCATAGCTCCTTTTAAACGTTCACAGTTCCACTCAGAATTTGTATGTTCAGCTTGCATAAAAACTCGATCTCGCCAAGTTGCCATCTGATTGGTGAGTGAGAGCATTAATAAGAATTCTGTCCCATGGAATCATTGTGGAATTGGGCTGAATGGAGCATTGATTTGAAAAGTAGACTCATTTATATGAATGCAGCAACCTTTTATGGCTGTCTTCAACGCAGTAATTTTTTTTCTAAACAATTAATTTTCCTGACTTTTACTGTAATTTCATTGCTCTTTGTGAAATGCTTGGTCACCCACATTTAGGTTATGTATTGTCTGTAACATATACATAACCGGTGGGCTAATTCTTATGATCTCTGTAATTTAAAAGGACCAAAACTATTATAAACAAGTTAATGTATTCTGTAGTTGCTGAATGAGTTTGGTGAATAGTATGGGTGAGTATGTTCGTTCATTTGAACTAAACTTAACTGCACAGTGAGTGACAAAATATCACTGGGAGTGTCCAAATAGTCCCCTTAGACACAAGTAGGAACAACAACAATTTACATTTATTTAGTGCTTTCACGTTTGGAGAACGATTCAGTGAACTTCACACAGCTGACTGGGAGCCTTTGCTGGGACTCTAATGAGGATGACCATCATTAGCTGGCCTCTTGTCATCCTCATCCTTTTCTGCGTTACTTTCCACCACCTTTAAACCACTCATTCTTGCATCCCTGATTCTTTTGTCTGTTATTAAAAACTGCAATGGAGGGTTTGATGAGGCTCAGGCAAAGTACCTGGTTGGTTCTATTCCCAGTTTTCTTGGAAAGTTGGGAAGGACAAAATCCTGGACATGTTTTTTTTTAAAATGCTGAACTACAAATTTCACTGAAACCTGGTGTTTGCAGCACAGAAAGAGGCCATTCTCTCTTTTGTTCATGAGGTGATATATTTCAGATGAATTATACAAGTATGTGACTTGAATCTATTGGGCATACACCTAGACTATTCTTTAACTGAAATACTTAGTACACAACAAGAATTACAATTTTACAGGTTTCTCAACAAGGTTATGTTGAAGAACAAGAGTGACTTGACTTGTCTACAAAAATAAATGTCAAAGCGCTGAAAGTATTTGGGGAGGAAAGTATATTTTGCTTTGAGCATGGTTTGGGTTAAGAAGGTTAACATGGTTAAAACAGGAAGTATGTGTGGTGGTGGCCATGTTTGTTTTCTCTCTTGATCATTTGCATTTAATGGGGGATGGGGGTAACCTTGATCAACCAAAAGCTATGCTTCATAGTTCTATCCTAAAACAATACAATGCAAGAGTCCCCTGCTCACTCTGTGGAACCCTTTCTATCATACAATCCCACCCAATTGCCCTAACATCAGTTTCAACCATTCCTCTTCCACTCTCTGGAACTCTGTCCCGGAGTCCATCCAACTTCTTGCCACTCTTTAAATCTGTCTTGCCTCTTTGATTATGCTTTCAGTCCTTTTTCTCCTCACGTTATCACACATTGTTGAAAAAGTGCTCTAACTGGAACTCTGTGGGCCAGATCATCTGGATGGAGGGAAATCACACCTGAAGAAAAGGACCTCAAACTTCCTGTCATTTCAGAATGTGCTAATTCAGAAATCAGGGACTTGAATTTTACCACATGGTGATTGTCGATGGTGTTGTAGATGAAAGGGAAAGTGGAGAGGGGATTGTGTGTCATTTTTTCTGCCCTTGTAAAACCTAATATTTTTGAATTCAAACCCTGGTTGCCAAATTTGGGACTATTTGACTAATGCATGAGATAGTTGAGAGGCCGTAAAAGCGCAGTAAAATATCGATGTGACATTTCTCTGCCATTTTATAGGATTCCGACCTCGCTGTTGTTTTCTTCCTGGAAACATTTGACCACAACCAATTTATACAATACAAAACTACATTTGTAAAGTGCCTTTCACATTGGGAGTACGTTCCAACAGTCAGGGATTAGGACCCGGGGGGGGGGTGCGGGGTGGAATGGTGGCTGAAGGCACGGTCAAAGAGGAGGGTCTTGAGGCATGCTTTGAAGGTAGCAAAGAAGGGAGTGAGGCAAAGGGAATGTGGGATGGAGTTCCAGAGGGTGGGGGCAGCGAGGCTGAAGGCTTGACCACCGATGGTGTAGGTGGGCCGGATGGGGGACATGGAGTAGGCCGGAGCCTGTTGAGCAGAGGAAGCGGACAGGTTGATAATGGGATAGCAGGTAGGAGGGGGCAACGTCATGCGAGGACTTGAAGGTAGGACGAGAATTTTCAACTTGATCCTCTGAGGGATGGGGAGCCAGTTGAGCCGGGCGAGGGTGGGTGTGATGGTGTCACGGAGCCCAATGTGGGAGAGGACATGAGCTGCAGAGTTCTGGATGATATGCAGCTTGTGGAGGGAAGAGTTGGGAAGGCCGACAAGCGGGGCGTTGGCATACTTGAACCTGGTTGTAATGAAGACATGTACGAGAGTTTCGGTGGCCTGAGGGTGAGGTAGTAGCGGAGTCGGGCAATGTTGAGGAGGTGGGGGAAGGCAGAGCTTGTCCTGCCACGGATGTAGCGGAGAAAGGATAGTTGAGGGTTGAACAAGATGCCTAGGTTCCTGACTGGCTTGGTGAGGTGGTGTGTGCATCTAAGGATACTGATGCTGCCAGTGCCTGAGGTGCACAGACACAAGCCAATCAGGAGAGCCTTGGCCTAGACTTGAAGTCTGACAGGCAGTCTGTCAGGACATCAGTGGTCCTGGGGTCGAGGGTGGTGGCAGAGAGATAGTTAGGTGTCATCTGCTACATGTGGAAGTTGACCCCATGTCTGTAGATGATGTCACCAAGAGGGAGGATGTCACCATTTGTGGAGACAAAGTAGAGTCGGTGTGAGATAGGATCTGAACCATTCAAGGACAGAACCTTGAAGGTTTAGGTGAGAGGAGAGGAGGTGGAGGAGGATAGAGTGGTCCACAGTGTCAAAGGCAGCAGAGAGGTCGAGAAGGCAGAGAGAGCCCTGGTCTCAGATGGACAGAATGTCATTTGTCACCTTGACCAGGGCTGTTTCTTGCTGCCGGCAGCACGGAAACCCGATTGGAGGGGTTCGTAAAGGGAGTGGCAGGAGAGGAAGGTGAAGTATAATAATAATCCTTGCAATTTATAGAGCGCTTTTCATGTCTTCTAGACGTCTCAAAGCGCTTCACAGAATATACTGTAAACTGAATTGAATGTACATTTTGTGGGCAAGACACGGCAGCCAATTACGCACAGCAGTGTCTCACAAACAGTTGTTTATATTAAATTATAGCTTTAGAAGCTGAAGGAAATCCTTGGTTGGAAGCATGTCCATGGCTGACAGTTGTTGAGCCAATGATGATGCAAGGTTATTTTTTTGTTGCTGATTCCAAGCCATGAACTTGCACCAAAAAAGGTCAAATTTAAAGATCCTTGAAAAGGCCTCAGTTTCTCCTCCATGCAATG
Source organism: Callorhinchus milii (assembly GCF_018977255.1). Lineage (NCBI taxonomy): Eukaryota > Metazoa > Chordata > Chondrichthyes > Chimaeriformes > Callorhinchidae > Callorhinchus > Callorhinchus milii. The sequence goes on along the minus strand of NW_024704742.1, from coordinate 121,401,133 downwards.
AAGAAATGTAAATGTGGTAGAGGCTGCATTTTCTCCAAAGGGATTTAACCTGATTACTTAATTGTGTAGCTGAATCCTTATAAATGCACAGGTATCTTGCCAGGAAATGAGGTTGGATCAGGACTCTCAGAACAAGGCCTGTCTAAGTTTAATGTTTTTAGCGTTGCCTTGTTAATCGTCTGTTCTTCCAATGCTATGTAAACCTCTGAAGGTACAGGTTATGCTGCTCTGGCCTAGCTTTCTCTAACCAAGCCTATAGGCAACAGTGGCTAGATGTTGTTACCCTGCAAAAACATTGAGCGATGTTCTTGTGGGCGGAGGAGTTTTCTATGATAGCTCTCAGATGGGGGCAAAATTAAATTTTTGCAGTGCTATAAATGAGAGCGATTGGACAGAATTAAGTCAGTTGTTCATTTCACCAGATTCTTGAATATTATTGTACATAATCTTCAGTATTGTCCACATCTAATTAACTATTGCCTTTTTTTAAACAAAAAGTGTAATAACAGAATTAGGCAGAGATTAGATATGAATGCTGATTGGATTCCAGGCAAGAGGTTTGACAAGAACACAATACCTGTATTTGAGGACAGTCTCTTTGGTCCCGTGGATGACTGTGTTGAGTGGCTCGCTTTTAGTCCCGGTTAGGAAAACAAATACATTTTCAGTCTTTTTTGAAGAAATTTATGTAATTAAAATAAAAAATTTTCCTTGTTCGCCGTGGTTATAGAATGAATTTGCTTTGGCCAAATTTGAAGTGTCAAACTGAAGAGAGCAGTCTCATTCTTCACACCCACATGCTGTGCAGTAAACACATGAATCTTACTGAAGGTGAATGACTTTGACAGGCTTTGAAATAGCTGAAACTTTTTTTCCATTAGAAATGCATGGGGATTGCTTGACTGACTCTGACGTTAATTGGAAGTATGCAGTGGAGCCTGTCAGTATATTAAACCCTCACAAGAGTCAGCTGATCAGATAAAGCGGAAGCTCATTTACTGAATTAATGTGCTGAAAATTCAGGTAATTTGCCTCTTGTCCTGGTGTATTTACGAGTCTGGCTATTTACAAAAGCCATCTTTCATTGCTAATTCACATCAGACTTTGGCTCCAATCTGAAATTGTGAGATTCTATAATATGAATGGTATATGGCAAATGAAAGTAGATCTATGCACGAGGAAATGGCTTCAAGTAGCTTTGTTCTCTTTGCTCCATTCAGAAGAACAGTTGAATGAATGGACACCCTGCAACTGATTACATAGATTTGTTTTCTATTGTAAGGTTTTATCCCCCAAATAAAAGCTTATCATCGTGCTTGCCTCCAATCTAGAATTCTGAATACTTCTTCCTTTTTAGACGTTGTATAGTGTACGGCGTTAACTGTAATGTGGTAGGCTGTAGATGTACCTCGTATGACATTCACACAACAGGGGATGTCACACACAATGATATCTGAATAATGAGATATTCACTGCATACACTTTAGTGTTATTAACCATTAAATAACTTGTCACTGTGGGAAATGATCTTCAGTGCCAATAACATGTCTCTGATTCTCTCTTGTACCTGGAATCTCAATTTTACCTGGGACCTCAATTATAATAATAGTAATGATGATCCTTGCATTTGATTTAGTGCCTTATCACGTCACTGAGACATCTCAAAGCGCTTCATATGATATATTGGAAAGTAGTGACTGTATTTGGTGGGCAAAACGCCCACAAAGGGGGTGTTACTCAGGCGTCAGTAATTTAGTCTAAATGACTGTACATTACTGCAGCAATCATTCCCTAAATTAGCAATAATGAGCCCAAATCCAGGAATTTGAGCTGATGATTATATTAAGAATAACTGGATATTGAGAACTGCAGTGCAACTTGGAATTATCCACCAATTTTAAGGTATGGATAATCAATGTTCTGCTATACAGTGTTTCTTTAAATACTGCATATGTAAGCTTTCAATCAGTCTGTATTTTTGCTTCAGTTTGCTAATGTGTCAAAAGACGTCTTAACCATTGAAACTGCAGCAATGCCTTAACTCGCTGTGCTTTTCAGTCTGCAGCAGAATGAGGGTGCATGACCGCACTAAACTGTTCACAATAGCTACTGAGATGAGTTGTTCTAGAAATTAGTTAGTTGAGGTTCTTTGGTATAGATACGAGTGGGGGGAAAAACAGTGAAAAATAGAGCTGTGGGGGCTGCCTGAGCCCCCAGAAGGTGAACTGCTTTTGGTGGTGATGCTGTGTGATGAATATCAAACCTTTTGATCTTGTGATCTGACCTTTTTCATGTTCATATTAAAATCTTTTACCTTATAGAAGTAAGTTTGGATCAAATGATAGCTTCACTTGATACGTTACTGACTGTCGTTCTTTCAGCACCTGAAGGTAATAGCAGGTCAATCTGGCTGAACTCCCACTGGTACTTTTACCCAAGTTATTTTTTATGTGCGAGTCTGGAGGGAGGAGGGTTGGACAGACTATTTGACTTGGGAGGAATTGTGTTACAAATAAGCCTTATGTCATTGAACGGTGTCAGAGTGCTTCACACGATTTTACTGTGAAGTATGTGTATTTGTATCCAATTTGCACACAATCATGTCCTACAAACAGCCATAAAGTAAATTATTAATATACTAATAATATTGACGTAAAGACAAATGACATCAACCAGCAATAGTGTCATCAAAAGGTAACGTCACAATAATCTTCGACTCACAAGTGCATACGTATGAAATCAGGAACTAGAGAAGATCTGGAAGGACGTTGACCTAGAAATTGAATGCATGTGCATGTAGCAGTATAAGGCAATCATAGTTCCTATAACCATTGGTGCAACTGGGACAGTTAATAAGGCAATTCAGAAATGGCTTAATGAAATACCTGGTATTCACAGTGTCCACCTCCTACAGAAAATAGTTATTTTGGGAAGTTAAAATATACTAAGAAAAGTAATATCCATTCAAATATAATATGGCAGTGTTATTGGTCTGGCTGAGCCATGACTGAAAAACACTTTGAAACTACCTCTACTGAGTGATCTAACTACAATAACACAATAATAATCCTTGCATTTGATATAGCGTCTTATCACGTCATCGAGATGTCTCAAAGCACTTTATGGAATATACTGTAAAGTGGTTGACTATTTTGTGGGAGAACATTTCCGTAATGTCCCACAACCAATTTTATTTTGGGGATTGTTAACAACAGGCAGATGGAACCTCAGTATAACATCTTATCCAAAGGACGGCACCTCTGACAAAGCAGCTGAATTGTAGCATATACTATACGGGTCCCAAGTCCCATTGTGGGGCTTGAACCCACAACCTTCCGACTCAGAGGTGAGAGTGCTACCAATTGGAAACAGGCTGACACACAGTGTAAGGGCAGAGAGCAGATTCCCATTGGAGTGAGAAATATCCTGCTTAAAGAAAAGAATATCTTGTCTTCCTCTTCTACAACGCCCTCCCTTTATGTACTCGCCTGGTCTGCATGAGGTTGAACTGATCTGTTTTGAAGATTGAGCACTATCAGTCTTTGCAGGCATATTACTGAGCCTTCAGCTATTTATAGCACATTCTTGACTGTTTTGTGCCCAGGATGTCTGTACTGAGGAATGGGGTGTTGGTCCATCTTTTTAGCACCTTGTAATCAGTGTCAAACTTTCCCAGATCAGGTATAACTTATCTTAGATGCAAAGTAAAGCACTTACAAAATAGTTTAATCCCAATAGCAGAAAAATGCCACTGGTGCAGATAGAAGTACTGGTTAGATTTCACATATTATTCATCTCTTGGCTTATCTTGAGTAAACTTGACAGTTTGGTAGCTCATATGCCAGTTTGTGTGGTGAACAAGTAACACTGAATGAGAAAAGGACATTCGCCTGATCAGCAGCCCATACACAATGAACTCTGGATATTTAATTCGTTTTCTGAAAGATGAATAACCGTTGATATAACTCCCCCCAAAAATGCTCTGAAATTTCTCCTGCCCTACCCCCAGCCAGATAATTAATACTGCGATGTAGTTCTGATTGAGTGTTCACTGTTGTTGGAAGAGCCAGCCTTCAGGTGACATTAGATTTCATGACACTATTTCAAAGAACAGTAAAGATTTTTTCCAGTCATTTGAGCATTCCTCTTCACCGAAATTTACTCCATAAAAAATTATATTTGCTTTTTTTTTGATATGACATTTATGCTACATAACATGCCTTAAACTGCATAGCTGAAAAGTTGGACATGATGAAGTGCTTCAAAACAAAGTATTGCTTATTCTTTGTTTCAGCTATTTCACTTAAATAACATGCTTAATTATACATTAACCATGCTTTTCACCATTTAAAGATATGGATAATTTATCCTCTTGATTTTTCTAATCTCTAATGAAAGCTAAATCTGCTTTATAAACCTGTTTTCTGTATACCCTAGAATACTTCTAGCCTCAATTTCTGTTTAACCCAGTGCATCAATGTCCTTTTTGAAGATGGGTTGCTTAACATTTGTGAGCAAAATTCCAGTCAACTGTTTAATTTTACAGCTATAAAGGCAACCAAAAAGATGTTTCAAATCCCCTTGAGTTGCTTCTAGTACTTGTTTAGCCATGTTTATCTGCTTCTCATTGAGTAGGTAATTTCAGTAAATCATCAATCACACCTAAATCCTATTCCACCTTTACCAGTGAATACCAATTCAGCGTGTACACCTGTTTCTAGAACAGATCTACATTAGCCTGCATTTATCCACACTTGAATCTATCTGCCATTCTTTAGCCCATCCAGTTAATTGATGTTGGTGCCTATAAATATCGTTTCCCATTTACCATCCATTTCCCCTACACTTGTCACCTAGCTACATAACTTGATTTCATCAGCATTTTTTTATAATATCAGAAGTCAACTTTGTATCATTCTTGAATAGTCCTATGGCTATTTGCAAATTGGTTAGTCTGCCAAAATGCATTTCACTCATAATTCTTTTAGCTGTCAGTTAGGAGACTGTCCCTTTAATTTGAGGAGTAATTAAACTCAAGTTCCAAAGGTGATGGGACCACGTAGTCTAAACCACTGGATCATTAGATTCTTTCTTTTCTTGACTGTTTTACTGGTTAGAAATAGTCTTTGTTCCCTTTTCATTGTCTCTTCTTTCTCCCCCTATTTTCTGGCTCCTGTATTTAGTCTTTTGTTTATGAAACAGTTATTTTTGGTCATTACCCAGCCTGAATATCAGTTTCCGTCAGACAATTTAATTTGGAATTCCTTGAGCAAAGAATGTGTGTTTTTATTAGGGAACAATATCCAATATTCACTAAATCCCAAAATTTTTCATCATAAAGTGGGAAGAACAATTCTTGTGAATTTTAGCATTAGTGGCTTGTGCTGATCCATGTCTACCCAATAAACCTGCCATTACCCAATATGGTATTATCTCTCTCTCTCTCTCTTTCCATTCCTCCCCCACCCACCTTTACTTCCTTGAGTGGGTGACTCTGTGTTTGGTTAATATCTGTTGGGATCTCTACACTTAGGTTTCCAGAAACGTTTGTATTGTGCAGTCTGAGTTCATTTTAAATTGATCTCCATTCTTTCTGCACTATTATTTGAGAGCTAGATTTGGAATGGAGGGATGGGTATACTGGACATTGAGATAGTTTACGCAGCATTCTTACATTAATCTGGAAGTGTGATAACACAAAGAAATAAAAGGGTGATTAGGAAGGGAATTCAAATTGGTAGTGATTTCATCCAATGAATTATGAGGATGGACAGAATTATTTTTCATTTTGGGGTGGGGGGAGAAATTTATTTTCTGTTGTAGTGGTATTGTAGCTATTTTTAAAGCTTCGGGGTTGAAAAGTGTGTTTTCCCCTTTGTTGGGGTAGGGATAATTGGATCCTAATATTGTTCTCAGGAAGAGTTCCATTAGAGACAAAATATCACTAGGCTATGAGATCTTGCACTATTATGCCTCTCTGAATGTCTTGAAGTCCTTGACAGGTGTAATGGAGAGCACCAAGCAGGGAAAAGGGAGATTTAAAGATGTTGACAGAAGGCACAGTCCAAAATGTGTGTTTTTCAAAAGAGGGTTTTAAAACTAGGCAGTGATACCCAAATCAGAAGAATGTGGAGTAAGGGCAGAAGAGATTTTGTCAAGGCACATAAGAAAACCAGCAGAGGAGCTGTGGTTCGTAACAAACGCTCATTCTGATGCTTAGCTCCAGAGTACATGCAATAGTGAATGTCAACATCTAGACAATTAAGTGAAGAGGTAAAATTTGCTGACCTTTGTGGAAAAAAAATAACTGGTGCTTAAAATTCACTTTTTTTAAGTGAGGTGATGATTTCCCATGTTGCTTCCCTTTTGGCATGATCTGATGCATATCCTCTGAATATTTAGTGGAGCAGACTCCTGACAGCACTCTCTGTCGCAAGTGCACAGTTCCGGTGTGATGAAACATGTGCTGGCTTTCGCACATCACAAACTTTTTCTCTGCATTTCTGAAATGGCTTTTTTTTTAAATTCTTGTATCAGCCAAGTTGAGAGATCCATAAAGATAAACTGCGAACATTTGTTTTTAATTGAGTTTGGCTTGTGTTTAATGATGGGCCTATCATTTGTTCAGCCATAAATTGGGAATCCTGTTGAGACTTCAGTATCTTTACAAAGTGCTTTGGAGCACAGGCCTGCTGCGTGTACTGAAGTACAAACTGAAAACTTTAAATTGAATGCAGAATGCAGTTGTCCTTTAGACAACTGCGCTGGTATAGTTTTCCAGATGTAGCATTTTGGTGTCTTGATTTCATCCAATTTCTCATCATGGTTATTCCAAGGGTGGAATTAATTTTGAAAGTGCTTTTCGTACGGGGTCGAGGCAAGGGCAAAAATAAAATTGGTTTATTCCATCAATGAAGTTCCCCTAATGAGGGGGAGCGCTCCACTATCAGAGGTCTCATCTGGCAGATGAGATGTTAAACTGAGTTCCTGCCAGCCTATTGAAGTACATATGAAAGATCCCATGACGCTATTCAAAAAGAGAAGGGAGTTGCTCCTGATGTCCTGGTCAATAATCCTTCATTACTCAATCATTCACCTCATGGGTGGGCCGTTGCTGATTGGCATGGAAAACTGTAACACTTGGTAGTAATTATTTGCAAAGTGCTTTGAAACCTTTTGATGAGATCAGGTGCAATGAAAATTCCTGCTTTCCAATGGCACAAAGTTATTGGTAAAGCCACTACTTAGTTGTGAAACAGATGTACAAAATTCAATTTCATTTTGTGCTGAATTATGTAATCTCAGCTGTGGAAAAGCTTACCCAACCCACCCCCTTTGGCTCTCACCCCCTTTGGCTCTCACCCCCTTTGGCTCTCACCCCCTTTGGCTCTCACTCCCTTTGGCTCTTACCCCCTTTGGCTCTTCCTCCCAGCTCAGGTGCCCAGCCAGCAGTGTCGAGTACTTTGAGACATCCTCTTGACATGAAAGGCGCTATGTAAATGTTATTTGCAATGATACAATTTGCTTTGTCCACCTGCCTTCCCACCTTTAAAGATTTATTTGTTATGTCTCTTTGCTTCTTCCACTGCTTTTAATATCTTACCACCCAACAAATACTTGTTTCTCTTATTCTCAAAATGTATGACCTCACATTTGTCTGCATTAAATTTCATTTGCCATTTCTCTTGTCAAATCATCTAATCAGTCCATGTTCCACTGAAGTGCTTAACATTTTCTGAATTGTTTGTTACTCTCCCTATTTTTGTGTTATTTGCAAAACTTGCAGAAATTTTGTCCCTTTCACCAGAATCCAGATCCATCATATAAGTGGAGAAAGCAGTGGTCCTAAGCCAGACCCCTGGAGCAGACCACTATTTGCATCTCTCTATCGCGAATAACAAGCATGTACTCTGTCTTTGGCCTGCTTCATCAGGCTCCAGCCTGCTTCACGTCCCCTGTTTTGCCCACCCCACCATTGGTGGGCGGGCCTTCAGCCTCTCTGCTCTTAGCCTCTCTCCCCCCACCCTCTGGAACTCCAACCCTGAGTCCCTCCACCTCACATCCTCCCTGCTAACCCCCCGCCCTCCACCCCTTCTGAACCCAACCACCAGCTCGGGTGTGGATCCCTGATTGTTCAGCGCCTTGGGACGTCCTCCTGACGTAAAAGGCACTTTACAAATGTAATTTGTAGTTGTCTCTGTTATCTATCCTTTAACCAACTTTCTATATATGCTGCTTGCTATTTTTTCATTAATACCATGTGGCTTTTTGTTTTTTTAACAAGCCTCCTGTGCGGCAACTTATCAAAATGCTTATGGAAATCCATACTTTCCACATTCACAGCATTGTCTTCATCTATTCACTTGGAACTGCTATCAAGGAACTCTGTTGGATTTGTCAAGCCTTTAACAAATCCATGCTGACCTTTAATCCACCTGTGTCTTTCTAAGTGGTTATTAACATTATACTGTATTATAGCCTCTAAAAGTTTGCCCATTATGGGTGTTGGACTGACTGGCCTATAATTACTCAGTGGGTCCCATTCTCCTTTTTTTTAAACGGAGGCATTACGTTAGCTACCCTCCAGTCTCATGGCACAACTTTCAAATCAAACAATGATGTTTGAAAAACCATAGTCAAGAGCATCAACTGTAATCTCCCTGCCATCCATCAGTCCCTGGTGACTTGTCTTTGAGTTCCATCAACTTCTTTAGCACCACTTCCTTTTCTATAGTTATCCTTTCTAATTGTTGCACATCCTCCCCTTGTGCACTCAATATCTCACCACCACTCTGTAAAGGTTGAGTTTAAGTATCATTGAGTATTTCTGTCATAGCTTCATTTTCTATAAATAGATTTCCCCTTTTGCTCCACCTCTAACTATTCATTTGCTTTTTAAATGTTGATGAAAGTCCTTTCTCCCTCATATCCGCGCCACAACTGGCACCGCCTTCCATCACCTCCAAAACATTGCCAGACTACGGCACTACCTCACCCCTCACGCTGCTGAAACTCTGATCCACGCCTTTGTCACCTCAAGGCTGGACTATGGGAACTCTCTCCTCGCCGGCCTTCCCGCCACCTCCCTCCACACTGCAGGTCATTCAGAACTCTGCAGCTCGTGTACTGTCCCGCACCAGGCTTCGGGACCACATCACTCCCACCCTCGCTCGCCTCCACTGGCTCCCCATCCCCCAGAGGATTGATTTCAAGATCCTCATCCTCACCTACAAGGCCATTCACGGCCTTGCTCCCTCCTACCTCTCCAACCTACTATCCCCCTACTTACCTGCCCGTACCCTCCTTTCCTCTGGCTCCGGTCTGCTCCACATCCCCCGCCCCAACCGCCCTACCATCGGTGGCCGGGCCTTCAGCCTCTCAGGCCCTAGGCTCTGGAACTCCATCCCCCAGTGCCTTCGCCTTGCTTCCTCCCTTTCCTCCTTCAAGGCCGGTCTCAAGACCTTTCTCTTTGACCGTGCCTTCAGCTCCCCTCTCGACTATCTACCCCCTCCTCGCTCCCTCCCTTCCCTCCCCTCACCCTGACCATTTCCCCCCTCCTCGGGTCCTGACCCAACTGTCCAGCGCCTTGGGACGTCCTCCCAACGTGAAAGGCACTCTATAAATGAAATGTTGTTGTTTAGATGGGGAGAGGAAGTGATGGCGGAGGGAAGAGAGAGAATAATAATAATAATTCTTGCATTTGTGGGACAGTGGGAGGGGAACGGGGTGGGGGGAGGAGGTGGGGAGAGACAGGCTGGAGGGGAAGAAGACGGGCTGTGAGTGGGGAGATGGACGGATAGCGGCATGGACTCTGCCTCACTCTTTCTGTCTGGCTCTCTTGGATGGGCTCATTCTCTGATTTTTCTATCTCTTTTTTGTGCTCTCTCTCTCTCTCTCTCTCTCGATCTTTCCTTGTCACTGAATTTATTGATAACCTCCCTGAAGCAGTGAGACTGACTATTTATTTCAATGATGACTTTGCAGTCAGTGGAGAGAGGAGCCTTGCATCCTGTTCTGCTGAACTGGATTTGAACCCGAGCCACCTGGGTGCTAACCTTCTGCACCCGGTGCTCAGGTATAACTTTCATTTGAGCTCTCGCCTTTTATTCTTTCTTTCGTCTCCCACCCTGCACATCCCCCATGGTTTGGTAGTGCCTGACCATTGACTCTCTGAGGATGCCAGAAGGCAAATAAATAACTGTGGCATCTGAGGTTTAACCCAATGGAAAAACTCATAACATTGAGATTTTTAAGAAAAATATCCAAATGTTTTTTTTCTTGTTGTGCTATTCTCCTACACTACTCCTCTGTCTGTCCTCTCCATTCAGCTAACTCAGGTTTGCTGTGCGACCCCTACCCTCTCTGTGACCACATAGTTTCAGTTCCTACACCCTAACTTCTGGAACTCCCTCGACCACCCTACCCTTTATTGGCCCCTTTTTTCACGCACAACCAGCCCTGTACCACACCGAGACAGACACACACCAATGGGAAAGGGAATACTGCTGGTTAGGATTGAGTAATGTAGATTCATATCCAGTTTTTAAACTTGATTGCGTAAGTGGATAGGGTAACATTTCTGAGTTCTCTTTGTAAATTTATATACCAGCTCAAATTGCCTGAATGCTGCTTCCTTGCATTCTAACTTTGCCTTAAAAATGCTCAATCACTACACTTTACAATATATGCTGGGAAGCGCTTTGAGCCGTCCTCCTGACGTGAAAGGTGCTTTAACAAATTGTAAGTATTATTATTGTTAACTTTGTTTCACAACTTCTTGCCTTTTCTAATTGACATAACATGATATAGTTGATTTAATTCCCTTCACGCCCTGGCAGCCCACTGTCTCTCCAACCTGCTCTCTCCCTACACTACTCACTGCCTCTGCTCAACTGGCTCCGGCCTCCTCCTTGTCCCCTGGACCTTCCTCCCCACTATTGGCGGCCATGCTTTCAACAACTACGCCCCGAATCTGTGGAACCCTCTCCCTCAATCCCTTCACCTTGTCCCCTTTCTCCCCATTTTACGGTTGTGCTGTAAGACTTCCTCTTTGACAGTGCCTGCGATCACCTTCCCTCTAGCTCGGCATCAGGCTCTGCCACTGTTAAGCGCTCCCGAGATGTGGTCTGGTGTGAAGTGTGCTATATAAATGCAAGTTGTTGTTGACCACGCCTTCTCCCAACATCTCTGCTCTTAGCTCCACCTTTCCTGGTTTCATTCCTACGTGTCTCAGTGTCTCCACTTTATCTCTTCCAACAGCTTTTCCTCCTGCCCCCTGCACAGTCACTTGCAGTGTTCCTCAAGACTCTATCCTTGTTTCTTTTCGCTATCAGTGCTCTGAGATGCTGACTTACGTGAAGCGCACTATATAAATGCAAGTTGTTGTTATTGTTCCCGCTTAGCGACATCATCTGCAAACATGGGCTTCAATTCCACATGTATGCGAATGCATGCAATTCACTCTCTTTGCCTCCGCTCTCGACTCCAGGACCACTGCTCTTCTGACCAGTTGTCAGACATCAAACCCTGGACAAGCTCAGTCTTTCTCCAATTAAATATTGACAAGACTCAGGCCCTTATGAAGCCCTTAGACTTGTTGCCCATCAATGCCTTCTCACTTCAGGCACTGCCTGTCAACAAGACTGAGGCCTGCTGATTGGCTTCGGTCTGCGCCTTCACACGTCAGGCGCTGACAGCATCACCATCAATGGATGCACACTCCACCTTACTAAGCCAGTCGGGAACCTTGGCATCTTGTTTGACACTCAACTATCCTTTCTACCCCACATCTGTGCCATGACCCGCTCTGCCTTCCCCCACCTCCGCAACATCATCCAGCTCCACCGAAACCCTCATACACGCATTCATAACATCCAGGCTTGACTATGCAAACTCCCTGCTTGTCGTCCTCCCCAACTCCTCCCTCCATAGGCTGCAGCTCATCCAGAACTCTGCAGTCCGTATCCTCTCCTGCACCAGGCTCTGTGACCCTATCACCCCCATCCTCGCCTGACTCCACTGGCTTCCCATCACACAGAGGATACAGTTCAAGATCCTGGTTCTCACCTTCAAAGACCACCATGGCCTTGCTCCCTCCTAACTCTGTGGCCTCCCAAGCCCCTACTGTCCTGCGCGCTCCCTCCACTCAGCGGGCTCCAGCCTGCTTCATGTCCCCCATCTCACCCATCCCACCATTGATGAGCGGGCCTTTTGCCACTCTGCCCCCACCCTCTGGAACTCGATCCCGCAGTCCCTCTGCCTCGCCCCTGCCCTTGCCTCCTTCAAGATCCCTCTCAAGACCCTCCTTCGACTGCTTTCTCTCACCCTGCTTCTCCACCCTCTCCAATTCCGACCCCCCCCCCCCCCCAGCTCAGGTACGAAACACTGTTCAGTGCCTTGGGAGGTCTGAAGGCGCTATCCAAATGTAATTTTGTTGTTAGCATCAAGTTTCATGGTTGCATATAACATCTTGCGGAGCTGTTCTGGAACCTCATTGTCTTGTTTGACCCCCAACTGTCACTCAAACTGTGCTCTCACTCGCTCAGCTTCCCCTCACTTCCACAATCTCACACAGCTCACACAATACCTCTCACCCTGGGCTGCCGAGATACTAATCCATGCCTTTATTATGTCCAAGCTCAGTAGTGCCAATGTTTTGCTTGCCCAGTGCTACCCTGCGCAGACTATCCAGAACACTGCAGCCCGTGTCCACTCCCATACCAACTCTATTGCGATTATTCTTACTTAGCTGCACTGGAATCGAATTCAATCCCTCCCTAGTCTCGGCCCACCTTACGTCTGCAGCCTCCTTCATCCATACAAACCTGGCCATTTCATTCACTCAGCTGATGATAGCCCACTCTACGTTCCCCGCTCATTACCTGCTCCACCATCGGCAAGTGGGCTGTAAGCCATTTAGTGCTGGTACTAATGCTCAGGTCTCTCCAACTTGGTCCCTTCAACTTGCTTCCTCCCTCCCCTAATTCAAGGTATGCCTCAAAACATACCTCTTTAATCATACTTTCAGTCATCTTTCCCCTCCTCAGCTTCCTCCCGGAGTTCCGGCGTCCGGCCAGAATTGTCGAAACACTTTGAGACATCCCCCCTCCCCCAACATGAAAGGTGCTATATAAGTGTAAATTGTAATGGAAAACTAACTGAAAGATGAGCTGTTTTATGCTGTTAGTAATTTGGTACAATACATTATCTAGGTACGTTATAAGGTGATGGTAAAAATCTGTATATAAGCATAGCTTGGCATAAAGTTTCTGGTAAATACAATGTATGTGAAATGAAGGGTTTGGCATTTTCGCTCTCTGTTCAGTTAAGGTCAGCATGTACACATCAGATATTTACTTAAGTATAGTTGACTGGATGGCTAAATATTTTTCAGTGTGCCAGCCCTAAAAGCATGGTAGCACAATGGTTCTGTTGCACATGTATTGTATGTTGTGAACAATGGTGTTTTTGTAGGCTTGCGTGCAGCCCATTTGCAACAAGTTGTCATTCGTAATTTATCCTTTTTCATCAAGCCAATCACACCTCTTAAATGGACAGTAACCTGGACCGTTATTTTCTCTGCTTTGTTCTTGAATTATCTCATTTCCTCCATCTTTCAGTTCACTTGAGATGGTGGCTTTTAAAATCCTGCATTGTTTCCCTTGTGACTATTAATTGCAGTGTTTCTGACTGGGCAGATCTGGGTTCCTGAGTGTTGTGGTGCGTTAAGACATGGCCTACTGAATGTGGTGTGGCATCTCGCATTCCCCTCTATTAACCACCCCGTTGTTTATCCCCCACGTGTCACCTCATCGAAATGCAAAACTTTTCACATGAGGAGAGGCCATAGATTTTTTCTCTAACAAATTGTGCTCTTAGACACTCTTTCCTCCTCCTAAGTTTGCACTTGGTTTATTGCTTCATTCTTTTCTGCAAATGCAGCTTAGCTTTGCCTTTGGATATCAAAGCGTATCATGTTTTAGCTGTTGCATTAGCTGGAAGTTTATTGTATTACTTGAAATGCACTCTTTCCACACACCACTTCTGTCTGTGTACCTTATACGTATGTGGGGATGAATCAATAAAACTGGAGGTCTTGTTTCTATTCCCGATCCTGAGGAAAAGCAATTCCAGCTTCTTCTTCCTATAAGCACTGTTGCTACAGTATGTGTGAAAGGCTTGATTGTACTCTGAGCTGTGAGCGCAGCTTAATAATAATATTAATCCTTGCATTTCATATAGTGTCTTATTGCATTTTCGGACGTGTCAAAGCGTTTCACGGAATATACTGTAAAGTGAATTGAATGTATATTTTTGTGGGCGAAACCCAGCAGCCAAATGCGCACAGCAGTGTCCCATAAATCTATATTAAATTATAGCTTTAGAAGCTAAAGGAAATCCTTGGGGCTTGGAAGCACGTCCATGGCTGACAGAGTTATTGAGCCAATGATGATGTAACCTTTTTTTTGTTGCTGACTCCAAACCATGAACTTGCATCAAAAAGGTCAAAATTAAGATCCAGAAAAAGGTCTCAACTTCTCCTCCACGCAGTGAAGAAATACAAATGTGGTATTTTTGTGGGTGAAACACGGCAGCCAATTGTGCACAGCAGTGTCCTAGGCATGGATTGAGTGACCAATTATTTTGTTCAAGGAATTATTACCCCCGGAAAAGCAATCTGCCATTCGACGAACAATTGAGTTCCTACTTTCTGCTAGTTAAACTGCCGTGTGGAACAAGGAAATTTGCCCAACGTTTCAGCCTGTTCGGGAATCAAACCAAGGTCCTCTCACTTGCTAACCACGAAGCTACAAGACTCCACATTGTTCTGTTGAGCTATGGAATTGCTCATTGAAAAGCAATTTGTTTGTGACACATGCAGAAACCCATCGCAATTCTTAAGAGCTTTAAAACTAGATTGAGCAATCCACATATGTCCCTTTGACTCGAATGTAGTGTGCAAAAAATTCTGCTTATAAATGTTTAGCAATAAAAGTTATGCAAATTATTTTCTCGTATTTTTGAGTATTTTACAGGGTCAGCCTGTCTCGGTTGGTAGCACTCCAGCCTCTGAGCCAGAAGGTTCAAGCTCCATGTCAGATCTTGGAATTCATGTTGTCTATGCTGACAGTGCAGGGCTGGGGGTGTGCTTCATTGTTGGAGATGCTGCCGTTCAAATGAGACATTAAAACGAGGTGCTGTCTACCTATCCAAGTGGATGTTAAGGATCCCACAGCTTTTTTAAAAAAAATAAAAGGAGTTTCTTCTGGTTTCCAAGGCAATAATCCCACAAATAAAATTGTTCATTCATTTCATAGCTGTTTGTGGGACAAATTGGCTGACGCGTTCACCCACAAAATTCAGTCACTCCACTTATTAATAATGATAATCCTTAAGTTTGATACAGCATGTTGTTGAGGCGTCTCAAAACGATTCACAGGATATCCTGTAAAGTGTATTGATTGTATTTGTGTGCAAATGCGGAAGCCAATTTCTGCACAGCAATGTCCCACAAATGGGTATGAAATGAATAACCAATTTTATTTGGGGGATGCATTTTACAGTATATCATGTGAAGCTCTTTGAGATGTCCTCCTAACATGAAAACACTATCAAGTGTAAGAATTTATTCGTAAGTCCTTACGAATGCACATCTCTTAATTTGTAAAGAATGTGATTGTCAAAGGTTACAATGAAGATAACCCATGTGGTGGTTTCTGTTTTGAAAACAAAGGAGATGCGTGTTTTCTGCATTGTTATGTAAACCTAAAACTACAGAAAAATGGAATAATCAATTTGATGGGAGTGGTGGAAAGTAGTTCTGATTTCCTTCACTCTGCTAATACCCTAGAGTTGTCACAGTTGGACAAGCATATTCCTGCATATTAAGACTAGTTGACAAAAATAAGTCAACACATATACTTGAGAGAAATCTTGATCATTTTAATTTAAAATCCAAACTACATGCATTCATTCAACAAGCAATCCCTTCTGCCGTACTAACTGCGAACATGGTTCTTCCTATAAACCTAGGGGGCATTTCATTCAGTTCAAGCCCTCTTGACCTGGGACAAATTTATAAATGGGACACTGAGTAGTTTTGTGTCAAAATCTGAAGTTTTTTTATTTCTCTAGTTTTCAAGAGCAGGATCAATGACCAACCCGTGTATTGTTAGTTTTAAGTTGGTGCTTCCTTTCAATGCTACTTTTCTCTGGGTCATCTCCCATATTGTTTCAGTAAAGATTCAAGCAGGATCTTTGGGCTTTTTTTTACCATTCCTGTCAATTATGAGTACAAAATCTACTGGAATGGCTCTCTAGAATAGCTCCACAATCCTAGTCCGTTTTCGGTTTCAGTCAGTCGCAGGGCTCCCCAGCTTTCAGCTGCCTTCTTTAAGAACAGCTGATAAAACCCCTTGCTTGAGGCTTTCAGAGAACAGCCTGTGTTGGTCAGTTGGGAGGCACAAAAGCCTTGGTGCAAAAATTATTCTGTGCTTCATGGGACACATTAATGCGAAAGCAGCTGGGAACACAGCAGTCTCGTCCACGAGAAGAACCAGCTTCCTTCAACCTCATTCAGTTTGAGCTGGGACGATACCTATGAAGTTCTAAATGCTGTGTGGCTTCACTTGATTATACAATAATAATATAATGGTGGTCTGAATTCATCTATTTCATGGACAGGCCTAAGGAACTCATGATATAAGCTGACACTATTGCGGTGCTGGGGTTGTGCTGTATTTTAAGAGGTGCTGTCCTTCGCTTCATGGACATTGCTGTGTGTAAATTAACTGCCGCATTCACCCACAAAATACAGTCACTGCTCTTTACAATATATCCTGGCAAGTGCTTTGGGATATCTTTCCAATGTAAAAGGTGCTATACCAAAAGTAAACAATTGTGCTACCGCGTTTGCCTACAAGTACATAGTTACTCCATTTCACAGTAATTCCTGTGAAGTTCTTTGAGACACCCTTCTGATGGGTGAAAGCACTATACCAAATGCAAGTATAATAATGCTGATTTTTCACATCAGAACCTATCTTCAGAAGAAGTTGGTGCCTTGGTACAATTTTCAAAGTGAATACCGGTCAGTCTTGGTGACTAAATGTTTTCTCTTGCAAATTCCTCTACCACTACACATTTGCAAAAGGATTCATCAATTTGCTAAACCTGTTAAGGAAAGCTGCGTGTGTACATGTTACTCCAGGCTATTGTACTCCTAAGTTCATTCTGACCAGACTGCACTGGTCTTTTGGTGCCTGAATCCTTTACCACTACCGCTGCTCAAGTATCCTTCAGTATAAGCTCCTGCGCTCCAGGGATATATAAAGCACTTGATCTGGAGAGTTGCTCTTTAAGTGGTTAAGCAGCTGTAGCGTGGGATTATGGCATAATACTGTTGTGTTTAAAGACAGAAAAGGGACTTTTTAAAGAGTCTTATTGTGCTGAAACCTCTCGGAAAGTATTTCACAGGTAATCATAGTGAAATGTGGCGACTGTATTTTTCTATAGGCAAATGCAGCAGCCAATCTGTGCCAGCAAGGTGCCATAGTTAGCCTTGCAATTGGTACAGCGTATCAGGAGAAATTCTCCCTTTTCGTTTTTCAAATTGTGGTCTGAGATCTTTAATATCCCCCTACGTTGGCTGACATGATCTTGGTTTAATAACTCATCAAAAGACAATGCAGTGTTCCTCAGTACTGCACAGTAGTGTCATCTTAGCATATGGGTTCAATTCACAATGTGGGGTTTGAAATTGCAACCTTCTGACTTTGAGGTGAGAATGCTTTCAACTGAGCCAAGCTGACACTATTGGTGGGAGCAAAGCCACCTCACTTCCAGCAGTATTGTGATTTTAATTTTTTGTATGTAGTGGATAGAGACACAGCTTACTGATTGGGAACGCACTGGTTCAAATCCTGGTCTGTGCTACATTTGCTGGTCTCAGCCAGGGCTAAATTGGCCCCTCCCTTTCCAGGAAGGAAAGCAAGAAGGGTTCTTGTTCCTCATTCCATTGCTAGCTGTGGGGGGTGGAGGTGTGTGCGTATGCGCGGCTGCTTGGAGCTGAACTGCCTCCAAAGTGACATGGAACCTTGGTTTAAGCATGGTGATGGGTTTCTGCATTTATCAGACACCCAGCAGACCAGCCCTCCACCCTCCCCCCAAAAAAGCTTCAGTGGCCTCCCAGGTATCTATTATATGAAGTTTAGCTGTTTTTCTATGGTATCTTGTGCAAATGGCTATTGTTCACGTGTGATACTATTCCACCACGTGGTGCACTTAACCCGAGTTTGATCACATCCCCACCTGATGTCTATTATTTGGTGTCTGAGACAAACTAGCTGGATAAACAGTAGAAAGCTTGCCAGACAGAGCTCAATAGCAAGCTGTGCAGTTTTAGCTGGTTGAACTCCTGCCTTGGGTCTGCATGCCTTGGCTCTCTCCAACCTGCGCCTAATCTTCGAAATTAGGTAAGCAAAGTGCATCCCTCCTGGGAGAGAATGCACATTCCATTCCAGATGTAGGGGAAATTACATGTGTGGGTGGCATACAAAGCCTGGTTTGAATACTCTAGAGCAGTAGTGGCTTGCCTTTTTGGTTGGCCAACCAAATAAATGTTATTGATTAAATATTTCTTGCTTTATGGCCATGCCATGAGCATTGTCACTCGGTAGCTACTGGAATCAAGGCATTGATTTGCAACGGACTTGCCTGGACTCATGTGAATGTTTGGTGGGCCACTTTCGGCTTGCAGGCCATGGGTTAGATACCACTGATCTGGAGCATGGTGATGTATTTCCACGTAGGCAATAGGAGGAGCTGGACTTGTGTTTCGAGATATGGTCCATTGTGAAAAATCTGGAGAAGCTTTGGTGTATTCCAGACAAATACTAAAATTATTCACTCATCGGTTTCCAGACCCTTGAAAAATATAATTATCTCCTAGCAATTCTTTTTAATAATCCTTTTGCCAACTGCTTTTTCCAGCAGTTCCAACCACCGGAGCTTTTGAAAGATTGCCAACTTGATCATCAATGTTGTAACTTCTGTATTTGTACAACTGTTGGTCAGCACAGGTGAACCAGCAAAGCTGCATATGTTGTCTTTCACAGTGTGACAGCTGTGTCTGCCTTCAAATTTCCAATGAATTTGGAGTTGCCAGCTTTGGTCCTGGATTTTTTTTTGTCTCCCATGAATATAGTACTGTGCAGTGGTTTAACTGCGTTTGAATTATTATTTTTGGTATTTGACTGAACAATTGAAGAAAGCAGCAGTGAGCTGCCGAGATAGACTGATCTTTCCGATCCCTCGATGGCTCAAAACAATGCATTTGGGGGCCTAAAAAAGCAAACTTTAAATTTCATGCAAGCCTTGGATTACCTTGGACTAAAACTAAATGGTGTAGAACCTTCCCAGGAGCCCTTTAATAGCTTTCTTTTCATACCTGTGCTGCAGAAGGCAATTTCATTCTATTCTAGCTCCTTTTACTTGCTTTGGTAAAATTGCTGATCAGTGTATCTTCTCTTGCAGCATCTCATAATCTGTCACGGTTTAATGCACTGAACTCAAACTTGTAGAGTGCCCAGTTTCCCAAGTGGCACTCTTGTCAAAGCCAGTGGATGGTCAAATTCCTGACCTTTATAATAATAATAATAATAATAATCCTTGCATTTGATATAGCGCTTTTCACGGCTTCTCGACGTCTCAAAGCGCTTCACAGAATATGCTGTAAAGTGAATTGACTGTACATTTGTGGGCGAAACGCGGCAGCCAATTGCGCACAGCAGTGTCCCACAAACAGTCGTGGATTGAAAATGACCAATTTATTATTGTTTTTGGTTTTGGAGGGATTATTATTAGGTGTGTGGAGTAAGGAAACTTGCCCAAGGTTTCGCCCTGCCTGGAATTGAACCCAGGTGTCTCGCTTGCAAGGCGAGTGGTCTAACCACTGAGCTACAGGACTCCAGATATTTATATATTTTTAGATATTTTGTGAAGTCTGCTGCTTTAACTACATTGGTGGTAAAGCTGTGTTCTTAATTCACATGACTTTGTACACAATTGTATTTGGGGATCAACTTTTACCATGCAATTTTGCTTTTCTTAATGCCAGTTTTTATAATCATAGTAATAGTCTTCTTTTAAGGCAATCTCCCACTTTCTTTGAATTTACTAGGCTTCCACCTTCATGAAGGCCCTCTTCTCTCATTGTCTTACAACATGTTTAGCAAGAACTGCTAATGTTTAATAACAAATCAAAGCAAGTGAATCTGAATAGGAGAGCTCACTGTTCTGCTTTTGGGGGGAGGGAAGGGGGAGGCATCTATATTGATTTGAGAAAGGAATCCCCAAACTACTGTGATGGAAACACACTTAGTGGGAAATGTAATTCAGCAGAAGTGCCTCTCTTTAAATAAGTATGCACACACATAGGGGAAAGCCTCGGGATAACTGCAAACACAAGTGTAGACACTAATTAATAATTAACTAATTAACGTACATTGGCTAAAAGCTTGTGAATTCCACAAGTTTAATTCCTCTAAGAATGAAAACTACAGGAACTGCAGACAGCACAGTAGTTGTTCACTATTTGTAATGTAAGAAGATTTAAGTTGATAATTGTAGCATTTAAGACTTCCATTTAAGACCGGCAATTGAAGGAAATAATTTTTAAAATGGCGCAGCAATGGATTTTATACTATAGTCCAAATTTAATATGATACCAAAGTCAATATGTCTCAATACACTTCATGCTTAATAACTGTCCAGTGAAGTGACTTGGTAGTTTGTAGGTAAATACGGCAGCCGATTTGCACACTGGAAGTTTTCACAAAAACTTGAAGTGAATGGTCAATTTATCTGGAGGGTTGTTGGCTGGGTACTAGGAGAAACTATTTTCTCTTTTTGAATAGTGTCATGGGATCTTTAACATCCCTCTGAACTGGATACAAGCCCAGGGTTTAATTTCCCCCTGAACTAGGAGACAGGTCCGCAGTCAGCGTCTCATCCCGAAGCGTTCCTCCAGCACTGTTTTGAAGTTTCCGCCTAGACAAAGAGCTGAAATCCTGGTGTGGGGCTTGAATCCACAAATGTTTGACCCAGAGGCGAGAGTGTTACCAACTGAACCAAGCTGAAGCAATTTGCACCATGTATTACGCTAGGACAAGCGGAATTCTAGCAAATTCTATCAAGGTCAGAACCAGGTCTACAAACATAATTTTTCCCAATATGGTTCTTCAATGGTCCAACAAGCTTGAGAACTAATCTGAGTATTGACTTGGTCAGGCGCCCTATTCTGGTCCAGTGTGTAAGAGGATTTGTTGTAGCCATCTGTGGGCAAGTGAGTAAATTGTTTTTAAAATGGCTATCCTTCCTTATTAAATGATTTGCTCTCAGTTTCATTCTGTGGGCCGTCGTGTTGACATAGTGCTAGTAATGTAATTTTGATGAACCATGTGTTTTTTGAAACTTTAAAAAAAATGAGCATTTGATCTCTCTTATGAATGCAGATTCTTTTTGCCTTTGCATTCGTTTTGCAAATGAAAGTCATAGATTACTGAACAGTTGCAGTAATTCTAGCACTCAGTACTTGTGTCCTCTGGCAGTGTCAAACTGCCCATGGTTTCTACATACCAGTGGTTTCTTAATAAATTACCTTTTTGAACAGTTCACTGTGACCTAGTAAATACTGCAATGATATTCTTGTTTTTTAAAAAAAAGCTAAAATCTTGGCAAATGCTAGTCATAATAGAAATGACTTGAACTGTATTTCTCGTAAGTGTTGTGCAATATCAGCTTTAAGGAAACTGGACTGTTAAAAATTGGTTTGCATGAACAATACAGAGAATACTGCTTCTCTGTATGTACAATCAAAGTGCTTCGAGACTGTAACCCACGTGAAGGGTGCTACAAAAATTCAAGTTGATGGTTTTTGTATAGTGATCTGTGTTAGGACACTAAGATTGTACTCATTTTGTACATCAATGGCAAGCTATGCGGTTTTAGCTGGTTAGACTCCAGCAGTACCCCCAGTTCACACTCTGGGGTCCCCAAGCCTTGGCTCTTGCCAACCTGCGCCTAATACTTTCCGGAATTAGATAAGCAAGATGCGTCCCTCCAGGGAGAGAGTGCAGATTCCATTCCAATAATCTATCTCTAGAATTTCCACGTGTAGGTGGGATGCATGGAAATCTCAGCTTGGTTTGGATACTCTTAAGCGTGGCAATGGGTTTCCGCATGTTTCAGACATCTTGGCTGACCAAAAATAAGTATATTTTAGTCGTGGCAAATGAAATTGCTAATTTTTATGAACTCTGGGAGGAAAGCATCGGAAGAGTGGAAATATTTGTTTTGAATTGTATTTGTCCCATTCTTTAAATTTTATTTAATCTGTCGCAAGCACTATTCGTGGAATCCTGTAGCTCATTGGTTAGAGCACTCGCTTTGCAAGATTCGATTCCCGGCAGAGTGAAGCCTTGGGTAAGTTTCTTTACTCCACACGCCTGGTAATAATCCCTCAAAAAAAACAATAATAAATTAGTCATTTCAATCCACGACTGTTTGTGGGACGCTGCTGTGTGCAATTAGCTGCCCCATTTTGCCCACAAGTATACAGTCAATTCACTTTACAGTCTTCTGTGAAGCGCTTTGAGACGTCTAGAAGATGTGAAAAGCGCTATATCAAATGCAAGGATTATTATTATTATTCCTAGTTCACCTACTCTCTGATGCTAAATTGATGCAACTCTTCAGCCAGTTGCTAGGCATTGTGTGTGAGCAACCTGGAACGATCCACCCTCCGATTAGTTTTCTCTCGACATCAGCATGCATTTATATAGTGGCTTTCTCTCAGGATGAATATCTTGAAATGCTTTACAAGGCTATAGGGATCAGTGGAAAGGGAGGGGGAGTATGACGATGTTTGACCGGAAGGATGGTCAGAGATGTGTTTTTAAGACTGGAGAGAGCACAAGGTGATGAGGTCTTGGGTAGGAGTTCAAGAGAGCTCTGCCTGAAGGTTCAATGACTTGAGAGCAATAAAGTACTGTACCGAGGGTTGATGAAGAAAATGGCTTTTTTTTTTGCTTTATAAGTGTCTGTGTAGGGAATGCTTCCAACATTTTTTTTCATCAAGTGTTTCATTTTGCAATTTTTTAATTGGTCTTAGCCTGAAACTCAGTATTTTGAGGTGAATTTGCTACATTCAATTCTTTTAATTTTGCTCTCTCTCACTCACACACAGTGTCCATATTTTTTTAAATTGGTCGGTCAAGACATAGTTTAGCAGGTAAGAGTAGTATGATGACTAGACTATTGAAAGTCTGCTGATGGATTTATGTATGTGAATAGGACAAGTGTTATTCTCTGTACTCTGTCTTCCCGATGTGAAAGGTGCGATACAAATTTAATCTTGTTGTTGTACACCCCAGTCCTGCATTGGCTCTGGCTGTGAATAATGTCAGGAAGTGATGCAAAGATCAATCACCATCTTCATCACATGTTGTGGGCCTTTTTTAAGCTTTCCTATTTTATACATAATATAAACACAGTATATGTACATGTATTAAAAAGTGATGAATGTGTGATATTTCTGTAACTATAACACAAACAACAAATTACATTTATATTGTGCATTTCATGTTGGGAGGACGTCCTGTGGCGCTGGTTGTCAGATGTGCAGACATTCTGGTGTCTATTGTTGATATCTTACTGTGGTTTTTAACTTTGTCTTCACTTGCTATGTTGCGTTCCAGCGGAGACACAAGTGAGAAACTCTGTTACTGCCCAAGCAGCTCTAAGTTAGGTGGCTCCGATGTTACCTGGTACTGTAATCCGCTCAATCTGGTTTGGCATATACACATCCACTAGTGCTGCTAAAGAGAAGTACAAGACTCAATTATTGCTACAATAGATGTTACTTTTGCAGTTTGGGATGATTGTTTGCCCCTTTACTATGAAACATTTTGAGGTGTCTTGATTATGTAAAAATGTGCTTATGCAAATACAAGGATTATTATTGCTTTCTTTAATGTAACAAATTGGGTCAAACAAAATGTTCCATCATTTGTCTTTCCAACATCTTTCAATCTGCTGTCAATCAGAACTGCAAAAAAAATCAGAACTGCACGTCATAGCCTATTCTGGGAGAAATTCTATTCTTGAGTTTACTCTTATTTTCTTAGCATTTCAGAGTGTCCAGAATTTGGCATGTTTATATTACTTAATGTTGAAGTCAGTTTTCTGTAAAAGAATGTGTCTTAAGAATGGGTGAAATTTCTCCCCTTTTGTATATTCATAACACAGTGTGTACTATCAGATTTCAAATGGTGTACTGCACCTCTGGTTTCCCACTGGGAAAACCGACTCATAGTCCTGTGCACCCATTGTGAACGTTTTAATTATAGATGTAAACTTGGCTACCAAATCAGAGGTGGTGATGGTGGGAGTAAGCCTGGAGACTGTTCTGAAGAGGCAAATTTAGAACTGTGTAGGAGCATTTTCAATACAGTTAACTTCTTGGACATTAGGCACATTAGAATTCTTTGTTTTAAATTGCAGTTGAAAAATATATGAAACCAATTAAATCTTCAACTCTTTAGCGATTTGCTGAAGTTTGGCAAAGATGACCTGAATGCATTAGGCCTCTCTTCAGTTAGAAATGGGGGCTTTGATTACCTGATGAGAATTGATAACAACCTGCATTTATTATATAGCACCCTTGATGTTGATGCGAGTTGAAAATCAGACAGCTTTCTCAACCAATAATTCATTGAACCTGAATAACCATAATGGATGTCTTTGTTTTTCTCTAAAGATTCCCTTTTTTCTGGATATTTTTTAATGCAACAGGTGGCATACGGTTTAACTTGATGAACTGATGAGTTCACAACATAATTACAGCTGGGAGGGAGATTTATGAAGCTTTCCTTTGGTGTTTTTCCAGGGATCAGGGCTGGCTTTTGAAAAGAAATGAGGCCAAATCAATGAGTTAAAAGGCTTCTGATTATTGCTTTCATTAACCTTTTCTGATAAAGTGACCCAAAAGCACCATGAATGCTTCCAAATAGAGGTTCTGGGGCCTGTTCTTCATATATTCTTGGAAGATGATCGTGATTTTTAATGGCTTGTCCCAATCTGTTTAAAGCAGGGAATGGTGGCACTATGTTTAAGTGCATGATATGTGACCTGCTGTTTCTCCTTGTTTTGATTAAGAGTTAATAACTGGCATTGTTTCACACATGTTGTTTAAGGGTGTTGCTGGAGTTGGGCACACCTGAACAGTTAATTGGACAAAATCCCCTTCCTCAATGCCTCCGGCTAAAGCAGATTCCATTGTATTTAATTCTACAAAAATAGGCATCCTGAATTTGTGTTAATGAAGAATAAATGCAAAATGTCCCCAGGTTCACCTCAGCAATCTTACCTCTGGCAGAAGTAAGGGTGTGTAGGTAATGGATAACTCTACTGCTGCTCAGCTCAATCATCACCTTTACTTCATAATCATGGAGCCAATAAAGGAAAAATGGCAAATCAGCAGTTCAGTCTGTTTAATGGATGCAGTGCCTGTGTTGTGTAGTACAAGATTATGAAGTAGGGACTTTGAAGTTAGGAGATGAACCTTATCAACAGGAAGTCATCCCTAGATCATCACTTCCCTGTTCAGATGTGTCTCAACAGCACAGTTATGTGAGTGAGCCCCTAGAATAGTTTCATTTTAGTCAGCAAAGGCGATCCACACCAGACTGAGTTCTGTGCATGCCACCTGCGCATGGAAATTCTCATGTCTGGAATGGAACACAAGCTCTCCCTGGAGGGGACATGCCCTGCTTATCTAATTCCGGAGAGTATTAGATGCAGTTTGGCAAGAGACCAGGCTTAAAAACTCCAGTGTGTGTATTGGGGGTACTGCTGGAGTTTAACCAGCTAAAACCGTGTAGTTTGCCATTGAAAGCACTGTATGGCAAGTTTCCCAATGCTGGTGGGTCAGGACCACTCTGGACCAGTGGATTGATTTGGTTGTGATATTCAGTTGCCAAGCCAGTATAACGCCAAGGAGAACTGCCTTCCCTTTCCCAAAGAATAGCTCAGCATGAAATGCGTGAAACCATTACCACCACCTTTCTGCTTACAGCTCCGACATGCATCCTTACCGTTGACTTATTCTGTGCACAATCTATTAAAGCAAATTTCACAAAGTTTCCTTTCTCTACTAATGAGAACTTGGTGCAATCTGGGAGAACTGAGCCTCAACTGCTGTGATCAACAAAGGGGAGGGGGGGTCTTTGGTAACTGCTTTTCAGATCTGGGTTATTTGAGATAAGTTTTGAGAGTGGCAACCATTGAAGGAAATGAAAGAAGTGTTCTCTTAGACCTCTCTTTCTATTTTCTTTCCCTTCTACGCTTTTTTTCCCTTCCCAGCTTTTTGCACTTCTGTGCCAATGTGGCTGAACTTGTACGTTCCCAGCTGAATATGAATATGTACAGCACACTCAACTTAATGTTATAGGAACTGGGGCAAATAGGACTAAAGTGCTCTGAGACACTACCCCACATAAAGGTCACTATATAAATGCAAGTTGTTGTTTTGTTATAAAGGAGTTGAATGGCTTTCTTTTGACCCAAGCAAGATTAAAGCCACATTTTAAAAAGGTTATCTCTGAACTCTGTTCCCGAAGCACAGGAAATTTGTGTGTTCAATGGTCTCTACTCCCATTTAATAATACTGTGTACAGTAGTCATTGCAGTTTCAGGGGAAAATTGTACCTCTGCAACCTTTGACAGCAGTCTCTACTCTTACTGTATTGTATGTGGCCACTTCCAGGTGACAATAACTGCTGAATTATGACTTGAGTGAGCAGTGAGATAGAAACTGCAGGTAAGTGTTAATCCTCATTTCTCCCAGTTGAATATAGTGCAATTTCTCTTTCTCCTACTTCGTACACGTGTACATGCACACATACACTGCTTTTGTATTCAGGACGAGCTTTTCTGTACTGTGGGTGGTAAATAACATTTTGAGCTTTGTTAGCAATTTTGTGGTAAGGTGCAGTATAATAATGCATTGCATTCACAAAAGGAAGAGTGTGTTACTGAAGCATCCTGTTTTGATGCCCCTGTAATTTTAATAAAGGCTTATTGCAGTATTTCTGTTGCAGCTTTTCTCAGCAATCATTTGTGAGGTAGGGATTCAAAAGATCTTTCTAGTTAATTCAGTCAGATCATAAATTCACTGTACAGTATAGCAGACCCTTTTGTAGTGAATTATAATAATAATCCTTTCCCGTCGGGACTACGTCTTCAAGCATTTCAAGGATATACTTCAACACTTCAAAATTTTATCCTATGTGAAGGTCCTCGAAACATGCAACTCGTTGAACTGTAAAGTATGCAGCATCTATGTGTTTTGTAGGTGGACTCAGCATGTCCTGTGAATCATATATTGACTTGGTTCTTTACTGAGGAAAAAAACATGTGTTCTTGCCTTTCACAAGATTGTTTTGGATGAGGAAAGCCCTTTGGCCCATTTGATCTCATCCTTCCAGAACATGCAGCCTACTGTCTTCTCATCACAGCATCAAGCATTTTTTAAAAAAAGGAATCCAGCATCCTGACCTCACCAAACAACCTCCAGGCAACCAGCTCCCCTGCCATTCTGGCTTGAATATGTTTTATTTCTATGATTCTAAGAACTGGGTTAATTGTAGAGGTTTTCACAAGGCTGGCATAGTATTTGATTTGTGAAACTTGTGAGTGACTTTTGCACAGTATTTCAGCAAGTCCTTAGCAAAACTCTACAGTTAAAAAAAACTGAACAAAACGTCAGGGAGCGAGATGCACAGTAGATCTAGAACACAGTTGTTTCACGTGTGGTTTCAGACTTGACACCAACTAATGGAATGAAACGTGTATATGCGTGTGTGTTTCACTCAGTTGCCCTTTTGCCCTTTCCCCACACATAACAAGATCTTCAGCAAAATTATTAATTTAAGCAACCTCAACTGTTCCTAGTCAGCATAAACCCATACATAGCATGAAAATAGCAATAATTTGTCACTAATGGGCAATGGAGCTTGCAATCTGATTCAAAGGGCATAAGGAATGTTTGAATCTTTTTTTAAAAAACGGGTGACCTTTTGAGGTGGGGGTTGATTGATAATAATAATCCTTGCATTTGGTATAGCACCTTATCAAGTTGTTGAGATGTCTTAAAAGTGCTTCAAAGAATATGTGGTAAATTGAATTGATTGTATAATTTGAGGGCGAAATGCGGCAAAAATGCGTACAGCAGTGTCCCACAAACAGTTGTGGATTGAGTGACCAGATGTACAAATTTTTATTAGTAGGTGCTGCTGCCTCATATTAGCCATTCCTAGCAAATGTGCAATTTTCTTTACGCCTAAAAAGCGAAATAGTATTAGTTCATGATGTTACTGTATTGTGGAGTTCTGTATTGTGGAATTATGGTATTGTGCTACTGTATTGTGGAATTACAATCAGAAGCGTTTTCTGGGCGAAGACACAAAAGTTGGTTTAGAATCATAGCAAATCTGTCACTTCACACATCCCTAAATTGCTGAAGTTAGCATCCCAAGCCCCTTGCAGATACCCATGTTGTGATATACTTCAAGATACGTTGCGTGGCATAGCTATAAAAAGTACTTGCTGCACAAATTGTGTAGTAACACATGTACAATAGTAGTGATCCACAAATCTTGTACAACGAAAAGATCTGATCTCAGAGTTGTATGTATCTGTAGAAGTAGAGGAAATGCATGGTATCAATTTATAAGCTGCACTTGTGCGATACAAAGTCTTAACACAAGTGTGGATGATCTTGAGTTCATGAATAACCCATGACAAATGTTCCCGAGGGAATTGTGCAGGTATTTCTCCTTTCATGGAATACACTACACCGTTGAATCATGTTGCACCCACACTATGATGCTAAACATCACAGGTACATTTCGTCTCCAAAAGTTATAGTGCTCTTTAGTACAAATTAGATCATCTGGGGTAACTCCAGAAATGAAACTCCTAGGTAGAAATCAGGAATTAACTCTTGCTGGGTGTTCTTGCAAGTGAATGTGTTTCAGAGTGAGTTGAAACATTCAGACACTGTACAGAATTTTACTATATAATTGTTGTGCACCTGAATTCTCTTTGGGAGAGGCTGAAATGTTTCACTTTTTCTTGTCTTTCATTCCAGCTAAAATCTCACCTTGGCTCATTCAGGTATTGCTGCAGCACATTCTCATCTGAGCTGATGAGTTTACTTTTTCTATCCGAGGTATATTTTACAATGGTGTATTCCAGCAGAAAAGCTGCTTGCCTGATTATTTGGGACGGGGAGAAAGACAGATAGCATGGTGAAGATATAAGGGTAGCTAACCAGGACAGATAGTTTGGATTTGATTCTGATTACTGTTGGGAACACAAGATGACTTGAAAAGTTATACTGGGCAAACCAAGGATTTCTGGTCTCGAAATCTATGCTGCATCAGACATTCCAGTAGATGTGTTACCAGAATGGCAACTATAGCTTTTTCCTGCCTAATTCCCCCCTGACTATAGCTTTCTTGACTGAGAATCCACTTGCTTAGTGGAAACCAGGGATCCGGTGTTGGGAGTTTCTTGGTTTGTATGGCTCGGTACCTGCCAGGTGTGACCTCCTTGTGATGGGAAGAGAAAGGAGGAGGTGGTAAGCAGTATCCCACATTGGGGCTGACCTAATTTTGTGGTTGCATGTAACGGATCAACGATTGATTTTGATGTTCTGTGGTGATTTTAGTAGTCCTCTGCAGAACTCCAGGGCATTGTTGTTGATGTACTGGACAGTCTGGCTAAGTGGACCTTGTCAATCTATTAGGAAGAGGTGTGCTTTGGCTCCTGATAACGATGCAAGACTAATAGTGGTTTAGCCAGACAAGCGGCAGGAAACATACGAATGCGCTGTAATGATAAACTAAGTACACCAATGCACATTTGGACCTTGACACTTGCCAACCTGTAATTCTCCAGAATTGGGTAAATTGATTGAGATTCATTGGGGGAGAGCGCACACTTTACCCCAAACAACGTGAAGCTTTCATACATATGTGGAACCTGTGGTAATTTGTTTTGAGACTCTTAAAGATTGTGATGGGTTCGGATTTGTCAGACTTCAGGCTGACCAATAGAAAATATGCCAGGTAATTGGTCTACCATTGAGCCACCGTGGAAATGATTGAGGTTAGGTTGTATGTTCTGTAGCAATAATTTTATCTCCATTTTAATGGTAAATGTAATTTTAGTTGTAAATAGAGCTTATGAAACCCGCCTTGAGACACCCTCCTAACGTGAAAGGTGCTAAACAAATGTAATTTGTTGTTGTTAGATTCTGGGAACATGGGACAATTGTTGTATCTGAGCAGAATGCAACACAAGCTCAGGACTGTAGATGGTCTTTTCTTCTCAGCATCCAAAAGGGACACCTTTCCGTGTGAAATACAATTTCCCGAGACTTTAGCAAGATTCTGAGTTAAAGCTAGAATATTAATCCTTCGCCCACAAAATATACAGTCAGTTCACTTTACATTATATTCTGTGAAGTGATTTGAGATGCCTCAAATTAATTATTATTATTATTATTACTCATTTGGGGATTTATCATTTCGTAAAATTATATAGACCAGTAAATTAATGCAGGTGTAATTTTTTTCTCATTTTCCTTCTTCCCCTCCCCCCTATATTTAAAAAAAGAGAACTCCAGAACTACTTGGAAGAGACGATAGCCATATGGCCCAGTTTGAGAACCTCTTTATTTAGATTGGGTCAATCTTTCAGCAAGAGGTGTGCTTGAGTGGTATGGGGAGGGATGATTGTTCTGATAGTTGACCTAAAGAATACTGGTAAACCAGTAAATGCAACAACAACTTGCATTTATATATTGTACCTCACCCCGGGTAGGGTCCCAGAGCACTTGACAGTGGCGGAGCACGACACTGAGCCGCGGGAAGGGGGAGGTAGGCACGGTCGAATTGGAAGGTCTTCACGTACGACCTGAAGATGGGGAAGGAAAGGGCAAGGTAGAGGGATAAGAGTTCAAAGATGATATTGATGTTTAGGATCTGAATTCTTGACTCCAGGCCAGGAAACCGAATAAGCCACTTGGATTAACCATTGAGCTGCTAGGGCATCAAATTGATGTCTGTATGGGTTTTTTGTTGCTGTATGTAAATGGTCTATGTTGGTTGCTGTGCTGTTTCATTGCTGTGTACAGTCACAGTAAGTGAAATGGTCTATTGTGTGTTGTTTGGTTGCTGTGTACTGTCACAGTAAATTACATGAACTGTTTTTTTAAAACAATTAGTAAGCTTGACAACCGACTCCCAGCTATATAGCGCCTTTCATATAACAAACAGCTTATAGTGCCAGCACATCACCAAAGCTAAAGAGAGCATCCAAGAAACCCAGTAAATCGAAAAGAGATGGTTAGGTGAAGCCAAATTTGGATTTTATCCAAACTGTGCATTGACTGAAGGGCATAAACAGCTACACAATCTCGAGGTCCTGGGAAAGAGTGCACATTTCAGCACAGTGAAGATTGAGGCAGGATTGAAGTTGTCCTTTCTGTGAAGGCTTCCTAGTCCTTTTCATAACCACTTGCATAATGCAGTACTTCAATGAAATCAGCTTACTCCTTCCTCAATTCTCAAAGGCTTTGCTAGCTGTTGGCAGCAGTGTTCGATCAGCCTGAGGTGATGCTCTATCCTATTTCTTCCCTCCCCCCTCCCGACATGAGGAAGCATCTGGTGTTTGCTGAGCCTCTGCCTTAAAGATGTAGCTGAGACTGTGATTGGACTGCCTGGGAAATTGTCGTTCTTACTGCTCCAGGGCTTAATGTGTGCTGTGGTGATTTGAAATGACTGAATTTGTATTTAGACAAAATGAAAACAAGGCCTTTTCCAAGGAAGGGGTAGTTTATGTTCTATTGGCTTCAGTAGAAATGTTCGTGAGAAACTTCATTCACTCCCAATTTTTTGCCTCTTAATGCATATTCTGCCCTGTCACACAACCACATAAACATCTATGTCCAGACGAGCACACTCACTTTTTAAATATATCCTGACTAAGATATTCATACTACTGCACACATTGGCAGTGCTGTAGATGATGCTTAAGCACACTTGTGTATATATACATCTGCTGTTCGACACTTGTACGCACAGCAGTGTCTTGAATCTTAAGAGTTTGCTTTATGAAATCTTAAGTTGTAATATTTCAATGCCCAATCTAATGAAGATTCGATGAGTCTCCATTGATGACTGTCCTTTCTTTGCCTCTCTGCGCTTCCCCCGCCCCAAAAAACAAAACTCGCCTTGTGTAATTATTTAAGAAACACGTAAACTAAAACTTAATTCTTAATCGCCTTTTCTACATGCCTCATCTACATGAGGGCGGCTAGCGGAACTCATTATTTTCATTTGAAAGAACTTGCCTTATCATGTTGCAATGTCTCAAAGCAAG
Organism: Callorhinchus milii; assembly: GCF_018977255.1. Lineage (NCBI taxonomy): Eukaryota > Metazoa > Chordata > Chondrichthyes > Chimaeriformes > Callorhinchidae > Callorhinchus > Callorhinchus milii. The sequence continues at coordinate 121,368,625 of NW_024704742.1, read as the reverse complement.
TTGGTCATTACTGACCAGTGTAGTGACTCATTTGTAGGCAAGAGCAGCAGACATTTTGCGCATAGCAAGCAGCCATGAGGTGAGTAGCCAGTTTATCTGGAGGATGGAACCCAAAAGAAATTCCTTTTTTTATATAGTGTCATGGGATCTTTAATATCCTGAAGAAGAGGCAAATGGACTCACTTTAATCTCCTTCGAAAGATGATGCCTCTGCAACTGCAGTGCTTACCCAGGACTGTATTGGAGTGTTAGTCTGGACTAGGATCTCAAGTCCTCACTACCTTCTGAAGCAGGGGTGAGAGTGCTACTAACTGAGGCAGACCGCGTGATACTCACAAAGACTGCTGCTGTGGTTTCATGCTCTTAATGCCACAATAGCAACTATGGTGCAGAACTGCTCGCGTCCTGGGGCTGGTTGAAAGGGTGCGTTCAGTATGATTTTCAGTCTTCTTTATCGCTAACCATCTTCTAAAACGGGATGCAAGCCTGATGTTCTGATGATTCAGCACATGAATGGTTAACATTTAAGTGCATTTCCTCCACGCCCCCACGAGCATCCACTTCAAGCCACTTTTCCTGTAAATGCTCAGAGGTGGGCGATTGGATTTTGATTCATTGAGAGTGCATGGTGGCCCCATGAGGGGAGAGAGCGAGTGACACAGGGGGTTAAATTTAGATTTGGCTGAGGCATTATGTAAGTTGTTAAGTAAAAGGAAGTGCGTTACAAAATGCTTAGCTCAGTAGTCTGGCTCCCGGCCAAGTCTTTGCTTTCTTCACTACAGCTGAGGGCTTTCTAAGCTTCCCACCAGTGGGTTTGTCTGATATGTTTAGGAATGCTATTTGAGTTGTCGGCTGATGTCAGCACAGGCAGTTCAGCTAAGGGCCAGAACAGCAGTGCAGAGGGGCGGGGCTTTGTGTGGGTGGAAGTGTGTGTTTATAAGTTGTATGTGTGTACTGTTGATGCTGAGGAGGAGGGGGTGCGGGGTTAATAACCGTCTCATTACTTCCTTGCTTAATACAGCTACACTGCTAAGAATGCTGGCAGCGGTGATTAGCAGCAGCTCGTCTCGTTAAACGTTGCTGTATTAAGGAGTTCTCGCTTGTAGCAGTATCTGTACCGCACTGCTGTCTGAATGCCAGAGAACTACTGCATCAAAACCAGCGTTTCAAAATTCAGCTGTTAGGTCAGACAGGCTCAGTATAACAAAAAAAAGTGCTGGTGCGGAGTATTTGCTGTGGTGTACCAGCGCTCAACATTATGGTTGCTCGTATTTGGACGTGTGACAGTAACTATTTTCATTATTAGTCGGGCTAGGTGTTTCATGCCACAGTGGAGTTAGAACCTATTTATGAACGTTGTCTGTGGCAACGGGACATGGTGCAAAATCCAGTCATATCAGAAAGACCTACAGTGGAACATGATGGACCTAAACTTGGTTTTAGATGTTGCTTTGGGCATTTTCAAAAGCAATTCTGCTCCTGTTTTTAAACTGGTTCAGATGACGTTGGATTGCATTGTTCACAATCACCTCAAGGCTACATGGTCGTATGGTTTGTCTTGTATTTTAAAAAAATTCTTGTTCACGATAGTGTAACTATAGCCATGTCCTCAAGTCTGACATACCTATTCATGGTGCCTAATTCTGAATGCATTTTGAGAGCTTCAGCCTGCAAGTCTAACCATATCAATCTAGACGGCTTCTCAAGCCTACATTATATCTTGTGTTCTGTACACATTTGACTGGATCTCTCAGTATCGTGAGCGCTTGGAGGAAGGTATTCAGTGTACAGTATTTGTCTATGCACAGTGCAACAATGATAATGATCCTTGCATTCGATATAGCTCTATCACATTCAAAGCCCTTAAGATTTTACTGTAGTGTATAACTGTATATTTGTAGGTGATCGTGGGAGCCTACTTGCACGTAGCAATGTCCCGTAAACTGTCACCATGAAGTCGAGGACTTTTTTTTTCTCTTGAGGGATTGTTGGCTAGGACACCAAAAAAATTCCAAGTTCTCCCAAATAGTGCCACTTGAACAGGTAGATGGGAACTGAACTTTGGTTGAAGTCTCATTTGAAAGACAACACTTCTGACAATGTAGCAGAGCCCATTACTTCATTGGCGTGTTGGCCAAGCCTAGACAATGAGTGCACTAACAACTCCAAAATATGAATGGATATGTTAATCAATTATCCAAATTCACTTATTTTGTTCAAGAATGGGGAGATTTATGAACTGTTCCAATAAGTGTGTGTGGTGGGGGGGGGGACAATATTGTATAATGGGGGGACAGGGACAGATGATTACATGACAAATAAAAATTGACAAATTACTGATTAACCTACAGTTGTTTGTACCTAAGAAAAATGTGAAGAACAAAGCCCTCTTTGTCCATTTTAAAGTTGCATTTCCTAATTCCTTCTTTTGCATAGTTTATATTTCCTTATCACAAGAGTGTTTTGAATGCAATACATGTGATGTACACAGTAACATTGTGGGCTAACTATTTTCCATTGCTGGAAACGACCTGTGTCAGACACACGCACTTTATTTTTAGACAGTCATAGCCGAGGAATAGCAGCAACATTGTGAAGGTGTTTCTGAAGAGTCAGCATGTCGCTGTCCACGGCTAAGATCTGCCCATTTTGTTGGGTTTTTTATCATTTGCAAATGTTTTGTGAGGTTTGCCCCTCTTTAGATTTCTCAGGCATGAAAGTGGCCTATGATTCACTCCACAACCTCTGCCAAAGTGCCTGTTACTAACACAAGCCGGGCGTGTTGACCTCCTCAGATTGATTGAGTTCTTATTTTTCACTCTTGTCAGTACAGAAATGTAATGTACCATGTCTTCTCCCTTGTCAGCCCAGCTGAAATCAAGAATACAACAACAATAATTTGCTTTCATATACCAACAACAGCAACTTGTATTTTGTGGAGTCCTGTATCTCAGTGGTTAGAGCACTTGTTTTGTAAGCGAAAGACCTGGGTTCAATTCCCGGCAGGGTGAAACCTTGGGCAAGTTTCCTTACTCCACACGCCTAATAATAATCCCTCAAAAAAACGATAATAAATTGGTCATTTCAATCCACAACTGTTTGTGGGACACTGCTGTGCACAATTGGCTGCTGCATTTCGCCCACAAATATACAGTCAATTCACTTTACAGTCTGTCCTGTGAAAAGCTTTGGGACGTCAAGAAGATGTGAAAAGCGCTATATCAAATGCAAGGATTATTATTGTTGTATAGCGCCCTTCAACAGGGTTGTGTGTATAATATATATATATTATTATATGTGTATAATATATATATGTGTGTGTATATATATATATAAATAAAAAAGATCACTCAATCCAATACTTTTTGTGAGACATTGCGGTGCGCAATTGGTTTCGCCCACAGTCTACACAGTTAATTCACTTTACAATATATACTGTAAAGAACTTTGAGATGTCTTAATGCCATGATAAGCTGCTATATCAAATGCAAGGATTATTATTATTATTTATTATAATAAAGACTAAGTGGGAGCCGAACGGGGTGGGAATTGGGAATAAAGGAGAGGAAGGGTAGCTGAAGGCACAGCAAAGAGAGAGAGATTTTGACTGGATTTGAAAGCAGAGCAAGTAGAGGGAATTAGTGAGAAAGTAACAGGAGGAGCAGAGCGCTGAAATCCTGTCCACTGATGATGGGAGGGGATTATGACGCAGGCCAAGTTCGCAGAATCAAGGGAGTGGACAGGGCAATAGACCCTTTGACTGAAAGCAAATCAATTTCTTTAGATGGGCAACATTCAATTCCCAGAAATGTTCCACTTTTGAGTTGTCTTTCTTGAGGTTTCAAGTGGCTGAATCTGGACATACGGTCCTCACTCATAGATTCAAGTCATAGATGGAATTAGCTACTCATACACCATTTCTGTTTCACTTTCTTGTGTTGCAATAGTGTTCTGTCAGAACACTTGTCATTTCAGGGAATTGTCTTAATTTTTTAAATTTAGCTTTTTGATCCACGGGACTCTCTGCTGTTGCTATGGTTATCAAGTCACATTTGCGGAACCTTCCCTTTTAATTATCCCTGAAGTCTGGAGTGCTCCTAGTCCCTTAGGGTACATTTTAGTGGCACAGTGGTCACTAATCAAACAGCTTTAGTTTGCTCAGGATGCAATGTTAATTATAAACACTTGGAAGGACAAAATGGTTGTAACAGTTTATAGGGGAAAAAACATGCTTGCATCAGCTTTTTACTAATGTTGGCTGCTTGCTTGTTACCAATCTGAAACTGATTTAAGAATGACAGTAAATATTAATACTGTTTTCTCCTCTTAACCTTTCTTCTCCTTTCTGTGGACATGCAATTCAGATGCTATAGTGAATGGTCACCTAAGACTATGGTGAACTTACTGGTCAGGTTGTATGTTTGCACTGTACGCCACTGAACATCCATCAACATGTGAATAGACCTAAAACCCAATCTGTATCAGCTTGTGCTTCAGTGGAACAGGTGTGTAGCTGTCCAGGTAAAGGCTGAATGATGGTGTAACAGTTGAGGGCAAACAAGTAATAGAGACGAGTCCAGCTTGCCAGCTGGTCACTAGTCTCTCTTGTTTTTATTAATGAACATTTTTATTATAGCGATCCTGAGAAAGTCTGTCGTCCAGATGCTTTTAATTGGTGAATGAGATTTGTATGGACAATTTGCAATGAGTTGTCCCTTTTGCTGCATTATAGGTCCCAGTGACACTTTTATTTGTGAATGTTCTTCCCTCTCCTTCCCTTGGGACATCCTCCCGACGTGAAAGGCGCTATACAAATGTAATGTTGTTGTTGTTGTGGACATTATTTTTAGTGTACTCATTTTTACAATTCAGACACTAAATTTAAAATGTTTTCTAGATTTGTGGTTGATTTTTTTTAAACCTATCCTGAACCAACACATAGCTTTTGGACCCAGCCTTGAAATTAGATTTTGGCATTCTTAATTCAAGAATGCCAGCCAGGGCTGTAAAGTGCTGGGACTAATGTGGAAAATTAGCCTTTTTTTGGTTAAGCTGGGTGTACTGACTTGAACTGTGATGGACATTTGCTGCCTGAATGTGAGAGCAGCTGTTTAGTATTATTCAGTATTATTACTACTTATTAATAATAATAATTACTCTATACAAATTCCCAGTACTACCTAATCATTGTCTCACTGGGTCTTTGTCTTGTTTAACCTGAATAGTAAGAAGATTCTTGAGACTTCTCTAGTGCTCTTGTGCTGGATAAAAACCCTCATTTCCTGAATGACTGGTAAATTATAGAAGGATTCTTCCTTTGTTTTTCTCTGTTTTTAATTCTACTAATGCTATTATAGGGTCAATCTGATTCATGTCCTTGGGAAACAAAACCCAGTCATTTTCTCCTCAGCCTTGTGTCCAAACTGTGGGGGAAGAAATGGGCTTTTTTCTATTTTTCCAGCTGAGGTTCTCCTTCAGAGTGGCTTACTAACGGATTCTCTTCGGGATGGAATTCTGTTGAAAGCAATTGTTGTATATTTACTAAAGCCTGGCCGACAGCACAGCCTGCGAGCGTATGTTTCAGTCATTCATCCTGGTGCCTGCTGGCTGACCGTGTCTTAATTTACCCCCAAACACGGGACAAGTGCTCGGGAAGGTTCCGACAACAGCTGACTCCCCAGTCTGGAAGAGATCAAGATCTGATAACTGATGAGCCAATGTCAGTCACTTATCCTAGGATTTCAGATCTCCTATTTGCAGCAGCTAGTCTTGGGCCTAATGTCTGGTGCTAAATAATGTGTTGGTGCTGTTGATGACAATAACAATAATCTTTGCATTTGTTATTTGGCACCTTTCATATCAGGAGGATGTCTCGAAGCATTTCAAGGTTTACTGTGAAGCGTATTTTGTAAGCAATGCAGTCGTGAGGGGGTGTGTGTTGTTCAAAGTGCCATCCAACCAGCTCCTGTATGTTCAGGTGCATGTTAAAGATTCCACTGCACTACTGGAAAAGCAAAAGGTTTCCTGGCCAACAGTCCCCTAAATAAAATTGACTATTTATTTCATGAGCTGCCAGTGGTTAGAGCACTCGCCTCACAAGCGAGACGACCTGAATTTGATTCCCAGGCCGGGTGAAATGTTGGGCAAGTTTCCTTACTCCACACGCTTCTGTTTACCTAGCAAAAAGTAGGAACCCGTTTGTTAGTCGATTAGCGGGTCACTTTTCCGGGGGTAATAATCCCTTAAAAATAATAATAATTTGTTCACTCAATCCATGAATGTTTGGGACACAGCTGCGCGCAATTAGCTGCCGCATTTTGCCTATAAAATATACAGTCAATTCACTTTACAGTATATTCTGTGAAGCACTTTGAGACATCTCAAAGACGCGATAAGGTGCTACATCAAATGTAAAGATTATTAGGATCACTTACAAGATACAGTCACTTCACTTGAAATCCTATGAAGCACATTGAGATATCCATCTATGAAAGACACAAGCAAATCCATTAATAACAAATTATTAAATTGCATTTAATCCATCTGTTAAATGCAAGGATAATTATTATTTTAATTGGAACTCATCAAGTAGATCAGCTGAGAAAAATAAAGTTGAGCACGCAACAGGGAAGCTCCTGTAAGAGCTTCTTGGGATCACCCATTCCTCTGATTTTTAGAATGTTGTACAATAAGCTATTGAATAGGACCTCCAATTAAAAAAAATTGTAAATAACTTATCTGGTCCATTGGACAGATGAGGAGTGAACCAGGTGACCCTTTAGTTGCAGAGGGGAGGAATACTATGGTGAGTAATCTGCCTTGTGTGTGAGTCAGTGCTGAACGTATGAGGTATAATGTTTTTAACTAGCTTCAGCTCAGAGTAAAAGTATAATCGTGTTACAGCAGTCTGTACCTGTATAGCCTTTCAAAAGGCAAGGGTACATCTCCTTTCTTTCAGTTTGTTTTTCCTCTCTGAAAGGTAGAAGGGCTAAATTTCTACCACCTGCTCCAGACATCTCTGTTTGGATTGCTGCTTGTAAGGGTGGGTGGTGGTGGGGTGGTGGTGGAATGTGAACTGCTGGCTGTTGTAATGCAGGTGGTACCCCGCATTGTGGTGTCTGTTGCCAGCTTGAGCCCTGTATTGTATGACCTCAAAGGCAGTTAAAAAACAGGTGTCTACATACCGAATTATGGGAAACCTATTTTGCAACTAGAAATGTAATGCATCTGTGTTTGACTTTAACCTCTGGTCGATTTGTTTCTAAACCCAGGGCTATGAGGAACTGGAGCTATACAAACAGGAATTGGGTGCAGCTGTGCTTTATGGCCATGTGGCATGATCCAACAGTCCAACTGCTATAATACACCAAGGTTTCCACAGGGAGACCTTGAAGACCACACACGTATAATATAAAGTGTGTTTGTGTGTCCATGTGCATGCGCACATATGTGTTTTTCTTATTTGGGTAGGGGTTTGGTCTCGATTTATTTGCACTCTTAATTCTGATGTAATGTTTTGATATGAAACAGAACTTCCGGTAAGATTGTTCTGACATTGCTATAGCTTTGTGGATCCACTAAGATGGAAATTATTCTGATGATGTGAAGGATTTTGTTTCCACACTCACTCCTGAAAACTGCACTTTCCCCTTTCAAACAAAAAAAGGACGTAACTTTGAAAACTGAAACATTGTAGTAGGTTCTCTATAGGTTTTCAGCCCATGTTGTAGTTAAAAACTACTTTCTGTGAAGAGAATTGCTTGAGATTTTAGATTGTTTCTATTAAAACATAAATCGGTTATATCTGTAAACAGAAGCCATCTTTTATATAAATTTATAAGGTGTATATATATGCCTTTCATTCTTCATTGTTGAAAATGAGTAATGGAAGCTGAATTTATCTGTATATTTTGGAATGGTTTCGTCGTCTACCTTTTTACGGTTGTGTTACTCAGTGAGAGATGAGTGAGGGACACTCATATTTGTAGTTCCGTTGCATCACTTTGTTTCCTTTTTTTAAGCGTTGGCGTGTTACTGTGTTAGGGCCGAGATGGTGGAACGGGGTTGAATGAGATGGTCGGGGCCAAGAGGATTTGTTAATAAATTCCATGAATTTTGTGACTTGAATAATTAATTACCACCACTGATTTGGTGATCTGTACTGTATGGTAAGGCAGATCATATTTGAAACTGTATTTAACATTGTGCAAAATTAAAGTTTTCACTGTATGTAAATGTAAATGCCTTTTAGAAATAACACCACTCATGTGTGCTGTAGCATTGGCTATCCCATCTGGTGACAAATGCTTGATAATTCCTTCATTGGCACCTCTTTAGTCTTCAAACGGCTCTCTAACTGCAGCAGAGCAGTGTATGAGATGAACGTACAAAGTTATGCAGTGGTTGGTCTGCAGGAAAATGCTGACTGTTTCATTGAGCAAGTCTGTGTCGTCTCCAGACTTCCTGTAACAGCTGTTCACAATGACTGGAAATTTCAGTGCAGAACTTTTTTTTAAAAGAAGAAACTGATATTAAGTAAATTTCCATTAATTGACAAGAATAACTGTTAATTACATTATAATTGTTCTATCTGGCGTTCGGGCACATTTAGAGCTCTGTGTGAAATGAGATTAGTAAGCAATTAGTAATCGGGCTCAAAATGCAGGTGCGGTGGCTGAGCACTGAGTCGACCCATTCAGAGTACATTTCTGTAGAGCGTGTTTGAGTTCAACAGGGACCAAAGTGCACTGAAGGTTTTGAGTCAGCGTGGGAATCCATTGCCGTATTTGAGCCTGAGTCAACTCTGTGGCGCGCTATTTCCATTCCATTTCTCTCTTGGAAAAAATATGGAAAATAATATCTTGCCCTTTTCAGGGGAGTTCAGATTTAACCAAAAGACTCTAATTAAAATTTTGACCACAGCTGTTGCAGAAGTGTATGTTCAGCTTCTGTTTATCAAAGCGCCCTGCAGGAACCAGATGGTTGTAATATACTATACGGCAAGTCTGTTGGGGTGTTGGCTGGGAATAATGACCCTGGAATAGGCTTCTCTTTCTTTCCCCTCTCCAGCCCCCCCCTCCAAAACATGAAAGTGTACCATTGTGAAGATCTGCTGAATAGCTGACACTATCCCATGTGAAAGGTGCTATCAATGTATGTTGTTGAATAGCCCCACAAACCGAACTTGCGACTGGCTGTTACATTGTCGGAGGTGCTATCCTTCGAGTGAGTCATTAAATCGAAGTCCCATCTGCCTATTCAGGTAGATGTTAAAGATCCCAGGGCACTATTCAAAAAGAGAAGGGAGTTTTTCCCGGTGTCCTGGCCAACAAATCCCCCAAATAAAACTGGCCACAGGGCTGTTTGTACTGTTTGTAGTATACAACAAGATACAACAACAAGATTCCATTTATAAAGTGCCTTTCACGTCAGGAGGACGTCCCAAGGCACTGCTGGGTGCACTATTGGCTTCCACATTTGCCCCCAAAATACAGTTAATCCACTTTACAGTATATCCTGTGAAGTGCTTTGAGACGTTTCAACAACACAAGGCGCTATATCAAATGCGGATTATTATTACTATATTCTTGATGGGTCATTTCAGCCGTAAGCTATGTATTTCTTTTCCCCCTACCCACCACTTGGTTGGTGGGAAGGGGTGGAGAAATGTGTAGCTGAGCAGGCTAACTGCTGCCCCAGAGGGGTTAAGATATCTCAGCAGAGGTTAGGATTCAAACCTGTCACTTTCTGGCCTATGTGGTGCCTTTGCCCATTTGTTGGTCGATGAGCTATTAAATCTTTTTTAAAAAATAGCTTTCAAATGGATGCGACTTTTTTCAAGTAAGATTTCTATTTCTTCACCTTGTAGAGAGGTGGTATTTTTATTTATTTAAAAAAGCAAACAAAATACTGTTAGAAATTAGTACTACTATGTGCAACTTTGTGGGTGTACCTTTAAAGTGCCCTCACAGGCTCCCAACTGTTGCACCTGTCCCTTCGGGTACAAATTCAGCACTGCTGGCTGAGTAGCGGCCAATTGCTTTCTCTTTCTCTTTCTTCCCCCACCACCCCCCACCAAAAAAAACACATGAAAGTGTACCATTGTAAAGATCTGCAGAATAGTTGACGCTACTCCGTGTGAAGGGTGCTATCAGTCTAAGTTCTTATTGTTGAATAGCCCCACAAACCAAGCTTGCAACTATCTGAGAGATTATGACACAACCAAATTGCTTCAGACTTTTGTTTCTTAAAATTAAATAACAATGGCAAATGTTGAGGTGGAAGCAGATTGTTTAGGGACTGGCTGTGCTGCCTAGGGGAATCTTAACACCCATTCATACTAAATCCCAAAGTATTCAGTTGGTCAGCAATCCATTAATATAACTTTGTTTTTAAATCGCATCTCTGTGGAATTGAGTTCTGGCTGTTTTTGGAAAGTGATGTGGAGGGGACTTTCCTTCAACAACTGAATAAACAGTTGTTTATTCCTTAATTATATTGCCTTCTCATTGGCTGAGTTCTTGTGTGAATTGACTAATTTAAGATGGAATAGAATGAATTTTGTATTGAAAAGTTTATGTAAATTACAGTCGCTTACTGCATATTAATGTCCCAATGCTGAGCCAATTGATTTTATAAATTTGTTTCACTGAACACTGATTAATTCAATGTCAACAAGTTTGCACGACCAATGTAATTCTAATTCTCGGTGTGTTTCAGATCAACAAATGAAGAAATGCTGTGGTGGAAACTTGGTTTATTTATTTGTCCATTGGGGAATTGGCTGGTAAAATTCTTATCTTGTTGAATAACAACTCTCTGAGGCGCTATCCTGCCTGAAGGATGTTGTTTTTGTAGTGAGGATGGGGACATAGTTTCCAGCCCGCCTTATAATAGGGCGCCATCGAGAGCGACTGACAATCCGTGTTCTGCATCGCAACCTCAGCTGATCACGTGCCCGGTGACATCACTGCCAATGACATGATGCTAGGATTTCCAATTTATTAAGTTTACAAAAAAAGTCAGAGTCCATGACCCATTTGCATTATATGCAAGTTTGCATTATAAACAAACTCATTATACAGGGTTCTACTGTAGTTTTCATCTCCATGTCTCCCATTTTCCCCACCCTCCTCCCACCATCAACCCTCCTCCCACCATCAACCCTCTACAAACTGGATAAAAAAATAAGAAAATCTCTGTTTTTATGGTGATCATGTGTGGGAAACCAAGCTCTATCACAGATTGGTAATGCTTTCAAATGGCCTTAATATAACTTCCAGGTTTCCCACAATTCACAGCAAATTGCCTAACAACATTCTGAAAACCTGTATGGTTAAGAAGAAAGGGTAAAAAATGCTCAGTTTCATAACCCATTCAATAATAAAACATCATTATTTTTGGGGGTAAAACTTTGGGGTTTTTATCCCCAAAGTCGATTGTTTAAGGGACTTCTTTTGCAGCTGCTCAGCCAGTGGCCAACTGGAATATCTCACTTCACGATGTGAACAACAGCGCATTCTTTCATAAATGGACTCTGAAGAGATTTCTGCGTTTGACCCTTTGACAAAAAAGAATGGTGTTGGCATTGCTGAAAATTGCACAATTTGGCACTCTTGATAATTATCACAATCACACATCACATTTTTGACCTCCTAGGTTTTGGGCTGTTAATAGCTCCCTGGTAATGTGACTGTTTTCATTATCAGATTGGCACAGTTTTATAATTGAACATGATTTTGTTGGGATGAAGTCTCTCTTTTCTCCAAGGGCCTTGCATCTTGTGCAGGTCAGAAGCATGCTTCCAGGTTACTGCCACTCCTCAAGCCAGATTCTAGGAATTATGCCTAAACTTAATGGTGTGTATGTTTCATATGTTTTGCCCACAAAATACAGTCAATCCTGTTTATGATGTATTCTGAGACATCTCAATGACGTGATAAAGCATAATATCAAATTCAAGGATTATTATTTCTCTCATTCTCACTCTCTGAGAGGCACTGAAATTTACAAAAGAATATTGTTCAGTTTACTATCACATTAGGTTTCCTAATATGAAAATCATTCTGATGACACCTTTGCTTTTTTGCAGTCCAAATGGGTGGATTTCCCATCTGATCTTCCACTTGAAAATGCTTGAAGCTGTTGAGAGAGAGAAGAGGCACATGCTAAATTTAGTTCCAAAATGCCTGATATGAACAAAACACTGGGCTACAGAACCTTTCTGGTCTGATCTTTGCATTGTGCTGTAGTGAATGTACAGTTTATCTTCCCTGCAATAAACATTAATCTATTTGTGCCCTACACAGGAGTTTGTGCAGATGTGGTCACAGATCATGTTGCCTTATGCGCGACTGCCACTTAAACACTTAATTTAGGAGTGAGGATCCTTAATAAATTTAGAGCTAGTTTAAATATTCCTATATCATTGCGAAATGGCATTTGGAAAGATTTATTTTAAGGCTCTTTTGCAATGATTTTGATGACAATTTAACCAACTGCAGCTGCTGGCTAGTTCAGCACAGCTGACCTATAATCCCTTCTCATTCTGTGTCTTAATGTGGAGAAGCAGCAATTCCAACATGGTGCCTGGGTGGTCTGAAGCTTTGGTGAACAATAAGCAGTTTGTGTAACAATACTGTTGTGATCAGAGATGCTTACTGAACGAGAAGGGTGTCTGTGATGATTTAAATAACAGAAGCCAAATCTCTGGTAAGAGGCAAAAATGGAATTACCTCAGCATTTCGGACATTGGATTGGCTTATGTTTATGTGCTAGAACAGAGTTGTCCAATACATCAGCCACCAGCTGTATATGGCTAATTGTGGCTAAATTGCATTTTTGATTAGTAAGTAAAAAATGAGTACAGTAAAACTTGCATAAGTCTGATCTGTATAATTCCAAGTTGTACATCTGCCTATGTCCTGTTCAAGAATTTGTGTTCTATGCATATTTGACATAACTCATACTTTGCACAAATCACATTAAATGTATGTTTCCAACTAATACGACTTATGTGAGATTTACTGTAATACAGTTGTTGGGCATGTGATCTCAAAACTTGTATTCACATACTCGTGTACGCATATGTACTTTGATGTTTTTTGTGCATTTGTTGATAAAATGGTAAGACCAAAAACTGTTTTTTTGAATGTTGTGCTTGTGCTTTACTTCCTTAGTTACTGCTTATTCGTTATCTGCTAAAATGGTAATACGGGTGAAAATGCTAACATGCCTTGCAGAATGTGGTTAGATGATATTTGCCCTTTGCCTTGATATGCCCTATTGGAGCTGTTTGTTATTGGCTGGGCTTTCTTCTGCTGGCCTGGAGCAGTTATTCTGATTGATCAAGCTGACCACGATTGACAGCTCCCCACTCCATACAATATTGTTGCTGAAATCTGGTGTTTCTGCCCAGGTTTTAGGTGAAAGCAACAGGAGCCTGCCAAATTGGTGAAAGAGCAAAACTGCAAAAGTTTTGCATTGATCCGTGATAGATATTTGTTTCGTAAACATACATGTGAAATTCATTTACCTGTTGCTTGTATTTAAGGCTTTTTTCCTACTAAAATTGGTCCATGTAGCTAAAACAGTTTCACCGTAGCCATACCTGTCACTGGTTAGCGATTTCGTTTGAACAACACTGTGCTAGAGGCCTGATATTCCACATAGTCTTGGTCTGTAAGAACATTGTGCTTAAAAAAATTAAGACCCTGCATCATGGAAAATTCTTAATTGGAAAGCTGATACTTTTTAAGACCTGCTGAAAAACATTTTCCAAATCAGAACTGAATTAAATAATTTCCCCCAATTCTGAACGGCCTTAAATTTGAAGGTAGATTTTTTTTGTAGGTTAGAGACCAGGTAGCAATTAATATATAATAATATGAAAATAATCTAGGCTGACACGCCATTGCAGTGCTAGGAGTGTACTGTATTGGAGCTGCCGTCCTTCAAATGAGATGTTAAACCAACAACAACAAAATTGCGTTTACAGAGTGCCTTTCATGTAGGGAGGATGTCCCAAAGTGCTGAACAGTCAGGTGTTGGGGCCTGAGAATGGGGGAGGGGTGATGTAGGGGTGAGGGAAGGTAGAAAGGTTGGAGGGCGACCAAAGGCACGGTCGAAGAGAAGGGTCTTGAGACCGGCTTTGAAGGAGGCAAGGGAGGAAGCCAAGGCGAAGGGACCGTGGGATGGAGTTCCAGAGTCTGTTGTGGCAGAGAGGCTGAAAGTCCGCCACCAATGATAGGGCAGGTCGGGCGGGAAACATGGAGCAGGCCAGAGCCTGATGAGTGGAGGAAGTGGGCAGGTTGGTAGGGAGTCAGCAGGTCAAAGAGGTAGGAGGGGGCAAGGCCATGGATGGCTTTAAAGGTGAGGACGAGGATCTTGAACTCGATCCTCTGGGGAATGGGGACCCAAAAAACCAAGGTCCCACCTGCCTGTTCGGGTGTAACATTACAGATCCAGTGGCACTATTCAAAAAGGCAAGGCAATTTCTTGTGGTGACCTGGCCAACAATCACCCATTAAAACTATGTATTCACTTCATGGCTTCTCACCCTGCATGAAGGCAGTTGTATAAATGCCACTTGTTTTTGTTTGTGGGATTTATTTTAAGGCTTTTTTGCTCTGAACAAATCGGTTGCTACATTCACCGACAAAATACAGTCACTCTCCTTGACAGTATATCTTATGAACTGCTTTGAGACAGCCTCTTGATGTGAAAGGAGGCATACTAAAGACTGTTTGTGGGACACTGCTGTGTACATTGGCTGCTGCGTTTTGCCCACAAATACACAGTCAATTCACTTCAGTATATTCTGTGAAGCACTTTGAGACATCTAGAGACGTGAAAAGCGCTACATCAAATGCAAGGATTATTATTATTACTACTGAATGTAAGGACTATATTACTATTTCTTCTTCTATACTAATAAAATGACAAAGACTGCCTGTGCTTCAAGAAGGATCTTAATAACCATGTAAAGACATGATTTATACTACAGCGAAAAGGGAATGACATGGGCATATTTGTTTTTGGGTATCTCCTATCGTTTATGAGTTATTTCAGTTTTTCGCTGCAATTATACCTGGTGGCTGCACCAGCTGACCATGGCACTGCGGCATCCTGTGTCACAGAGCACGCACATAGCCAAGCGGCAGGAACAAAATAAAGAATACAGACAAAGCTAAGCCGCAGCAACAACAAAAAAAATAACATTTTCAAAGCACCTTTCATGTTGGGAGGAGTCCCAGTGATTATAAGTTATACATTTATATTTATTATTATAAAGATGCCTAAGTGAAAATCAAACCTTTCAAGGATAAGTAAAGATGCTAGACAAGAGAGCAGACCCATGAAACAAAGAACAAATGAAACTGAAGAACAAAGTCCTCCCACAGGAGTCCTCTGTCTGTCTGTGTGTCAATCTACATTCCATATTGGATCTTTTGGTTGCAAGCATAGCTGCAATGGGTACAGCTTATAATATATGGATGGTAACCATGCAGCACAACTCTCCTCTGTTAGGACTGCCTTACCCATTGTTTTGGCTTTCACATGTTCAATCCAGTGAACTCATTAAGAAACTACAAAGTGGCTAATCACAGCACGGAAGTTTGAATCCCAGAGGCCTAAGATTTGAGCACTCCTAACTCTACTACTGCATTGAGTTCATTGGTTTCTTACAAATAAGAAACATTGCATTTATATTACAGGATATTTCTTGTCAGGAGGACTTCCCTGGAGACTGACGGGATTCACTGCAAAGTGTAGTGACTGTATTTTGTAGGTGAATGCGGCAGCCAGTTTATGCACAGCAATGTCCCATAAACAGCCATGAAGTGAATGACCATTTGTTTTATTTTGAGGAGTGTTGGCTAGGACACCGGGAGAGAGTCCCTTCTCTTTGAAAATAATGCCCTGAGATCTTTAACGTTCACCTGAACTGGCAATGGGACCTCAAATTGGTATCTCATTCAAAGAACAGCACCTCAGCATGGAGCTTCAACCCATAACTTTCTGACTCACGCAGAGTGCTACTAACTGAGCCAGGCTGACACATGGGCACTTAGACAGCAAGTTAAAATGGGCACTGGTTCAGGTGTCTTTACGGACGACCTCCCGACATGAAAGGTGCTATTCAAATGTTGTAGGATTAGTCCTGTGACTTTCTGTATTATTCCATAAAGTGAATACATTTTTATACTGGTTGTGCAAAACTATGTGCTGCTAATCTGCAGCTGTCTTTTCAGTATTCAAATGTTTAGAAAGTGAAATTAGAGAAAGGGACAAAACGGTAGAACAGAACTGAAGACGGCTCAATTTTCCGATTATATTTACATACAGAAATGAAGTGCTTAGAATTGAACTATTCTTGGGTAAATGCTTCAATTTTAAGCAATTGCTAAAAATAAAAAAAAACTTGATCTACCACCTCATGATGTTGTTGAAACATCTCAAAGCTCTGCACAGAATTTACTGTGGAGTGTAGTGACTTTGTGTTTGAAGACAAACATGGGGCCTTTTCAAACAGTTTTTTTCAAGTCTCCTCAGTACTAGTTCAGTAAAATAGCCTAAACTTTATTATTAATCATAATAATAATAATCTTGCATTTAATATATCGCCTTATCACGTTGTTGAGACGTCTCCAAACTCTTCACCGAATATACTGTAAAGTGAGTTGACTATATATGTTGTGGACGAACTGTATACATTTAAACGCTCTAAACGCTACCTACGTGGAGGGCACTATTTAAGTGCAAGTGGTTGTTGAACTTTAGCGGAGAACCAATCTGAAATGCTTATGAAGGATGATTTCAAGGATTGAACAGCATTTTTCTCTCATTCTCAAAATAAATATTGCTGTGGATGTGCAATTGTTGATTTGTATGTTTAAAACAGAGGTGAAATTCCATATTTCACATCTCAGTCTGCGAGGGAATTTTCTTGTGAAAGTGGCCCGTGACCTAACTGTGGGAGCTACTCACTGTGGGAGTACACGGTGAGGAGGGAATCATGCTAAATGCTGGCTTTTTTTTCCCATTTCCCCCTTTACCCTTGACTCTGGAGGTTTCTGTGTGGGGTTTTGGTGCACGATCCTGTTCATTGTTTCAAATGGCAAAATGGTAACATAAGACGGCAAATGAGAATCCCACCGAAACGTTTTCACAAACTGTTTGCTGTACCAAGGAGAGAATGTCTATTTATGGCCCGTGGATTTTGATCCAAACACATTTCTCTGCTGAAACCCAATAATCTAAGACTTCAGAATATGTCTATGTATTCTGTCACGTGTTAGTGCATATTTAGCTACCACAGTTGTGATGATACTTTTTTTTCACATTGTTCATACTGATATCTGCAGAGAGACAGCACAATTAGCACTTCCTAGTCCTCGGTGAATGAATTTGTGAAGTTTCTTTTGTGCAGTAAACTGAGCCAGTCTTGACATTTCTGAGGTTAGAGACAACTTGTGATTTCAGGCATAAAAACAAAAGTCACTGGGAACACTCAGCAGGAGAGGCAGCATCTCTGGAGAGAGGGAAAGTGAATTAACCATCATTTGAGGTTGATGATCTTTCATCAGAACTCGTCAGCGGCCTGAAACATTAACTCACTTTCCTTTCTCCATAGATGCTGCCTGACCTGCTGAGTGTTCCCAGCGACTTCTGTTTTTGTTTCAGGTTTTCAGCATCTGCAGTGTTTTGCCTTTTGTGAGTTCAGGTTGCGAGTGGCTATAATCAATGCACAAATGTCAGTGATTTTTTTTAATAAACGGAGCAGCAGGACATTGTTGTGTAGGTAAATTACGTAATAGAAGGCCAGTGCGTAAGAACTGATTCCTTGAATCGCTTTTCAGTTTCAAAGTGAAAGTGGACCATTGGGTAAATAATGATTTTTACATACTTGTGCATGAAGAGACACCCTGGATTTATCCTTTGCCTGCAGCTTCAGAAACATTTAGGTCAGCTCCATTTAATGTTGTTTTTCATTATTGCATCTAACAGTGGAAGTCTTGCCTTCAGCAACAGTGAATGAGATGGCAGCATTGACTCCAGAGACTAACTGTTTGGCCTGAGAAATAGGTTTCTTCCCCACCTCTGTATTAATAGCCAGCCATAACAGCTCTGTGTTATGTTGTACAAAAATAGGAGCAAGAGTAGTCCATTTAGCCCATCGAACCTGTTCCACCACTTTCTAAGATCATGAGTGCCTTTCACGTCGTGAGAACACCTCAAAGCACTTTACTGTAAACATAAATCACAACTTTTTTTTAATATAGAGGCATAAAGACAAGCACAGATTATTGTATCTGATGCATCAGTGTGAAAATCCCAGATTTCCTAGCAAAGATAAGATACTGATAACCAATTTCAGGACACTGCATTGCTCCCGAACAGAATATAGAATACTGCACATTCGGCATTTAATATTGCGGCTTTTACATTGGGAGAATATCTCAAAGCACTCCACAGGATTTTCTGTAAAGTATATTGATTGTAATTTGCACACACTAATATCCCACAACACCATGAAGTGAATAGCCAATTTTGACTGGAGATTTATTAGCCAGGACACTGGGAGAACCTCTTCCCTTTTCAAATAATGCCATAGAATTTTTAGCATGCACCTGAACAGGAAAATGGGAACTTGATATAAAGTCTCATCTGAAGGTTTGGTTCCTCTGATAATGCAGTGCATCCCCTTCGCTGTATTACCTAGACTGTAAGAGTTTAAAGTCCTGACATGGGGTCTTGAACCCATGACCTTCTGAGGTCTCGCCTCATGGAGTCCTGTAGCTCAGTGGTTAGAGCACTCGCTTTGCAAGTGAGAGACCTGAGTTCACTTCCAGGCAGAGGGCGAAACCTTGGGCAAGTTTCCTTACTCCACACAGAGCCTAATAATAATCCCTCCAAAACCCAAAACAATAATAAATTGGTCATTTTCAATCCATATGACTGTTTGTGGGACATTGCTGTGCGCAATTGGCTGCCGCGTTCGCCCACAAATATACAGTCAATTCACTTTACAGTGTGTTCTGTGAAGCGCTTTGGGACGTCCTCCCGACGTGAATAGCGCTATATCAAATGCAAGGATTATTATTATTATTATTATTATTATAGAGCACTCGCCTTGCAAGTGAAAGGACCGGGGCTTAATTCCTAGGCAAGGCGAAAAGTTGGGCAAGTTTCCTTGCTATATCGAATGCAAGGATTATTATTTATGTTAAATCAGCCAAGCTAATGCCCAATTTAGCTGCAAATGTAGTACAAGACCTACAATAGTACCAGCCAGCCAGTCTGACCTCCAGGGAGTTTCTCTGCTGAAACATGCTGGGAAGAGTCACACTTGGCACTGGGACGAACTGTCACTCGACATTTGATTTCTGACTGAGGGTTATTTCTTGTAGCTGCTGCGTATTAGTGATAACTGTTTACTTATTTAATCCAAGTACTGATTTGAATTTTAAACTGTACCGCAAAGGTACATAAAAAATACATTTCAGAAATATTTTATGCAAAAGAAAAGAAACTGCAAATGCTCTCTAATTTTGGTAATAAATTTCCTTAATGCCAGTTTTCACTTGGGTAAAATTAACACTAATTAGATCCATAGAAATTGAATTGATGAAGATTAAAAAGATGCAGGTGAAAGCATTCAAAAAAAATTTCAGTCATATTTTCAATTGCCCAACCAGCATCCATTAACTCCTTAAAAATTACACTAAATAGCACCTTTCGCAGTGGGAGGCATCTCTAAGCGATTCACACAGCTAGGTATGGGGGCGGGGGCGAGGTGACTGTGGGGGAAGATGACTAAAATCATGATTGAAATGGTAAATCTTACAAAGGAGACTTAAAAAGCGTGGAGAAAGTGTGGGGGCAAGGCGGAGAGACTCTGAGATGGAGTTCCAGAGAACGGGGGCAGAATGGCTGAAGCTCACTGATTGATGGTGGAGAGTTAAGCAGGCGTTTGCTATTTTTTATGTGTTTTAAAAAAATATATATATACTTGGAGAATATTTGTTTTGATTTGCAGATCTTGGCCGTGGGAAATGGTTGTTTTGCACATTCAACCCATCCTACTTGTCCCATAGTAACTAATTTGTTTTCTTTTCAAATGTTTTAATTTGACTCTTATTTCAATAGTCACTTGACACGTTTTCCACATTCTATTAACCCTTCACGTGAAAAGATTTCTAGCTTCCTTGCTAATTGGTGTAGATTGGCCAGAGCAATGGTAGCTTTCTGATTATTTTTTGGTAGGGCATGAATAAAGGATAAAAGATAGTTCTCTCTCTTGCCAGTCCTGAAATTGTAAATTTACTGATTTTTCAATCCTCACTTAGGTCGAAATCTGAGAAATTAGGTTCCATCCCGTATCCCAACCATTAGGATATTACTGGATATCTGAAATGTTATTTTGCTGGTACTGTGAATTTGATTCTCTGTTTAATTTTTCCTGAGAATATTCTTTCATTTTTCCAGTGAAGGTATTTTATAAATTGCAGCTGTGGTTCTTATCATCTGGATGCTGACCGCACCACTCGGTGGCTTGTTCCCACTGCTTATTGCGTTCCAGTCCTGGCCTGTTTCAGTCCTGAAAAGGGGTGTGAGGATGGAAAGCCAGCTATCTTGCAAGGTCCAATTTTTATAATTGAAGGGTTGCATTTTGTATGAGGCATTTTGAGAAACCAGTTTCTTTAAATTTGTATCCTAAAGTATTCCTTTATTATTATTTAATACCATCCAGCATTGTCAGGTGCTTTGAGATGTCCTGCCAATTGAAAAGTGCTAAGTAAGTGTTTATTGTATATACAGACTCCTGATCCCAATCCATACAGTGGCAAATGATTGTGTGATAGCCAAAATCAGAGCTTTACAGTTTGTGCTGAGGGAGTCCGAAACAAAGGAAAGGTAGAGTCTTGCACTAGTCTCCTTTTCTTGCCTGTTGTTACTGAGTTGGTGTCTCTTTGACTAGAAAATCTGGAATGTTGGCTTCTCCTAGCCTTTCCTGCATTTTGAAACTGATCTCTTCTTGCCATAGGATACAGATTGGTTTCAACTTGCAGAGAAGGCTAGGCTTGCCTCAATTTCCAGCAAGATTCTCAGACTTGGTTGGAGACAGAGAAACAAAGCTGTGATGGTTGGGGAACAGGCAATCTAAACTGGTTGCCATGAGAATTTATGTTGAACAACTAGATTACCATTGTCAGTACTTTGAGGTGCTACCCTGCGTGAAGAAGGCTATGTAAATGCAAGTTGTTGTGTGAATGAAATGTCAAGTTCCAAGTCTCCTGTTCCTATTCCACCTCACACCATATGGCACTTCCTGCTTCTATTAATTTATTTTAGAATGTTTACAACTGCAAAGCAATATCAGAGATTAAATTTATTGACTAGAAGATTTTTTATTGAAAATAAAATATTCGTAAACAACGTTTTGTGTTGAACCTCTCCACGCATTGCTGATTATCAGCATCCAACCTGTGTCAAAGCTGCCTTTTGATTTAATTTGAGGTGCAAATAGATCCAGATGCCATCACAACCTTCATACTTGGAACTAAACTCTGCTGCTGTGTGCGAGCCGCAGCTCAGACCAGTAATGAGATGCTCAAGACACAAAAATTCAGTTTAGCGCCTTGTTTCAATGACTCTTATTAATAGTAATCCTTACATTTGATATTGCACCTTATCACGCTATGCATATGGAGCTATGCAACTGAGATGCTTCATAGCTGCAGCCAGCAGTTCGTGTGTTAACATTTTTCAATATTATTAATAATAATAACCTTGCATTTGATATAGAGCCTTATCACATCATTGAGTCGTCTCAACGTGCTTCACAGAATATACTGGAAAGTGAATTAACTGTAAATTTTGTGGGTGAAATGCAGCAGCCAATTGTACACAGCAGTGTCCCACAAACAGTCATGGATTGAATGACCAAATTATTATTTTTTTGAAGGAATTATTTCCCCTGGAATGTGATATGCCCATCTACAACAACCAGATTCCTACTTACTGCTAGGTAAACAGGCATATGGATTAAGGAAACTTGCCTACACTTTCGCCCTGCCTGGGAATCAAACTTGGGTCCTCTCGCTTGTGAGGCGAGCATCTAACCAATATTCTACAGGACTCCACTGAATGAAATTAGCGCTGATTATTTTACTCTCCACCCTCCCACCGTCCCCCATTGTGATACGAAGATTGCTTCTTTTCTGTATCGTAAAGAAGATAAACTAGATCCATGTTTAAATTACTAAAGCAATGCAATGGTACAGATGGCCTGGCTCCTTGCTGCAAGGCTGAGCCACAGTGGAGGCAGAGGAGCTTGTATTGCCTCCCACCTGTGAGTTGTGGATTTGCACACTGCTGTTGTGGAGGCACTGGGTGAAGGAGAAGTAGTTGCTTGAATTGGGCGGGGAAGGGAATGCAGGAAGAAATAAGTTATTGATCTGTTTACACCTGTGCACGTCCTCCTGGGGAACCAAGAGACAAGTTGGTGTCTCAACAACAAGATTACATTTGTATAGCGCCTTTCACGTTGGGAGGACGTCCCAAGGCGCTGGACAGTGTACAGCATTTCAGACCCGAGCTGGGATTGGGAGGGGAGGGGAAGGGGAGTGGCCGATGGCATGGTAAAAGAGAAGGGTCTTGAGGTGGGACTTGAAGGAGGCTAAGGAGGGGGCGAGTCGGAGTGATTGGGGGATGGAATTCCAGAGGTTTGGGGCAGAGTGGCTGAAGGCTCTCCCGCCAATGGTGGGGCGGGTGGGTCGGGGGATGTGGAGTAGGCCAGAGCCGGCTGAGCGGACGGTTTAGGAGGTCGCAGAGATAGGTTGGGGCGAGGCCATGGAGGGCTTTGTATATGAGGACCAGGATCTTGAACTGTATCCTCTGAAGGATAGGGAGCCAGTGGAGTCGGGCGAGAGTGGGGGAGATGGGGTCACGGAGTTTGGTGCGGGAGAGGACATGGGCTGCAGAGTTCTGGATTATCTGTAGCCTGTGGAGGGAGGAGTTGGGAAGGCCAAACAATCAGGGTGTTTGCATAGTGGAGCCTGGAAGTGATGAAGGCATAAACAAGTTTCAGTGGCCTGAGGGGTGAGATAGTGGTGGAGTCTGTTGTTTCAATACGACAACTTGCATTTATATGGCACCCTTCACGCGGGGCAGTGTCTCGGAGCGCTTAACAGTGACATAGCCTGACGCCGAGGGGAGTGGGGGGAGGTGACCGCCTGCAAGGTGAGGTCGAAGAGGAAGATCAGGCATCTCAGTCAATAACCTCTTAATTGCAGTTAGTGTGCAGCGCAGACTGGGAGACTAAGAGACTGAGCAAGAAGAGGGAGAAAGTAAGTTTGAAAAGCTCAGCAGGATGTACGGTGCTGTGAAATTAAGAGTAAGTATTGTATGTTGCATTATTTAATTTCAGAATTTTTTTAAAACAAAAGAAAAATCTTAAGAACCTTCTCTGTTCCTGTGAAGAGTGCTGATTTTAAAATCTCTCCACACAACTATAACGCGTTATCCTAGTGAATTTCCGCTGTATCCTGTCCATGACTCCAATATCCTTTCAGTAATGTGGAGTCCAGAGCTGAATGCATTACTCCCATGTGTAGCCTAAACAATGTCTTTTACACATTTAACATGACCTCCTTGCTTTGTCCTTTGTATACGTGTATTTAAAGTCCAGAATTCGATTTCCATTTTTATTGCACCAGCCTATTTGCATTCCATCTTCGTGAAACATTTGTATACTCGATTACTGCTACAGACTTTTTAGATTTCTATCATTCGTTTAAGAACTTTACCGCTAAGGGTATATTTCTCTTCATTTGCCTTTCAGTACATGAAGGGTGAAAATTGATTTCTTGTAGCCTTACAACTTGAGTTTTTTTTATTGTGATCTCCAAAACCACATGATGAAGACAAAGCAGAAACACAGCAACATAACACTCAGAGTATAGTTAATGTGAAATGCAGCTGGTTATAAGTGTAGCCTGGAAAATTGCTTCATGGTGCTGTATAATGATGCATTTGTCCTGGCTGGAATGAAGCAGCTTCCCTCCCGGCAGTATATCATTGGGGAGGTGAAACTCAATTTTTATTGGTGTCCCGCTCAATTTTGGATCTCTTTAACTCTTTAAATGAGGTTCATGTGCAGATCGACCGATTTGGGGATTAATCTTTGTAAACATTGTAAAGAGATGGTTGTTAATTTATTTTCCAAAAAAAATAAACCTTTATAAATCCTGGGGGGGCCAGAGAGTTTTCAGCAGTGACTCACAGTGGGATTCACACCTGACGTGTTTATGCTGCAATGTGTGAAACCCTTCCTGCTCCTGAAACCGGTTCCACCAGGTGATGTGAGGTGGTCAAACCCTGCTCATTTGGCTCCCATTTGTCCTGCAAGCGATGCAGTCTCAGTTAGATGCACAACTGCAGAAATAAAAGTGGGTGAATGGCAGCTAGCAGAGGAAATGCTCGTCTGTCTGAAATTACAGAACATCCGTCCAGAGCAAGGCTGTCATTGTTAAGAGCCTTTCTGTTTTGGGGTGAACCGAAGTTGGGACTAATTTTGAGATTTGCTTACATTGAGAAGAAGTGAGGTGTCAGGTTATTCCTGTTCCAATGCATGGCTATTGAGAAAAGTTCTGTAGACAAGCTTTCACAATACGCCTGGAAAATAACTGTGGTGTCCAAAATCTCTCTAGCTGTATCAACCCTGTGTCACTGCCAAAAAAAAGGGCGTGCTTTCACTTGGCAGGAAACAACAACAAAATTACATTTGTAAAGCGAGTTTCACGTCGGGAGGATGTCCCAAGGTGCTGAACAGTCAGGGATTAGGGATCACAGAATGTGTTTTGGGGTGCCTCAAATCACTCACAACACTCACCTCATCGGAGGGATGATTGCGGGCTGGACAAGGATAGCCTGACACAAACGCCTTTTGCACAGTGGTTGCATTTACCGAGAACCAATGCGCTGGCAACTCTGCTGGAGGCTTTTGAAGACGCCCATTTATATATCACAAAAACACAAATTTGGACTCTGATAATCACTTCTGGATTGATGATGGGCTGTTTATTATTGTGGGGTGGATCCAACTGGAGTCTTGCCTTGCACCATGTTAATGATTCTAACTATTTTGACAGACTAGTGTTTTTAGTTTAAGTCTTATTTTCTACAACAGTAGCAAAAGTTATTTTGGACTTCAGTCCAAACGCTTCAAGTAAACTGTAATAGAAACTTGGCATCAATGTTTTATTGCGTGCGAGTTTTTAACGTTTTACTGCAAACGTGGTCGTGTGAACTTTGAATATTATTTGTGGATAACCACCTGCACTTCAAAAGAAGCCGAAGGTATGGCAAGCTTTCATGTAACATTTCGAGGATCTTTAGTGGGTTTCAGCTCAGCCTTGCATGGGTCAACACACTGTTGCCTCTGAATGATGATTGTGCCAGATTTAAATGGTGGTGCATAACATTGTGCCCATTTACTACCAACGTCTGCCAAATAGTTCACAAGAGCATTTTAAATGAAATTGTATAACTACCAAAGGAAAAAAATAACACTGAAGGTGACAAGGCTACAGTATACAAGAAGATGGCTTCAGTACAGCTAGCACCAGCAGACATGGGGGGTGGGGTGTTGAATAGTTTCTTTCTTTCTGTGCAGTAAAACGCTTTATGGTTCTGTGATTGTCCAAATGATTGTCTGTGAAGAGAATAAGAAATTTACCACTGACGAGAAGGAGAGAGAAACACTCAGCACTGTAGAGAGAGAAAGAGAGAGAGAAAACACTCAGTGCTGAGGAGAGTGAGCTTTCAAGTTAAACATTTCATTAGGCTCTTATGTTAAACTTCTGGAACAGGAATTTTATTCGACTTGTGATGACCGTTAGCCTCATCTCTCGTTGTTTGCCGTTTATTTAATCTTCAAATATTACGATTGTACAGTCGCAACAGGTGTATTAAACTGGAGAAACCTCGGATCAGAGCTGGGCAACACTGAATGTCTGCTTCACTGTAATTGCCTTCACTGTATTCCAGCTTTGCCAATGGAATTTAAAGTGACTGACTGCACTCTTTAACATGACTTCATATCCTTGTTTGGATGCTGAGCATAACACAGCTTGCTGCTTAACACGTTTTCTTTTTCAAATCAACCTTGACCGTTCCAGGTGCAAATCCATGGCCCATAAACCACCCTCGTGCCTGGTCTTGGATGGTCTGCAGTTTGCGCTCCAGTTAACTATCCTGAGTCACCTAAAGATTATAAATATTCTGTGCATGTTTTTGTGCCTGAATCAAATCCTCTTGCCATGGGTTTTTTTAATATAAAAAAATGTTTTAAACATGAATCCATTTGCAGTGTTACCCTTTGCCTCTCTCTCCTTGGGGAAAAAAATGTTAAATTACAGGTGGAAAGACAGATTTGTTGTGAGGATTATGCCAAGATGGTCTCACTGACATTTTGCTAAGGCAGAATATTTGGAACAGATTGTTTTGTTTTTTTCCCCCTCCATCTCTCAGAGAAGCGTGATTACCAACGCCAGATCCTATTTGTTTTGGAGAAGGGCCTGGAATCACATTCCGCTTGAAGGGCTCGGCTCTCTTTGCTCTCTGGCTGAAGGTGAGCAGCTGGTTCCTGAGCGACACCCGGGACCAGTGCTATCTCTGACAGTTTGGGAGCATCCCTCGCTGCCTGAAACTGGAACAACTCCTCCCACTTGTGGCAGCGTCTGACTCCTGCAGCAGTGTGGTGTGAAATAAGGGACGTGCAACTCTATGCTTTTGACACTGTTTAACTTAGTAACGGATTGGAGCCACTTGATGTTATCGGGTGATAGCTTCTACACCTGTGTGATGCTGAGAGTTTTAACCCATTACTTTGCTCCTGCAGAAACTCTGTTTTCTCTTTTTTTTCCCCTCTCTCTACCTTCCAATAAAATATAGGGATGAAACTTGCAACCTGAGATTGATATTTATCGTATCGCAAATTAGGTGACACCCGTGGTTGGACCTGAAGTCTCAGCAGCCCCTGTTGGCTGGGTGTTGCCACTCTTGGAGAGTGGTGTGCAGTTTCAGGCTGAACTCAACCATTCTACCGAAGGGAGTGGGGGGAGGAGGGAGATGACTGAGGGTGTTTTTTGTTTAAAAAAATGTTTGAATACAAGGAGGGGGCAAGGGAGATGAATTTCGGGATGGTTTCGAAGTGCCAGGGCGTAGAGTTTGATAGCTCTATAGTCAGTGGTAGGATGGAGGGAACAAGTGGTGAGCAACAGGCCCGAGTTGGCACAGGGGTGGGGTAAAAACATGGAGGGATTTTAAAGTCGGAGTGAAGATTATTCTATTGACCTGCTGGGGGGTAGGAAGTCTGTGAAGCCCGGTGAGAATGGAGATGAAAGGCAACCTGAGTTAGGAGAGGATATGAACTGTGTCATTCTGGACGAGCTGTCGTGTGTGGAGTGTCAAGCCAGCTAGAGGAGAATGTTTGAGAAATCAAGTCTTGATTCATTTATTTTCTCTCCCACAGTCGTGCTTTAAGTGTTGACCTTTCCTGTGATATAAGAGAGAAATTTGTACCTGCATTGTGCAATTGTAATTGCCCTGGAATTATGGTACTTGGCAAGGGAATCAGTTTTATTTGAGTTGCTCATAAAATCTTTTCTGTTTTTCTGCAGGATTCCACTTAAGTGGTACAGTAACCGAACCCGCAACGCAGTCGGAGCCAGAAACTGTTTGTAACGTTGCTATCAGCTTCGATCGTTGCAAAATTACCTCAGTGACCTGCGGCTGTGGAAATAAGGACATCTTTTACTGTGCACACGTCGTAGCCCTCTCGCTATACCGGATTCGCAAGCCGGATCAGGTCAAGCTGCATCTTCCTATTTCAGAAACACTTTTCCAGATGAACCGAGACCAATTGCAGAAATTTGTTCAGTATTTGATCACAGTGCATCACACGGAAGTCCTGCCTACTGCCCAGAAACTAGCGGACGAAATCCTCTCCCTCAACTCTGAAATCAATCAAGTGCATGGTAGCTCCCACATTTTGACCTTGTATTTGTTTTGTTTTTATATATCATATGCACTTTGTGTGTGAATATACGTGCTGTTTGTGTGTGTGTGTTTATGTAGAGATGTCTTTCCCATCGCACGCTTTTACAGCTACAAAATTGTCGGTTCCGTTTCAACATATTGTGAAGGACTGTTCAGCTGAGCTGTGCATCTGAGAATACCGAGCAGCTCATTATGAATGGATAGTGTGTGGCTCACAGCCATCTTCCACTCTAGAAACACAATGTTAAAATGCATAGAATTAACCAATGTGTCTTCAGAGCATCTCAGTGTGGTTTTAGGTTCAAGTGAAGTCTTCGTTGAAGCTTCTTTTTTTGATTTGATGTGTTGTCAGGGTGAGTTCTGGAATGGTACATTTTAATCAGTCAGTGTGGCAAAACGGTT
This sequence comes from Callorhinchus milii, assembly GCF_018977255.1. Taxonomy (NCBI): domain Eukaryota; kingdom Metazoa; phylum Chordata; class Chondrichthyes; order Chimaeriformes; family Callorhinchidae; genus Callorhinchus; species Callorhinchus milii. The sequence goes on along the minus strand of NW_024704742.1, from coordinate 121,340,155 downwards.
TGTGTTGTCAGCAGGTCTGTTGGTTGAAGAGGATGTGCAACAATGCAGAGTTCTTTTTTTGTTGGTTTTCTTTTTGGTTTCTTTAATATCCCCCCCCCTCACATTTCATTACCGAGTCCTATTTCCTGTATTTCATTTAGTCACTGCAATTTTGGTTCCCCCCCACCCACCGCTTTTTTCTTTCCTCTGTGTGTCTCTCGCCTCCTTGTCCCGTTTTCCTGTCCTAATTTGTGGAACTATTTTTCCTATTCATCTGCCCTCTCATTGAATTTCACCATTTGAACCTAACTGGTAAAGCGCAGCTTAGACGCCAATAGATTGAGATTTTTAACCTCTGCTCTTGCTGGCTGTTGCTCTGTAGGAAAGGCCAAGGCTTGGGTTCCAGCCTGCCAACATCTTTACTCTTGATTCCATGGTATTTTTCCAAGTCCTGGTCCACTTGTTGTGCACAGCATTTTTATTTTTGACCTTTTTTTTCTGTGTGAGAACATAGCGGGCTGGGGAGAAAAATAGGAGAAGGAAACATTTTCCCATTCACCACCAATTTTCCCATTAATTCCCAGTAATTAGTGTCACATGTAGTGACTGTGCATTTGTAGTTTTTGCCAAACAACGGGGCATCCCTTCCACCTGCTTACTCCCTACTCCGCTACCCGCCGCCTCCGCTTGGCTGGCTCTGGCTTCCTGCTTGTCTCTCATCTCCTCTGTTCCACCATCGGCGACCATGCTTTCAGCCACTTTGGAACTGTCTCGTTCAATCCCTCGCCCTGCCCACTCCTTCCCCATTTTCAGATTCGAAGAGGAGGGTTCCTCTTCGACCCCTTGCTTACGGTCACCTCCCTCGACCTCGGTGTCAGACTCCGAGACGCTACAACGAGTGAAGGGTGCCATAGGAAATTGTTGTTGAGCAAGGGAATCAGAGTGCACTTTGATGCTAGAATTATTGATGGATCCTCGGATGTGTTTATTTTTCTTTACACTGGAATTTGTTTTTTTAAAAAATGGCTAAAGAGGTTTCTTGTTTGCTGGCTGAAGGTGCCCCGGATCCAACAGCAGGAGCCAGTATAGACGATGAGAACTGCTGGCACCTGGATGAGGAGCAGGTTCAGGAGCAGGTTAAACTCTTCCTCTCCCAGGGCGGTTACCATGGATCTGGAAAACAGCTGAACTTGTTGTTTGCAAAGGTATGGATTTGTACACGTCTGTCTTATCCCACAGCTTGTGTGTCCTCCTGACGTTGAAAAGCGCTAAACAAGTGTAAGTTGTGTGTGTTAGAATGTGTGAGTATGTGTATTAGGGTGTGTTTGTGTGAGCGGAGGTTAAGGTGTGTACGCGGGCTGTATACATATGCGTTTACAGCCTGCATACACACAAATAATGCTCATTTGTCACAGTGTTGCATAAGCAGTTAAAACAATACCCCTCCATGGTTTTATTTCAGAAGTGCCACTTTTTTGGGGGGGACGCGTACATTTTTTAAGGCAATTATTCTCCCTTCCCCCACTCCCCCAAAAAAGTAGGTAAGTTGACTTTTTTAAAAAGAACACAAATGCACTCTCATCAAAACTCATCAATGCTCGACTCAACTGTTTCTATCTGACACAATGCTGATAATTGATAAGCTGAACCTGCATTAAACTCAAGTTTCAAAATCAGCTCCCGATTGATGTCCTCAAAAGCCCTTAAAGGTGCTAAATATAACCGTACACCCTGAATTGTATACAGAAACAGTTAATACGAAAGAGGAGGAAGCCTTAGTGGTTCCGTCTCTAATGGTTTGTGCATCTTTTATGTGCATCATCAGCTTTGAAGCAGTCCTGCAATTCCATACACACTATGTAGATACACTGACTTCACTGTCTCTACAGTGATCCCTTTATTGTGTTTTATATCAATTGTAAAGTGTAATTATGCCATTTTTTTTTCTTTAAGATTTTTTTTCCCCAAGGTTCAAAGACTCTATTTTGACTCCACTTTTGAAAAAAGTTTCAGAATGAAACACATTTCTTTACTATGGGGGCATGGGAGGAGGAGATAGTCGACTAAAAGAGTTCTAATTATTAAATTATAAATTGAAGAGTCAATATTCAATTCATCTTTGTGTGAATGCTCATATTTGTATAGCTGAAAATGTTCAAATCACAGCAGTAGCAACGTGTTTGTCAGAACTATAATAGCCTGTTTATGTTGTGAAATTTCACACAGGTGGGTATATTGACAAAGTGCAGGTGGTGCAGAGATGTGGGATATTTCGATTTGTGGCACGCGGATTAGCGTCCTTGTTCCCTCGATTCTTTTACTCCTGCTCGCCTTGTCTCCCAGGCTGGATGCTCTTGTTTCGTTGCGCTTTGCAGAGGAAAGGCTAAGTGCAGGTCAGGCACTTCCTCATAGCGAAGGAGGGGAAAAGTCACTTTAAACCAGGCTGATGCACCTCCTAGTGGTTGGTTTTCGAGCATCAATAGAAAGTCCTGGAAGCTGGTTGGATGTCCGCCCGGCCTCTTAGCAGGGCATCTTCAGATGTATTTTTAATATTTAAAAAAAAGAAAATTTCATAAAATCCTCCATAATTCAGAAGCACAAACTTATTGTGCAAAACTGTACTTGTTTAAGCGGGTATTCATGTCATGAATCATATGGGTATTTGTTTTTACTGTTTGTCATGGAGAGCAAAGGGGGTGGTCTGCTCTGTTCACTAAATGTAGCAAATCACATTTATATTTACACACTTAGCAATGCAATATTTGTTAAATTTGGGGAATGGAGCAGAATCCCCACCCCCTTATATATTTAATTCTCCAGGAGGTGAATCCTTTCTACATCTCCAGTAACCTCGGCAGCTAATTACACAAATTCCCATTTCCGTGGTCCGCGCCCTTATGCATGCTAACAGCAATACCCCAGCAGCAACGCTGTAAGCATGGAGCTCGCAGGGAGGAAGAAGCTGTGTTATAGCAGTGGCTTGAGTTCATTGCCAATTAACAAGCCTAGTTTTTTTTTGTGGTGGTGGTGGTGCGGAGCGTTCCAGCATCGATTTCAAAATGATTCTGGCCAACAAAATTCCAATGGCTTGTTTTAGATGTAGTTAAGAGTCTCTTTCTTCCTCGCTAATGGTTCAGTCTGAAGGCAGTGCCTCATGATAAAACTGCCTGGTTTAAGCCTGACAGTTTCTCAATGCAGGAGAGCATCTGAACTTCAAATATTGGTGACAAGAGCCCCCTTTCCCCAACCCCAACCCTACGCAAGGCAACATATGCTTGGGAGAATTGGAATGGATTAAATATGTTTGTGCTGCCTGGCGCTTGTGCTTTAATGAAGTATCTATCCGACAGGTGCGGGAGATGTTGAAGATGAGGGATTCAAACGGCGCTCGGATGTTGACGTTAATAACGGAGCAGTTTATGGCTGACCCTCGACTTTCTCTGTGGAGGCAACAAGGAACAGCAATGACTGACAAGTATAGGCAGCTCTGGGATGAACTGGGTAAATAGAGCTCTGTGCAAAGTTTATTGTTCAAGTTGAAAAGAGGATTGGTGGGAAAGCAGGCAGGGAGAGTACAGATTTTCACAGTATTCAATGTTTATATATATATGTTTATCTGAATATACAGTAGTTTTTTTTTAAAAAAGCAAATCATTTAGGAAATAACAAATGTGTCTCAATAACAGAGGCGGTCTTAACCTTTATATTGACCCTTTGAGATTCTTCTGCAAGTAGCTCTAACTATCTAACATAAAACAAATCTTTACGTTGGATATAGAGCACTACGTCATTTTTTCCCCCCTAGAAAACGTAATGGAATTGGTGTGAATCAATTGAAGTGTAGTGACTTATGGAGATAAATGCAACAGCAGTGTACCACACACACAGCAACGAAATAAAATAGAGGTGTGACTTTGGGTGAAGGTTGACTATTGGACAAGGGGTAGCTGTGAAATAGGGCTGTGGGATCTTTAATATCCACATGGACCACATTGTCACCTAGGTTTAACTTTTATCTTCTCCAACAATGAAAGAAGTCCTGAGTATAGCACTGGAGTGTGTGCCTGGACTATTTGCTCAAATCCTTGTGTAGGGCTCAAACCCACAGCTCTCTGATCCAGAGATGAAACTGAGCTGAAAGATGAAACTGATCTTTGAATTCGGATTGGTGACTGAATAAGAAAATCAAGCTAGTTATGATTTGTTTACATCCTTCAGGGTTAAATGTGTACATTTGGTGGAATGAATCAATCATGTTAATGTGCAAGTTTTTTTTGTATGTTTTGTATTTTTTTAAAAAAAAGAGTAAAACCTGCCTGCTCCCTCCACTGGGTCGACACTGGCCTGCTCCATGGCTCCTGCTAGACCTGCTCCACCATTGGAGGTCAGGCCTTCAGCCTTTCTGCTCCCCCACCCCATTCTCCTACACCCCTCCACTCAGACTCCATCCCAGAAACCCTTCACCATGTCCCATCCCTTGCCTACTTCAAATCCCGTCTCAAGTCCTTTCTCTTCGACCGCGCCTTTGGTCATTTTCCCACCACCATCCCCCTTGCCCTCCACCCATCTTGATTCCAGACCCCAGCTTGGGTCCAAATACTTCCCTGTCCAGCGCCTTGGGATGTCCGCCTGACATGAAGAACATAAGAAATGCTAGACATAAAAAGACTAAGGTCCATCTACTCCACCTTCCTGGCGGTCACATGCACATATGTCCCAAACTACCTATGTACTATATCCCATAACGTTGTTTCCTAAAAGAAAACTATCTAATTTGTGTTTGAAAGAATCAACACTTCCTGCTTCAACCGTCTCCCTAGGGAGCCTGTTCCATAAGTTCATTATTCGCTCACCAAAATAGAGTTTGCGTAGATTCATTCTGAATTTCCCCCCCTTCAATCGTAGGCCATGTCCTTTGGTTTTACTATTCTGGACAAGCTGAAACAGCCTGTCATGATCTATATTGTCTGGCCCCTTTGGAATCTTAGAGACAGCCATCATATAGTCTCCCAATCTTCTCTTTTCCAGCGTGAACATGCCTAATTTACTTAGTCGCTCTTCATATTCCAGTCCTTCCATACCCTCAGTCATTTTGGTTCCCCTCCTCTGTATCTTCTCGATTTCTCCAATATTCTTTTTGGACTGCAGGACCAGGACTGTACACAGTATTCTGAAGGGCGCTATATCGCTGGAATTTGTTGTTTGTTGTTAAATCAGCACCTTGCATGGTTAAGGAACATCTGAAAGTGGTTGGCAAAGATAGTGGCGGACATCGAGTGGAGAATGAGGGATTCAAAGATGTTGACTAAAGGCACTGCCAAAGTGATGTATTGTTGGAGGCAGTGAGATTATTAACGAGGCAATGTAGCTTTGAAAAACAACGCGAGGGCAGGTCTCTAATGTCCCCCTCAATGGGAGCAGAGGGGTGGAGGGGGGGAATGGATGCACGCATGTATGGGTAGTAGGACAGGGGAAAAAATCAAATGCAAGGAACACTCTAAAGGAAGGGATTACAGAATACAAAGCCACAGTCATTCTCAAGACCTAGTATATAAAAAAAAATTACAGCCAACACAAATCTGTAATAAAAAAAACTTAATTACATTTCAATCTATGATGGCGGGGTCATCACGTTTGACTCTGAACCAGACGCCAGATGAATAGGGGATTACTTCAGGATCAACAGAATTGCGGGTGTGCTTCCTTAATCACATTTAATTTGAAAAAAGGTGCTAAATTAAAAAAATACTACTTCAATACTAATTAATTAACTCAATCTTCCTAACTGTTTAAACCAGCTTCTGCTCACCCAGTCAATAGCTTTGGTAAAGTGCAAATCTGATGCAGAAACGTGAAACTTGGTAACTTGGATGTCACTGACCTATAAGGAACTTGAGGTGCAGAGTTTTGCGTTTCATGTTGTATAATATAAGTGCTAATGGGGAAGGGGGGGGCTCCCTTGTACAGGGGGACTAAGAAAAGGGTCGTTTTATCTCAAGTTTTAGTCTTTACTACTATTTTGATTTTAGCATTTGTGTGCGTGGTGTGTGTACACCACTATTTTATAGTAGTATATTACTGTACAGTATTACTGAACAATTTTAGACAGGAGCAGACTTGGTGTGTTTGTCTATCCATTGGTCTATCGAGTACCATCCAATTTCCCCAAAGAATCCTTAGGACCCAATAAATCTAGTTCTTTCTAATTTCCAGGAACTTGTCTGGTTCTTTTTTGGAACCAGTTTATAGTTCATTTTGCCACCACCATTGCTGGTAGTTTGTTGTCCACATGTCTATCTCCCTTACAAAAAGAACAGTCCGCCTCACTTCCTATTAGCTGCCGTTACACTGATGCATTGGAATGACTAATGACTAATTTGGATTGTAAGAGTTATTTGGATGATACTGCAAATAGACTTCTGTTGCTGTATCGTCCATTGAGTATTATTGCATTTTGCTTGTCTTTCTTCTTTGGAAGCAGGACTTCCTCTTAATAATCCTAATAATCCTTGCATTTGATATAGCGCCTTATCATGTTGTTGAGACTTCTCAAAGCATTTCACAGAATATACTATAAAGTGAATCGAGTGCATATTTTGTGGGCAAAATCTGGCAGCTAATTGCGCACAGCAATGGACAACAAACAGTTGTGGATAAATCTACTTTTAGTTCTTGGTATACTCACACCACACTCCATCCAATTGGAATGGGGGAGGGGACTGATAACTAGCCAGGTCCTTCTTTGACCAGCTGCAAGGTGGTACATTGGTTCTACCAGTCCTGACCCTCCGATTCTCTTTGCTTCTCTGGTGGTGGCAGTGTCTGACGTAGAGATGTAGAGAGATGACTGAGATTCTCCACCCTGTGGTCCAGTGCTTTGAAAGCAGAGCCTCTCTCCCTGGACACACACAGCACACGCACTGAAGCTCCAAGGTCCCGAATTCATCATTGTGTCAGGAAACCCTTGTAAAATTAAATGCTTGTCTTCATATAAAGGGCATCGATATTGTAAAGCTCGGGGTCATTGCTGCTCATCATTTTTAAAATAGTGTTGCTAAATTCAGCTTTTTTTAAATAAATGGTTGTTTATTGTGTGTAATCTGAATGAACCTAGTATTACATTATTAGGAAATTTACAAACAGATGCCCTCAGAGGCTGTAAAGCAAAGCATATCTGTTTACTACACATTTGGTTCAGAGTCGAGCTTCTTTTAATGGATGATGAGCTGTCGTCATTATTTACTAGTGTTTTAAAGTCATACTTTATCACATTTTGTTTGGTGGACAAACCTGGCATTCCAAAAACAACCCAATCCAATGTAAACTTTGTTTTTATAACTCTACCCCACCCCTCAAATTTGCTTAGCCTAGTTTTCAGAGGTCAATAATACAGTAAGCAATAGATTGTAAAATGGTTAGATCTGGGGAAAATTGAGATAGGAAATTGACACTTACTGGGAATGGGAAGGGAGTTTCTCCCAGTGTCCTTGCCTACAATCCCCCAAATTGAATTGGGTTTATTATTATTATTTATTATTACACTCCATGGCTGTTTAAAGGACATTCCTGTTTTTTGGCTGCTGTATTCACCCAAAAAATAGTCGCACCACTTTTCAGTATATCCTGTGAAGCACTTTATGATGTCTTAATAATAATAATAATCCTTGCATTGCGTTGTTGAGATGTCTCAAAGCGCTTCACAGGTTACACTGTAAAGTGGAGTGACTGTGCTTTTTGTTTTGATAACATAAGGCACTACATCAAATAGAAAGATTATTGCTATAGGAGAATGGATGTTTGAGGATCCAGTGAGAGGCAGGTTGGCGGTTGTGTAGGACTCACCACTATTTAGGTCGATGTCAGTTGCCAATATGAAACATCATTTTATTTGTAGTTAATAGCATGGAAGCCCTATATAGAATCAAAATGTCCATATCCCTACAACTAAGGAAATATGTCTCGCTGTCTGCTGATTTGAGGTAGTGTATGGCCCAACTGTAATGTGGTGCCTGAGATTATTGGCATCACCTAACAAAGAGCACATGTCTAATCTGGGGCAGGGAAAATGAGTATACATGGCTATTTTGGGGCAGGGAAAGAGTTTACACCCATTTGCACACTGCTGTTCTTAGTATGACAGATCATTGAGTGTGATTCACCCTAACTCCTGATCTCTAGTGAGACTTTAGAAAAGGTGCTGAACACAGACACTTCACGTAATAACAGAGAGACCTCTGACAAGACAGATGCCCTGAATTGCTCTTGCGCACCATCTCTTGGCTGCTTATAGTGCAGCATCTTTCTCCCTTCATATTTTCATCCCGCTCTCCAAAACAAGGTTAAATGATCTTCTTTTGTTCAATCTTCACATACTGGTGAATAAACCATAATCAAGGGGAAGGGGTTGAAAACAATCATTGGGGACACTAACTTTAAAGATTTGCCATATAAGACCGTGACTATCCCTCCTGATACCTACAAATAAAATTATTCTGGAAGCCAGGGTCATGTTTTCTTTTCCTCCGGTTGTCAGAGCACCAGGAAGTGCGTATTAAGACCCACCTATGATTACTTACTCTTTGAGGATGTTCTATAGTCTCTTCTCTACACGTTTAGTTCTCATCATATTTATTTGTAGTGAATTTTCAACTTTGCGAAGACACTGAAGTTGGTTTCTGGACACATTTTCTTATTCCCATACTCAAAACTGCCAGAGAGTATATGCAGAACTTCTTTTTGCTACAGATGAAAATAATAATAATAACACTTGTATTTGAAAATAATCCTTCTTTTCACTTCGGGAGGACATCTCAGAGCGCTTCATGAGATATACTTTAAAGAGTAGTAACTGTAAAGTGTAGCATTCTCTTAGCTGTGGAACTGTATGCTTGTGAGAACACCAGTGTGAGGACAGGAAATCGCTAAAAATGGCGAAGCAGTAGAAAAAGATACCTTCATGGAATTGATGGATGCAAAGAACCCGGTAACTATGTGCAAGGAGATGATCCAGTACTTTGATTACACTTGCATGTAAAATGCAGTGAGACCTGATTTAGGGGCATAGTCTAGTTGTTACATCCCCACCCCTTTATTCCTTTAAAGTGTTTTGAGGTCTGTTGAGCAATAAAAAAGCTGGAAGGTTGAAGTTGTTATTGATCTTAATCCTGGCACACAGAGCACTGACATTTCTGGTGTGAATTGAATGGGTTCTTACATAGAGGTTGGTTATTTCTGTTGATCCCTAAAGCTCTGTGCATTCTGGTCTATATGTATTGGTCCATAGTTAGCTTGGAAATCAAGTCAACCTTTTCAGTGCCAGCTCAGTGACTTCAGGCTAGATAAAGGTCGATGCTCTGTGACTGGCGTTATGATTCTGTGCAATAACAAAAGGTGACACACAGACTGCAGAAGTGAATAGGCTTTCCATGTAAGCAGAATGGGCAGGTTAACTCCTTGCCCTAGTGACAGGATCACATTGCTTGGAGGCTCGGCTTTGGAATTGAATGCTGAATGCTGCCAGATACCAGACATTGCAGTGAAGCTGACNTTTTTTTGTCAGCAAATGCGATCTGCAAGTTAATTGGTGTTTCTGCGGGCCTCTGGCTGTGAAATGAAATTGGAAGCCCTTTAGCCACATGGAAAAGCAGGACCTGAATACAAATGTCACATGTCACTGTCAGAAGCCAACTGTGAGCCTATCGCTTTCCCCCTCTTGATTCTGCACCATTCCAGATCATTTGAATACAAGGATTACATTTGAGTCAGAATGCCCCCATTTGCCATTCACAAGAGCATGCCACAGTTCTAATGTCCTTGCGGTAAACCAAGGCAAGGAATAGTTGTGTGCAACCTTTTGACCTAAATATACTGGTAGGAAGTGGCAGAATACAGATGCTTTCCCACAGGGGTTCTTGATGAAAGAGGGGGAAAAAAATGCATTCATAATGGTTTGGCAAAACAGCCTTTTATTGCTTTGGTACAGTACAAATGAATCATTATACATGTCATTCTTAAAGCCAACCATAATTGGAGCAGCTACTGTTATCAAAGCTGGGCTGTTCTCATGACAGCCTAATAAAGATGAAACTGTTAAATTAAATCCCTGATGCTTAATCTGATGAAACCACTGAGGTAGAAGAATATTAGATGAGTGTCTGCTATTCTTCAGAGTGATGGACCCCCAAACAGCTTGTCAACACAGAGAGATTACAATAACAGGTTTAACGGCAGACTAACTCTGTCCTAACAAATATTACAAACTCCAGCCAAGATTTCCATCTTCAGGATATATTGCTGAACTCTCCTCTGTACTTGCTTGTCTGTTATTTTAACTGTGTACAGTTTTAAAATAACTCAGTTCTTTTAATTAAATTTTGCAGAATCATTTTTAAAAAATTGGCGCACAATGTGACTACACCAGAATTTAATTCTGTAGACCAAGTTTGACCTGAGGTGAACTAATACTAACCCTAGTGCAGTCAATTCGCCTTGTTTTGCTCTGTCAGAGCTGGCGATATTTGTATTGTGTCCCAATTGCCTGAAGGAGTTTCTCCACCCATAAAATTAGAGATTATTTGTTTGTAAAGATTACTATTCTTAAACCCAGTCTATAACGAGAAAACAGACTTATTAGAAGAAATCGTGAAAACGCATGTAGGCGGATCTGATAATTTGGTTTAACTTAGATCGTTTTAATATAACATGTAGTCTGTTTGCAACAAATGAAAGGAGTGTAGTATTGAAAAGGGCAATGATTCCCTCTTGCCAGGGATAGCACAGGTAATCTATTGCATTAATCAGGCAGCCACTGTAAAATGCATGGGGAGTGATTAAACTATCATACACAATACAATCAGCTTGAAGCAGATGTCAAGACCAATACATCAAAGTTTAATTCAATAATGGAGTGAATTAAGACAAAAAATAAAACATTCAGTTGTCTAAGGACTCCGAGTCCATGGCAGATTGCTTCATGACTGGGTTCTCTGTGCTGAGGCTACAAGCCCCCAGAGCCCGCCTGCTGTACACATCCAGGCTTTGTTTTCGAAAAAAAATGTAAATGTGTAGGCACTCAGAATAGTGCAAAATTGTTAGTGAGCAAGCTTTCGAGTTCTGAGCTGCAGCTCACATGGTTAGGTGAGAGAGGGTACGTTTCCTAAAAACCCTTTGTTAGTCGGGGAAGAAGGAGCAAAAATACACAGTTTTTACTGAAAGTGAACTGTGGCTGCCCTTTGCCTTTAATTACCATCAAAAGCTCATGGTTTCAAACACTTCAGAACCAGCAAAGCTGTGTATCTCATCTTGGGTTGGGGATCCTCTGCTGTCCACAAATAGCTTCCACCACCAGCAACATTGTGAGCCTCAGCACTAGCTCCTGCTCTAACTGGGATCCACTGGGCAATCATTAGCATATTTGGATCTGTTACCCATGCCAGCTTCCTGTCATTAATGAACTTCACTCATTCAGATCCAGTGTCCTTGTGTGTGCGTTACTATTGACTTTGCTGCTTTTGGACAGAAAGCTGAACTCTTTACAAGCATCAGTGTTTTGAAAGGCAAATTCTTCATCCCATCTGTGCAACGTTACATTAAAATGAATTGCTGCCAATCTTTTTTTAAAAAAAGGCAGAAAATTTATCTTTGCAGTTTGTACTTTCTGATTTCGAAATCCCTACCCCCATCTTAACAGTTCTCACGAGTCTTCCTAATACATCACTTATAATTTATTCCCACTGTCTCCCCTGTGGAATTAATATTAAATTACATAGCACAGTGTGAGTTAGCATCCAATTATCTGAAGGAAAAGGTGAAATTTACATACTTGTGTCAAATGCCCTACACAGTATTATGTGTGCTAGAAATATAAATAGACCGATTTTTAAAAAATAAAATGATTTGGGTTTGAAAGTTAAATAGTGTAGTTGGATTTGGGTGATGGTAGAACCCTTCCCAAACTCCTGTTGGAATCTGCAGCTTTATATGATGCTTCTCCTTCAAATATTATTGGGCTTTCAATAAACCAATTTATAAGCAACATGTATTGGTTAGATACAGTTAGCCGCATTCAGGCAATGATGCAGTGATTTTTTTAAAAAAGTTTTATATTCCCCTGCTGTTAAGCAAATGAAGTGTATTTTAGTCCCTTGCAGGCCTTCTGTAGCAATTAGCACGTGGCTGCAGCAATCCCTCTTGTGAATTTATAGCCGTTGTAGCCTTAAATAGGTGTGCGTTAGCAGTGTGTGATCTGCATTTTCTCAGCTATGGTTTAATTATTTAGAAGGGTTGGTCTGCGTGTGGTGCTGGTGAGGGGGGTTGCCAGTCAGTCTGTGCAGTGTATGGGGGAAGGGTGCTCTGCTTTCTGATGTGAAACCAGTCTGTTTGCTTCAGATGTTTTTAAGTGCAAGGCAGATCCAAGGCAGGAAGCTATCGTCTCCTAAACTTCTCTGTAGTGGATGAATGCAGTATTTTTTTATTAATAAAAGGTTGCTAGCTGTTACCCACATGTTATCTCACTCTTGCCAAAGCACTCATCTGTAACTAGGCAACAGCTAATGAAAATCATGTGAAAATTGTTGGTTTAGATCTTGTTCAGAACCATACCATATAGTGTGAGGTAGGCTGATTGTTCCAAAACTTCTAATTATTATGTTTAGTGCTAATTATTTTATTTTCCTAAACTATATTTAATAATAAGGTATTCTAGCTGCTTAATCATTATCCCCTTCAAACACTACAAAGCCATACATCTCTCTGGAAGTACGGGTCCTGTACAGATGTATAAAGGGTAGCCATCTGAACCAAATCTGACCTCTTTGTACATTTGCCTTCCCTTTGAAGTAAGATGTGCATTGGACAGATGCAAAATGAGCCAAAATGGGGCCCAGATCAAACTGTAGACATTTGTTGTTATATGAACACCAATGGGTTTTGTAGAATGCATAGAAATTTCAGAATGAGGTCATTGGACCCACAGTTATAATACTTGCATTTGATATAGTGCTTTTCATGTCTTCTAGACGTCTCAAAGCGCTTTACAGATTACACTATAAAGTGAATTGACTATTTGTGAATGAAACACGGCAGCCAATTGCACGCAGCAGTGTCCCACAAATAGTCGTGGATTGAAGTGACCAATTTATTTTTTTTGTAATCGCAGGACAGTTCCTGTGCTGTGATTACCCTGTTCCCCTCAGGTGTAGAAATTCAGATTAAATTGTTATATAGCATTTTCTGCCAGTTTCCCTCCCCTCCTGAAAGAAATTTGACTCCTTATTTACTTCCGCTGGAGGTCATTTTTCTGGTTGCCCTCCAGTACCTTGCCCAAAGTGGCCTTTATTCACATGTAAGTTTCAGGCGTTTGATTGCAGGGGCAAGACAACCAAGCCAGATTCTGTCTCCAATGACTTCCATATAAGGGCTCCTTCCTGGAGCAGGAACCCTTATGGTTTCCTCCCACCCGAAGTCTCCTTATGGTCCTGGGGTTAATTATAATGCCCCAATTGTTGCCCCAGCTGAGATCCACTAACACTGAATGAATTGAGAATTGAGCCTTCAGCCTGTGTGGTCTCGTGCTGTTCTCTGCCTTTATCCACCAGGGTATTGGAGCAATAGCCCTGTACTTTGCTTTCATTTGAAAACAAGCAAGCATTTGCAATCAATGCAAGTTACAACTATAGTTGGGTTAGGTTCAATCTATTATTTACTGTGTGTCCTGTGTATCCTGCTAGTGTATACCTGTTCCCCTGACATGTTTCACTCATGTATTTTCTTTATTAAGCTCTGCTTTTAATTGGAAAAGCAAGTTTTGTCTTTATATAATTCTATTGAATTCCCATATTCTTCAGTCTTTTAAACCCTGACACCTGTTGAGAAGCAAATGGCACCCCCTGTTGATAACTACTAGGAGGTGCAAGCAGCTCACATTTAGAGCCAAGACGTTGACTAAATCTTGCCTTCATTCAATTCCCCCCACCCTCCAAAATCACAATATAGTCTATTAATAGTTTTATTTCTCTGCAAACTGCAGAATTTGACTCTCTTGGTCAGTTTAGTTCTGAGGATGTATTTGTGTAATTTCTATTTTTTCTGCTTAACATTGAGCATTTCATTACTGGAGTTTCTTGTCAAATGCAGAATTTCAGTGCAGTTTATTTCGTAAGGAAAATGAGAAGTGGTCATATTCTAAACTACAAAACCCCTCTGTTCTTGATGCAAATTAGATGTGTGACAAGAGACCATTTCCTCTAAATGCCAAGTTTCTTATTCTAATTTACGTATAATGTCGGGGGAAAGTTTCAGTGTGTCATCTGTCCTGTCAAATCTCGTTAAATTGTGGTATTTTTTAAATTGTAATGTGGTTCCACTGTCATTTTAATCTGTCTGCTTCTGGCTCCCTAGGTGCCCTGTGGATGTGTATAGTCCTAAATCCCCACTGCAAGCCTGAACAGAAAGTGGGCTGGCTAAAACAGCTCAAAAAATGGAACTGTGTTGATGTTTGTCCCTGGGAGGATGGAAACCATGGTAATGAGCTGCCCAATTTAACCAATGCTTTGCCTCAGGGTGCAAATGCTAACCAAGGTGAGGATTCAAGTGGAGAATTGGTTCAATCAGCCTCAGAGGGGAGGTGGGGTGGGGAGATTGTGGTTTATTTTAGTTGCAGAGTGATTCTTTCATAAATAAACCTTTAATTACCCTTCAAAAGTTTCCAATTCTGAAATGGCCGTGCTTATTATTTCAGTGGGTGGAGATGTTTATTCTTCTCCCCTCCCCTGCAATTAATATCAATGTCTATCTGTGTGGGGGAGGGAACAATCTGGTGCCTTATTTGCAATTCTATAAATATTGGTTGGTGGGTTTCTCCCCCCCACAACCTATGTCACTTACGTGGCATTGCCTAATAAAGTGCCCATCTTATTCTCTGTAAACTAGAAATCAACTGCTATGGTAGAAATGTTTCCATACTCATTTGCCCCCACCACTATCACTAATTTTATGCTGAATTTCTCATTCCTCCCCCTCCCCCCACCGATTTTCTTAAATTACTTCCTTTCTCCCCCCCCCCACCCCAATTCTAACTGGTATGGATTAAACTAAAATTTTGGTGAGCGAGGTTAGATATTGGAGAGTTGAGTTTTATCACACTTTCCCCCTTTAAATTGAATTAGGCCGAAATGCATTCCTCAAGGTAACAAGGGTTGTTCTCGCAGATGAGCCTTTCTCTCTTCCCCCCAACAAAATTGTCCAAGGACAACACAGACCTGATACCTGTCTTTGCGACCACCCGAGCAAGTCTGGTGACCGGATCTCCTCTCCAGCCAGGCAAGCCCAGCCTGAGCCTATACATATATGCATATACACATAAGGGAGGAGAAGAGGGGTGCCTGGCTGATTTTTTTTCCTTCCCCTCCCCATACCTAGCCACTGAGATCAATTGTAACTCCAAATAGTGTGCCAATTTACTGAGATTAGCAAACTCAGCTCAGACTCAGCATAGACTGAACCCCAGACCTGTGTGAACCAGCTGTTCAATGGCTACGTTTACTGAGGGAGAGTCTGTAAACATCTGGTTTTAAGTCTGTATTTTTGTTGCGTTTTAATTTACATCCCTTTGAGATGTAGGTGATTTGAATGGTGCAAAAGTACAAATGTACATTTGTGTTTAAAAAAAATAACATATTTTGCAGACCTTTGTGTTCCTGTAATTGTAAAGCATGAAATAGAACAGTGCTCTGTGTTTGGGTGCTGTGTTTGGGTGCTCCTCCTTGGCTCAGCGTTTTCGGGAATGATCAGGTCCTGATAAGTGGGAGACCCCCCCCCCCGTAGTCAACAAGTGCTGGAGGAAGGAAAGGGAGGGATATTAGCATTGAGTTTTATGGCATTATCATTTGCACACCATGTGCGTTGGTGAAGGAAATGAACTGTCACAAGAGTGTGTATGGGTGTGTGTGTTCCTGTCTGTATTGCTAGTTCTGCCTTGTGCCGAGCACTGGGGGTAATGTCAACCTCAGTAAAAGCAAACCAACCAACGGCACCAAAAGCAAAAACCTGACTAACTCACCAATTGCAATTCTCTGGCAGATTCTGCAAACAGGCCTCATCGGACTGTGTTCACACGAGCCATCGAGGCATGTGATCTCCACTGGCAGGACAGCCATTTACAGCACATTATCAGCAGTGACCTCTACACAAACTACTGTTACCATGGCGACAGTGAAAATTCACTGTTTGACTCTCACGGGTGGCCCCTGTGGCACGGTAAGTGCCTAAACCGGAAAGACATTTGTATGACTTGCCCCCCCCTTTGTCCAGTTTCTATGGCACTGGGGGGGAAAATGAGAGGCCTGGCAGTGAACACACTGCCTGTGTTCAAGTGCTGGTTTAATGGAGGCTCCAATACTTGAGCACAAAAAATGTCTTTCATTCAGCTTCGAGCTATGGCAAGAGTTAATGTGTTTTTTTCTTTTCTCTCTCTTTTTGTTTTTTTCTCTCTCTCTCTCTGCTTCCTTCCCGCTCCCATCCAATTCTCTCCCCCCTTCTTCCCCCATCTAACTGTAGAACATGTACCTACAGCTTGTGCTCGTGTGGATGCACTGCGATCTCACGGATATCCCAGAGAAGCCTTGAGACTAGCAATAGCAATTGTCAGTACACTGAGACGGCAGCAGCAGAAACAGCTCGAAATGTTCCAGTCACAGAAAAAAGGTAAATGACAAAGTATCAGTTAACTTCAAGTCTCCCCTCCTGTCATAGGACCATGAGTAGGTCATTCAGCCCTTCGAGCCTGTTCCGACATTTAATTAGATCAAGGCTGATCTCAACTAATCCTTTCAATTCCAATTGTCCCAGCAATTCAATAGAGGAGGAAATTACTCACAGAATGTTACAGCACAGAAACCAGCCATTCGGCCCAACAAGTCTGTGCTGGTGTTTTTCTCCACGTGAACCACTTTAATCCCACTTTTCTGCTCACTCCTCATACCATTTAGTATTCATTTCCAAGCATCTGTCTGATTTACTTCACAAAAAGTTCATGGACTCTGGCTCAACAGAGTTTGTGGCAGAGAATTTCACATTCCAGTTGCCCTCAGTGAAATGTTTTCAAACCTACCCTTTACTGTTGCTGGTTCCCACTGTTGACTAAATTAAGGAAAAACTGTCAGAGGAAACTTTTTTTCTTAGAAAACGCTGCCGTGTTCGCCCACAAATATACAGTCAATTCACTTTACAGTATATTCTGTGAAGAGCTTTGGGACGTCTAGAAGACATGAAAAGCACGATATCAAATGCAAAGATTATTATTATTATTTCTTATCTCTCGTCCCTTCCGGGGTCAATATTCATGTATTTTGATGCTAAATGATTGGGGAAGAACAGTTGTCTCAGCATAGACTGAGCGAGATTCAAGCGTTGTGGGGAGTGCATTTTAACTTAGAAATAAACAATCTTTAGCATCTACACTGGTCCCATCTAACCTGTGTGGATGAACAATGAAGTGTATTTGAGAAAACAGAAATTAAACAAACATGGGTTACATAGATGTAACTGGATTGCGTTCCACAGCCTCACTTCTTGTATAAAGCTGGTTCCGGGCGTGTATCAGCTGATTGTATGTTTCCGTGTAACACATAGAGTTTCTTCACAAAGGAATAACGACGGTAACCAATCTGGAAGGATGGGTGGGTCACCCGCTGGATCCTATCGGCTGCCTCTTCAGCACATTGATGGATACTTGCAGGGTGGATGATGAAAGCTCCGGGTATTCTGAATTCACAGGTGTGCAAGCTCTTATTTATACCTCTCTTCACCTTCCGAGACTATTAATTGAACTCTTCGGAACAGATCGAAAAATTTCAAAATTTAGCTGTGTTCAGCTGTCTAAATGCATTGCTTTTAGGTTCTATGATGTGCCATATGAATTGGGTTATGTGTATCTGTACATGTACTGTGAAATTACAGGCACCCCTTACTTATATAATTAACAACCAAGAAAAGGATTTATTGTTAAATTAACCAACCTTTTCAGCAACAATTTGCACTTCTGTACCATGTTTCACATATGGAGACAATCTCAAAGTGCTTTACAAAGATAGTGGGAGTCCAGGATGTGGGGTAGGTGGAGATATCTGAACTCACAGTCAAAGAAAGAGGATCTTAAGACAGGATTTAAAAACCGAGAGGGTGAGGCAAGCTAGAGGAAATTAGGAATAGTGTTTCAGAAAATGGGGTCAAGGTAGCGGAAAAATATACAAAAATAATTAGAAGCTCAGTCCAGCAGTTACAGTATCTCGCACTATGAGGGTCATACTAATACAAACTAAGATGAGTATTCGAGCGTGTCCAGAGACCCTGATTTGTTACATCATGAGTTTAATTGATGGATTTCAATTACTTCCTTTAATGAAATCCATCAATGAAAACTTGTGATGTAACAAATCGGAATTGTAGACACGCTCCCAATACTCATCTTAGTTTGTATCAGTGAGACCCTCATAGTGTGAGATACAGTAACTGCTGGATTGAGCTTCTAATTATTTTTGTACATTTTTCTGCCACACCTTGACCCCATTTTCTGAAACACTATTCCTAATTCCCTCTAGCTTGCCTCACCCTCTCGGTTTTCAAAAGTTGTCTTAAAAACCTCATTCTTTTATTGTGAATTTGTATTTGCACATGGTTTAACGTTGCACATAATGCGCTTGTGTTGACATATAGCGCACAGTGGACTCCCAATTTCTTTTTACTTTAGATCTGTAATATCTCTCCGATATTGTTATCATGGTATGTGTCAAGTGTCTGTTTGATTTATCTTTGTCTGACAGCCCATTGATTGTAGCCCTTTGGCAGAGCGAGGGTGAGACAACTGGACATTAGGGAGTATTCATTTACGCTGATTGCCTAAAAGCAGCAACTGATTCTTTACAAAAAGATTTAACGCTACAAAGTCAAAGCAAACCTGGTTGAGTGGCATTGTTGACTAATTCTCAGTGCATGCAATACAATACAAAATTACATTTGTATAGCGCCTTTCAGGTCGGGAGGACGTCCCAAGTTCCTGAAGTCAGCTTACTGAATAATGTCTGCTTGTGAAGAAGTCTTGCAGGAGTGACAACACTGTTTCAGCCCACGGGTGGGCCGGGATGCATGGGCCATAGCCTCGACTGCCAGCCTTCTAATGCGAGCTTTGCCGGCTGTCAGTTTTTCTTTTCTCAAGGTGCTCCCTCCAGTGGCCTGGCCAAATATTCACTGAACCGCTCCACAGTCGTGCGAGCATTCCTTGGTTAGCCTGGCCTATGTACCTTCAGTTGGAAGATGAGATTTTCCGTATGATAATACAATCTGGATTATTGTAAGGAATCATTTAAAAAAAAATTGATAATAAACCTGCGTTTCTTAGTAATGAATTGGGTTTCAAGTTTAAACTTCGTAGTTTGTCATCTTGCCTCACATGGTTGCTAATGATAGAATCCATCAGTTGCTTAGACCGCAGTTTATATTCCATAATTACTTGAAGTGCGGTGTGAATGTCAAAGTTGCAGTGTACAGCCTTCGTGAAATTGACATAGATTTAGATAAGGTGCCTTTTCCATTTTCCTCTCCTGCCTTCCTGTCCACCCTCATCCCGGTTGCAGTCTCTTGATTGAGAGAATGGACTTGTTCTGGGGCAAATTAACCAGCTGCTAGGTGGTGCATCAGTATTGGCTGGTAGAGAATTACTTCTCTGGGTTTTCTGTTTTCATTCCTTTTTAAAGCCAAGATAATTGCTATCAACATCTCCATTATTATAACGTGCGACTATCAAGATGATAGAAGGTGAACTAGATGGGCCTTGGGTTTTTTTTTGTCTAGCAATTCCAATGTTCCTATTCATTGTAATGAAAGCTGGTTACAGATTTTAAGATGAGTCTTTCGAATGTTAAATGGCTTTCGTCCGATACATTGATGCAATGGTGTGTGCATTTTGTTTCACAGAAAACATGGGCCAATCGAAATCTCTAGACTACCATCACCTGCCGGCGCACAAATTCTTTGAACACGGTGAATCTTATTTAACTTTAGCTGTGGAAATTGCTCTGATTGGACTGGGCCAACAGCGAATAATGCCCGATGGCTTGTACGCCCAAGAGAAAGTGTGTCGTAATGAGGAACAGCTCATTGCGAAGCTACAGGAGATAGATTTAGATGACATGCTCGTGAAAATATTCCGAAAACAAGCAGTCTTCCTGTTAGAAGGTAAATTTTAGCCATTGAACCACCTTCCGTCTATTTTGTTAATCCTTTTGGTGTTTACATTTTTCTGAAATTGATCATTCGGACAAATGGATCCTTTTTTTGTTTCATTTCACCTTTTCCAATCTGGTTAGCAGTCCTCCAGGTAAATGGATCATTGACCTCATAACTGTTTGCAGGACTTTGCTCTGCGCAAATTGGCTGCTGTATTTGCCTACTAATATACACTCACTATACTTTATAGCAATTGCCGGTGAAGTGCTTTGAGGAATTTCAGCGTCATAGGTGCTGTACTATATGCAAAGATTATTTTAATGCATGAATAGTCACAGTTGTTTCCCATACTCTGATAGCAATTTGTCAGGATACAGGGAAGAAAGACATCCCTGTAAAATGTTAGAGAGAGAAAAAGAAAACCTGAAATAAAATATTGGCAATGTCAGAGTGCGTCAATAAAAAGCACCCTTTTCTTAGCTGTCACCCAGTAATACAAAGTGATAACTCTTCTGTTCACATGCTTGATAGACCTGCTGAGAATTCCCTACATTTTTTGTGTTTCTGTCTTATTTTTTCCCCTTCTCTGCCAAAATCTCTCCTCCAATCTATCTCCCTCCTCTTTGTCGAAAGGTGTTTGATTCAAGCACCCATTTGTACCATCGTTGTACCACTAAATGGCCACTATTCATTTTTGACTATAGGTGGGGAGTGTTGGTAGGGTATTCAATTGATGTTGAGTCCAGTCCTGCCCTTGTCTGACATGCAAACTGGGTGTTTTTGAATAATGAGCAAGAGTGTTGACGTATTTTCCCCTATTTAAACCAGGGGCATTAAGGCTAGCTGTAGCTAACTCAGCACAAACTGTGAATCGATCCGGCGAACCTTCTAATCTTTAAAGCTTGATGTTGCAACAGGTGACATATTTGCCCACCAGGCCATTGGGTTAGGGGGAGAGCTTCAATTACCATTGTTTGCTGAAGGTTAGGAACGTTTTTTTTTAACATGCACACAGAGAGGGTGGTTGGAATGAGGAATGTTTTTTCACACATGCTGTTCAAGGTAAGTCTGTGATTTAAGAGGGAATTGGATAATTACTTGAGGAAAAACAACATTAAAGGCTGTGGGGAAGAGCAAGGGAACGGCATTAGATTAGATGATAGTTCGCTACATTGGGGGAATCCAGCACTAGCACAGAAACAAATGAGCCGAATGCCCTTCTGTGCTTGTAAACATTCTGTGATTATAGGTTATTTGTTTTGCAATTTTTAGGCTAAATTGCATTTTATCCATCTACAGGTGGGCCGTACAGTGGCCTGGGTGAAATAATTTATCGAGAGAGTGTTCCGATGCACACCTTTGCCAAGTATCTCTTCACATCTCTGCTACCTCATGATCCAGAGCTGGCGTACAAGATTGCACTGAGAGCAATGCGGTGGGTACTGCTAATGGTTGTGCAGCTCGGGGTTTCCATACTTAATTGATGTGTAAGAAAAAGCTTGCGTGTCTACACCTTGATCCAGTGAATGTGTGTGTGTGTGTCAGTGGGGGAGGGGTGTGGGGGTGATTGGGGGTAGAAAATGCTGCGGTTGCATCGTGGCTTCAAGAAATCCAATCTGTCTGTCAGCTCTGATGCTGCTGTTGCAGAATCGGGCTACGTTTCAGCTGGAGAGTTGGCAATTTCAGACGGTGCTTAATCACAAAGTGGCCTTAACCGAACCCTTGCTAAATTATTCATAAGTACTGGAAATGAGATTTTAGAAAATGTGTGAATAATAAATACACTGTATTAGATTTGATCGCGACCTCAGAATCCACTAAGATTTTCACGTTTGCACAGGGCTTTCCTCTCCCCTGTGCTGTTCAGCAGGACACTAGCTGCCTGCTAGCTCTGACTGATGGCCTTTTACATTGGCATTAAGTGGTGGACGGAAATCGGTGTTTTGCTGTGTGACTGCACGGTAGAAATGATGACTTGCAACTTCCTTAATAATTGAAAAACTCCAATGATGAAATGTTGAATGTACGTTTTACTCGCTGACTGTGCTAGTGGTGAGGGGGCGGGAGAGAGAGGAGTTGTCTGTTAATGTGTTCAAGAGGATGGTTCTATATACTTGATTCAGATTTCATTCTTCTGACGTTCCAAAGTGTTTCCCATTAAAGGATGCTTCCCAGAATGTGAACCACAAAGCACATTCTCAAAAAGTAAAGGGTCCTTTCTGGGCCCCATAAACCCATTCTTCAGCTTTCTGGCAAAGTAAGATATCTCTGTGGCTGCCAATGAGAAAACTATGGCCTAGCTCATTCCATCTGAATTTGGACGTCATCTTGGAGCCAGCTCAGCTCTCAGGAGAACCTCTTACTTCCCCACCCACCTTCCCTCAAGGAGGATAGTAACTCATTGGCCATTTGACATTCAACAGCACAGGTTTGAGCCCTCACTGGATGGATAGCAGGTACTAGAAACTCGCTGCAAGTTTCCAATTTAGCAGAGCAGCTCAGTGTGAAAGATGTGAGAGCATTGCCACAGTTCTCCTGCCCACAGCTAAAGGTTTATGTTTTGAGTGTAGGAACATGCCTCAAAGCTGACTTGACATAGATTTGGGCGGTTTAGTTAAATATGGCTTGCATCCGAGACTGGAAGCTCTTTGCCCTTTGGACAAGCTATATCTACTACCATGCACTTGTTACTCTTGTTTGTCGTCCTACCATACAGTCACAGTAATCAATGAACATCTGGAGTTGGAACCACAAACAAATGGCGGAGTTTGTTTCATAAGGAATTTAACCTCCAACATCAAACCCTCCCAATCCAGTGGTGGCCAACCTTTTTGGATGTGTCATACACCACTGACTTTCTTGGTTGGCCACAAAATAATCATAGAAACAACAAAATAACTTAGATTTATGCCATACATCAAGAAATATTCAATCAAGAAACATTTATTTTGTTAGCCAACCAAAGAAATTGGCTCCCACTGCTCCAAATGAAGGTGAATCCTCCTCTTTTAGGGGTTGTATTTAATTCTGCAGCAATCCCTCATTCCCTGGCTTTGTGAGGTACTGTAGTTTTTGTTTTGGTCAGCTGGTGTCTGATATATGCAGAAACCCATCATCATGCCTAAGAGCATCCAAGCCAGACTGAGAGTGACGCATATGCATATCAATGCTGAGTTGGCTGATCTTGGTGTTGTCAATCTGACTCAATGGGTTCAAGCCCCACAAAGGGATTTTGAACTTATATAGTTTAGGCTGACACTCAAATGCAGTGCTCAGATTTTCAGCATTTCGAATGATATGTTAAAACTGATGTTAGAAAGATGTTAAATCATTGCGTCTGTTCAGGTGGATGTTAAAGATCCCAAGACATGAGAAGGTAATTTCTCCTGGTGTCCTAGCCAACAATACCCCATTCACTTCATAACTGTTTGTTGGGAAATTGCTGTGCATAAATTGGCTGCTGTGTTTACCTACTAAAATACAGTCACTGTACTTTACGCTAAAACCTGTGAAGCACCTGGAAATGTCCGCCCGACATGAAAGGCACTGTACCAAATGTAAGGATTATCATTATTATAATGTTCTCAGAGAGATTTGTTAAACTGTGATCTATCAGGTGCATGTCACGTGCAGGGCAGCTTGTTGCCATTACTCTGGACTTTGTTGTTTCTCAGTGTTAAAATGAACTGCTTGGTAATTTCATTTTGCAATTTGAAAAGTATCTAGACACTGGTAGAGCAGGATATTGGGAGCTAAAAGTACTATCGGCCTCCAGTATTTTGTTTTTTCTTTCGTGGTTGTCAGTTTATTTGCACTGTGGGAGATTAAGAGTAAATAGATTAATATTCACCCATTACTGTCTTGATGTAATGTTCTCATGGGACCCAAGTCTAAAATAACTGCGCACATGAGATTTTAATGTTTGCTCCATGAGCAAAGCTGAAGCACAAAATTGCTCAGTGCTTTTAAAGTCGTGTTCAATGGTCCATTATGCAAATTCTGTTGTATTTTTTTCCATATTCTTTAACAAATTTGTAACGTGTTTTGTGTTGCAGTCATTGTAACCTGTCCTTGTTTGCTGCAAGTTACTTTTTGAAGTCCTCTCTGCTCCAACTTTCACTTGTACCCCTGATCAATTTGCTAAATTGATGAAAAGCAAATTATGACTTGTGGCTTGCTGGCTAATGTGCGAAACAGTTGATTTCCAAAAAGCTATCACATTGACAAAATGCAGTCTCCCTGTGGCAGTGTGTTTTGCTCATCAACCTTTTAGCGCAAATTGGTGTCTTTTTAGAAATTACAGATTTAGAATTAGCCATTTTGCAAATATGACAAATTAGACGGCAGAACAGAAATCAACTGTAGCACTTGCCATCCATTTTACAAATCGGAGGTGGCCCCGTTATTACATGGTTGGCTGGTCCAATGTCTCAGTGACTGTATTGTAAGCAAAACGTGAAAAAAAATGGGAGAATTCTGGATCATCAGGTTGCTTTTAATATCACTTTCTATGCGAATTAATATGAGCAAGGCATGGGACTTAACTGCAGCACTTCCTGCACATAGTAAGAGGATGAGACATGAATCTGAGGTCCTGTCTGCCTATTGCAGTGGACATTAAAGATCCCATGGCACTATTCAAAAAGAGAAGGGAGTTTCTCCAGGTGTCCTGGTCAACATATCCCCAAATAAAATTGGTCATTCACTCCAAGGCTGTGTGTGGGACACCTTTCACTTTAGGAGGATCCCAAAGTGCTGGACAGTCAGTGTTTCGGACCCATGGATCCTGTGAATTGCTTTGAGACATCTCAATGGCATGATAAAGATGCTATATCAAATGCAAGGATTATTATTATTAGCACAGCAAAAAGGAATTGATGACCCACTAGTCATTGGGAAATTGGCTTTCATTATCACCAAAAGCCAGATCTATGGATAGCTTGGAAAAGCAGCAAGGCAGCAATATGTTAAAGCAAGTTATAATGCGACTCCCCTCTTTTGCAAATGACTTCCTATTGTCCCAACTTGGGACATCCTCCCGACATGAAAGGCACTCTAAAATGTAATTGTTGTTGTTTGCAGTGGACTGAATCCAAGGTGCGATAACAACAAGTGAGTCCCAAGAAAGTGATGTTAAAGTTTCCTGGCTCTATCTAGTGGCAGCCAAGTGGAGGCTCTGCTCCATTTCTTGATCAGGCTGCTGTTTTGCAGCTTCCTTAATCAGGTTAACATACATGCACTTGATTGAAAGCTATCAACTACCTCCAAGCTTCTATGTTTATTTTGAGACAAGTTTTTTGAAGAGTATCAGCAAAATGCTGGACCACTTCAGTCTTATTGTATAAACATGTAAAACAAAGACTTCCAGAACAACAACAACTTGCATTTATATCGCGCCCCTGGCACAGGATAGCGTCCCAGAGCACAGAAGGAGGCCATTCAGTCTATTGTCTACCCAATGCTTTTTTTTATCAATCTCACCCAACAGCTCTTTCTCCATATCCCTTAATGTTTTATTGCTCAGAGTGTTTTGGATGATACGGATGCACACATATGTACAATCCAAAGCATTTAAAGCTCTTTGAGGAACGGTAGTCAGCCAACTTGCAATACACACTGAATCCTCTGAAACAACCTACCATGACAGCTCAGGTACCAGTATTGGTCCTGGAGGACTAAGATATTATGGACTCCCAAAAGACAGAAGAGAAGCAGTTTGCTTACTCAAACGTACATGTGTTTAATGCAAGCTAGTACTTTCTTGTTCCCAGCTCCTTCAATTGGAAAATTGCTGCAGTCAGGGATTTTAATTGTGTCCTTGACCCTACTATGGATAAATTACTTTCAAGGAAATACAAGCCCTCCAATATGGCTGGCACCATATCCATGCTAATTACTAGGTTTTATGGTTGCCTAAAGATCTTTGTACCCCAGAGGGAGCAAAAAATAATTTTATTTCGCAACATGGAAGACTAACTCCTAGTAGAATATTTTTTCTGACCTCTAACTCTTGCATGAAATCACTTACGTGTGTGTAGTTCCACATATATCTCTGGCTCGATTAGTTTCTCCACCGTTATGATCACATGTTAATTTATCTTGTGTAATATAATAATAATCCTTGCATTGATATAATGCTTTATCACATCATTGGGACAACTCAAAGCTCTTCACAGAATATTCTGTAAAGTGAATTGACTGTATATTTTGTGGGCAGTGTATAATTATAATTAAATTATATTCTTATTGTTATGATTGTATATTTTATAATTTTTTTGGAAGGATTATTACCCCCAGAAAGTAATTTGCCAATCAACTAACAATCAGGTTCCTACTTTGCTAGGTAAATTGGGAGATGTGATAATTTATGCCAAGTTTAAAAATTTCTCAGTTTTAAAAGCATTCTGTCTCCCTGTCCCCTTCTCTGCTGCCGCTGCTACTTTCCCTCCCCAAAAGTTAATCTGGTTGGGAATGCAGTGACTGAGATGACTTATTGTGTAATATTACAAGTTTAAAAAAAAGGTACATTCACACACTGTGGAAGTGGGAATTGGGGAATTGTGCAATCAGCACCAATGTTGTTGCACACAGCTTCTGCTCATCCCAAATCGAAGAAAATTGGATACACCTATTAAGATAAATGTCTGTATCCCAGTTTGTGTTTTGCTGAAGTTCATTTCTATGAATACCCAGCTATAGATTATACAAGGGCATGAGGCAGAGGTAGCCGTTGCCAGCTATAATGAGGAGCAGTGGTTGGTGCATCATGCCCAGGATTATAAGATGGGCCAATTGAAAAGTGTGGAAATATTTACTAAAAATTTCAGGGAAAGTTGATTGTTGCTATGGAGGTACATTTTACTCCCAACAAACATTTATTTATTGATAAAAACTAAATATGAGTAAATAACACATTAGATTGTTGCAAAACGTTTTTATTAATTTCTTCTTTAACAAAAACTGGGGGCCCATGGGGTGGGGAAAGGGGAGACACCAGCTCAGCCCAAAGAACCTGGAAATCCACCAAAAACAGACACTCAGGACAGAGACCTCCTGCCCCTCAGGGCCCAACACCCCACAGAGAGAGAGAGAGACACACACAGACACGCACACTCAGAGACCGAGTGAGACACACACTCAGACACATAGAGAGACACATACACACTCACACAGCACACTCATAAACACAGAGCGACACATTCATACAAACACATGGAGAGAGAGAGACGCACATACTCACAAACACATAGAGAGAAAGACGCACACAAATACGGGGGGAGAGAGAGAGAGAGACAATCACAATAGCGCGGCCTCTGAGTGAAGCAAAGCCCATTTCCCGGTTGCTCTGTACCACGAATGGTATTCCAGAGCCACTCCACCCACAGTGACGCCAGATAAACAGCCGGCAGAGTGCCAGCTCCGATTTTGCTTTGCCGACCGTTGGGGGTCGCTCCTCCCAGGTCCGTGTCACCACCTTGCCGGCCCTGGGTGATGGTTCTAGTATTGGTGCCTGGTCTCTCGCAGGTCTGCGCAGTACTGCTCTAGCCGCTGCGCCACAGTGAGGGCAGATAAACAAACAGCGACAGCAGCGCGGGAGACCTGGGGCCAGAAACTACATTTCTAGTGGGTTTATAGTGGTTTCAGCGGAAACATTGCAGCCAAACTTTTCTATTGGCCCAGGTTATAACGTTGAATCATTCTGCAGACAATCTGCTAAATGTCATCGTCTCCTGTGCTGTGAAATGAATTCACAAGGTTGTCAGGGTTTCAGCTAAAGTAATGCTCTTGACGCATCACATCCTCTTTCCATCTTCTCACCCATCTCTGCCTCTACCTTTTCTGTCACATTGTCATTTACTAAATTACGATACTCAAGCATTTTATTGTTAGCATTGGATTGTGATTTGTGTAAATGAAAAGAATTAATTTGCTTTTAGACTCGACTGCTTAAGATGGTTGTATGAATTGTAAGATATTTAGGGTCCATTCATTGTAATACCTTTTACTGTAACAGCGCTTCTGTTAGTCAACCTAATAGTGTTTCCTGTTTGACATGTGGGGCTCTCACAAATTACAGTTGTACTTGAAGCTGAAACGAATCAAAGTTTCAGAATACTGTTTCATGACCTTTTCGCTGTCAATTCGTAGGCTGCCAGTATTGGAATCGACAGCACCAACGGGAGATGTGTCACGTCCGCACCACATTGCATCTGTTGTCCCAAACCGCTATCCACGTTGGTTCACTTTAAGTCACATTGAGTCCCAGCAGTGTGAGCTGGCTTCTACAATGCTAACAGCTGCTAAAGGTAAACCATCACTTTTAATTCACTCATGAATTCAAATGGGAAAACTAATGCTCCAGCTTCATCCCAGGTGCATGTTGCTTGTAGCTGAACTGCCCTAATCACAAGTGCTTACAATAAAAAAGTACTAATTGACACTCGTCTAAATGTTTTTTTAATGAATATGGTGATGCAGTATTGTATGTTTGGCTCCCTGAGTGGTTAGCTGAATATTCGTAACCCATAATGCTGAGTTCCCATTAATACTGGCCAAATGGAAGCCAGATAGTGTCTTAGAAAGATGGAATACTTGTGGGTCAGACCTAGGGTTACTTTAGTACAATTCCTACTTATGTTGGTAGAGGTCTGCGCCTTGACCTCTCACCCAAGGGCATTTGCAGGGATGGCGTGGAAAAGAATGGGTGGCATTGCCTTAAATACGTGTTGATATTGAATTATCAGTTCAATCCTTAAAGGGTTAAACAAGATTATACACCCTTTGTTTTCAAAGGTCTAGGAGTAGCAAAACGGAGAGTGTTTGAAGTGGGGGTGGGGTTTTGAATAGGTAGTGGTGACGGGATTTGCTCTGGGAAGCGTGGGCGGCTTTCAGCCCTGCTAAGTTCATATGTTTTTGGTTACCTCTTACTTTAATTGTTATAAACCTTATTGGACTTGAACTGTGATGAACCGCTGCATGGAATGACTGTTTGCATTTGGAACTAGTTAATCTGCCGCTGTCCGTGTAGATATTTACTGCAGACGTAATCTATTCAACAAATGATCATGTGGAAGTGATTCAGAGAAGTTAGTTGCAAGACTGTTTTATATTCAAAATAATTGTTGCATGAAACTAGTTCAATTTTGCAATGTGTAGACATTAAAAAATAAGTTTTTTTAAACTGATTAAGAATTCATGTCCTTTGGAGTTTTTAAATAGTTTTTGCATGTGTTTTATGGAGAAGTCAAGTGGATTAAACAATGCTGTTTCCTTTCAAATGATTTCAGGAGATGTTATGAGGCTGGAAACAGTGTTAGAATCTATTCAGAAGAACATTCACTCCTCGTCGCACATCTTCAAGCTTGCCCAGGATGCATTTAAAATAGCAACTCCCATAGACAGTTTGCCTGACATTACTCTGCTCAAAGTGTCCCTGGAGCTGGGTCTTCAGGTAAGGTGGTAACTGCATAGTTGTGCTGCTGTAAGTTGAAAGAGAACACCATCAATCTCGTTTACGAGATGCGAATAAACTTTTAGAGGCTGTTATCAATGAATAAACAGTGATGTCACTGTGCAAATATCACAAATACAATAAGGCCATTCTACAATCTGTCCTCAAAATGCAAGCTTTGGGAATCACCAAAAATGTGTTGCCAAACGATGCATTATCCAGCAAGACGTTTATTTGACATTTTAGTTTTATAATAAAAGTACTTTATAATAAAAATTCATTATTCTTCCTTTGTGCTAAACTACAATTACATAATAATAATGCTTGCATTTGATATAGCGCCTTATCACGTCTTCGAGACATCTCAAACCGCTTCACAGAATATACTGCAAAGTGAATTGGACTGTATATTTTGTGGGTGAAATAGTTACATAACGAGAAGTGCTCTCCCTACTCTCACCCACAAGTGTGTGAGCCCAGAGAGTGAGTGACAGGAAGTTGCAATTCAAGCCTGATCTTATCTCTCCCCTCTTGACATCTGTGCATGGGCGCTTTCCAGCAGGGCCTATGCATAGCAATCAGAACTGGAACCCTGTCCTCTCTCTCTGTTTTTCCTCTCACTATTCCTCTCTCACTATCTCTCTCTTTTCCAGGTTACTGAGACCAATTGTAACATCCCATTCCTGCCCTGGATGAGATCTGCTAATTCAACATAATCTTGGGTTCAGCCCTATCTGTATTGCTCACTTCTATATTAAGTAACATCTTCAACTGAGCCACAGGAGAGCCAGCCACAATCAATATTGCAGTGAGGGTCAGGGGCTACTGTGTAAATGTTATAATCTCAACTCATTTTACTCATTTTTTGAAATGTGGAAAATTCTAAAAATATATATATTTTTGAAAAACTTGCACAATCCAATAAACTGCATAATACTTAAAATAGACAAGGAGCTCAAACATAGCTTTAACTCCATTCTGGAACACTGACTGCGTGTCCCTCAGAGAGAGTCCTGTTGACCTGTGCTGGGAGGGCAGCTCCAAGGCGAGTTGGGGGTTGCTGGCTTGGACCTGTAAAATCCTCACCATTCTCCATCACCTTCCTCAGAGCAGCTTTTAGGAATTCAGCATTGATGCCGACTTGCCATTGTCAAGGTACTGCAGTGCGGGGTCCACCTCCTCCCAATGGATTGGGTTATTGAGGCCTTCAGTCTAGCCCACGTCTCTTGCCAGCTCCTCCAGCTTCAACAACAGATAGGTCTCTGCCTGTTGGGTCAGACGCCCACTCTGCGTATTTGCTTCTTCCAGACCCTCATGTGTCTGTTGTAGACAGTGGAATTGTCCAATACTGGTACGTGCCCCTCCAGCCATGGCCGACGACAGACTTCAATCAGTGGAAGAAAGATTTGGGATTGTCTTTGTTCAATTGCACCCCTTTTTGGAGTGATGCAGCCCATTGATCTCACTTCATTTCTCTAATTTCCTAGCTTCATGCCGTGCTTGGTTGTAAGTTCTAGCTGCCCTGTGCACGTATCTTTCTATTGAAGGTCTGTAAAAAAAAAAGGCACTCGTCATCCATGCCCTTTTGTGCTGTACCATGTGATGGGAAGCTGAGTCTTGATATGCAGTGTCCTTGGTCCCTGCTATCACAACTGTCTGTTCAAAATCTCCCTCCATGTAGACCATACATTGTCTTTGCTGCAGTTCTAGCTTGCTCAGAAGAAGTTTCCAGACTTGCAGTTTTGTGAAAATGTGCTTTTGCTTTTGAAGTTTACTTTTCCAGTTCTTGATGAGAGCAAAGGTCTTCAGCTTTCCCCTAATGGCTCTCCTTCCCTTTGTCCTTAGTAACTTGACATGGCCCCACTTCTGAGATGGCTGACTTGCAGGCTGTAGCTTCAATTTCTTTAAAACCTCAGCTGCAGAAGCAAGAAAGTCCTTGGCTGCATCGTCAATTGAGGAGTTGGCGCTGTCAGCCCTCACACAGAATCGATCGCAGGTTTCATGTTCGGCAATCCCGCTTGCATGCTGGAGTGCCTTATTATTAGAATTACAAATTAAAATTACTAATTAGAATTAAAATTAGAATCACTACAGTCAACCAATATGGTTAGACAGAGTAGAAAAATTAAGGCTCCTCTGACCTGAGGCCGGTTCTAATAAGGAATCACATTTATATATGAAAGTTAGTTCATGATCTACAATCCATGGTTAAATACATTGTTAGTATCCAACAACAAGTTGTATTTATATAATGCATGTATCCTATGTTCAAATTCTGAACATAGGGTATATGCAGAACACTGTTTGTGGGACACTGTTGTGCGCAATTGGCTGCCGTGTTTCGCCCACAAATATACAGTCAATTCACTTTACAGTATATTCTGTGAAGCGCTTTGAGACGTCTGGAAGAAGTGAAAAGCGCTACATCAAATGCAAGGATTATATACATTATACCTTGGTACGATCACTCGTAGCATAAGCACATCGAGGCTCCAACCTGACAATCACCCCATGTCACAGGATCAGCACCAAGGGCTGCCTTCTTGACACTAAAGGTGAATGGCCAGTGGTCAGAGGTTTTTCAGGGATGTTGATCAATGCAATTGAAGACCACGTGATCAATTGCTGTTCCGTTCTGCACTCCGCACCAATGCCTTGGAATGGCAGCAGAGAGCACCGTTGTCAAAAGAGTCTTGTTCCGGTTTTGAAATATTCCAATCTCCCATAAGGAGCAACAGACAGTCAGAGAACCATTGTGCGAGGATACCCAGCAAGGGGCCCACAGTCTTAAGGATCCCCCAGGGCTCAGCACCCAGCAGCTTTTGGGGAATGTACACTGATTCCCAGGGTGCAGATCCCGAAAAGAGTATCTTCACTGTAGGAGGGTGTGGGTCAAGCCCGAAAACCAAACGTGCACAGTATTAACAAAAAAAAGGTTTATTTTAACAAGGAAGCTCTACCTCGGTCTTCTCCAGACTCTCCTCTCGCACTCCCAGGCCACCTGGCACAGATGACAATCCCGGGTTGAGCTATAGATCACAATGCCATCTGAATGGCCTGATGCATATCCCAGGTGGGAGTGCTGGAAGGTGTCTGGAGCTCCATAGAGTCCAAAGGGCATTGTAGTGAAGTGGTATAGCCCAAACAGTGTGGCAAACGCAGTCTTTCGATTGCTGCTTGTGCTTCTCTTGTCAAGAATGGCTTGTTACAGGTGGCCTACTGGTCTGAGTGATAGCTACCCTTTCAACAATTGTGAAGAAGGTTTCGGGATTGTCATACTGCCCCATTTTGGCTAGCAGCCTACCTGGATTAAGACATACTGGGTCAGTAGCTTCTCCCGGACTCTGAGCAAGGAGTGTAAGATTTGTTGTTGGAATTGTTGTTGTTGTTGCTGCGATGCCACAAGCTGGTTCAACAGTTGCTCCATTCTTACTGGTTTTGGTTTTCTTTCTATGTGCAAGTCACAGTTCGCAAAAAGTCAAAAGTTGCTCTGAGCCAAAGGCGATCCCACTTTTGACATTGTATGTAGGAGGGCGTCAATCATGCCTAATAAACAAAACTTGTACAATGGTTTTTTTTACAAAAGAAAGTTTATTTTAATGAGACAGCTCTACATTATCTTCTCCAGACTCTCTCCTCACACCCCCAAGTCTCCAGCTGTATACTAGTGCTTGATGATATCTTGGGGCTGGTGCCCAATTATCACAAACTCCAATCAAGCCTGTGTTGTTTAGCAATGGAATCGAGCCTGATTATAGTACAACCCTTGTTACTTCTCTTTATATGTAGGTTGATCGGCAATAATCATAAAAGGCAGTGACTTCATTTATCTCCGTCACATTAAGATAATGTGAAACTCACTGCCTGAAACAGTGGTTGAAGTAGAGGAAAGATGTGTTTAAGAGGAAGCTAGATATACACATGAGGGAGAAGAAAATAGAAAGGTATTTGAGGGAGTAAGGAGTGGGACTCATTTTGAGTATAATTGGGGCACTGACTTGGATCTATGTAAATTATGTAACCTGCCACCAAAATGATGCTGTGAAATGCAACATTGTGCTGTTTAGCAATGGAATTGCCAAAATGTTAGAATTACTGAAGTTTATTTTACACACTCCAGTGAAGTGCTTTGGAAGTGCTGGATTGTTGGTGATGCTGTCCTTTGGATGAGACATTAAACCAAGTTCCCATCTGTCTGTTCAGATGGATGTGAAATACATAGTCGCTGCACTTTGAGATGTGAAATGCGCAATATCAAACAAAAAGATTATTATTAGCTGCTTTTAAAACTGAATTTTCAAACCTTGTGTTGCAGGTAATGCGAATGACACTGTCGACATTAAACTGGCGCCGACGTGAAATGGTGCGGTGGTTAGTAACATGTGCTACAGAAGTAGGTAAGTCAAATCCACACCCCAGGGATTTACACTGAATAAAAACTATACTGGTGCAACAGAACAAACTCAGCTCAGCTTATGATCCCAAGAACTAGGTTCCTGTCTTAAAACTTGTTTAATAAATCCTCCATTTTCTAGTTTTGCTTGATGCTACCCGAATTGAGTGTACAGATTTTTATAACCATCTGTTTAATGTACCCAAAGCTACTGTTCTTCAGATATTCACTTTTTTTAATACATTTAGTAGTATAAAAAGAATTGTAAAGTCTTCTCGGTCTTCATGTCCTAAAATTGACAGACTTTTAGCATCAAAAGGTCAGTTGAGTGTTTTATTGGCACTGAAAGAAAAGAGCAGAGCATTCTAAGTCCATCTCTGAGAATGGCTTCCTTTGTGCCCAATGGTGTAGATATTGGACATTGTTCAAGGTTTCTGCTCTGAATGAAGTATTATCGGTCAAAATGGCTGAGATCTTAGATCAGCAACTCGAGGGAGATTAAATAGCAGGAAGTTCATTGCTGTGTGTCCTAAGTTGTTCAACAATGATGCATTTATCTTGCAACTGCTGACAAGAGCAGATGTCCTGGATCAGAGCCTAAAAGTGTGCACTGGTTCACCGCTCCATTGGGTATCCACGTTGGGCATCCCCATATATTCTGGAAGGAAAATTTTTACTGATTCTGAGCATGTGCTCATCGCACAAAGCTGGCCATAAAGATAACTGTCTGGGAAGTGAACCAATTCACTGGTGTGCACAATTTGTGTATACATGGGTGTGTAAGACATTGGTTGGCTGCTTTGAGAAAATTAAGTTGGATTGTATTTGGGCTTGGGGCTGTTATCCAGAGAGATACTGGGGGATGCACTGCAATGTCACCTTAGGATGGTCTGAATAGTACGTATGGTCAATCCAATGCAGTCCTGGGAGAGCTGCATTGTTGGAGGCTGCCATATCACCTTATGGTCTGAATAATACGTAGGCAAGAAACGATTGCATAAGAATATTAAAATTAGAGGTTTCACCCTGGCTCAGTTGGTAGCACTCTCGCCTCTGAGTCAGTAGGTTATGTGTTCATTCCTCCTATCTGGCTATTGAGCTCATAGACTAGGCTGACAATCCAATGCAGTCCTGGGAGAGCTGCATTGTTGGAGCTGTCGTCCTTCGGATAAGGCATTAAACTGAGGTCATATCTGCCTGATCAGGTAGAAATTATGAATCTCATGGCACTATTTGAAAAAAGAAGGGAATATCCCCAGTGTCCTGGCCAAGAATCCCCTAGATAAAAAGGTTTGGATAATCTTCAGTAATGGAATGCATTTCTGCATGTCAGACACCCAGCTGACCAAAAAAAAGGAAAAATAAAATTCCTAATTATCTATTCTGAATTTTTCTTTCATTTCTATTCACTGGAGTTACTTTGAAGTAAAAAATCTCTATACCCTTTAATGTTTGATATACTTTGACAAAGCTTCCCCAACTCCCTCTTTCTAGATTGTAAGGCTTAAGCTTCTTTAATCATTCTTCCTAGCTCATCCCTTTTACCCTTGGGATCAGTCTTGCAGTTTTTAAACCTCTTCTATCTCATAGGATTACAATTTCCAGAATTAAACCAGGATAAATTCCACTTGTACTTCAGAATGTGCAGATTTCCTTGGAGGTTGCTCTTGTTCCTTCAAAGATCCATTGGACCTATAATGTTCCTGGCCCCATTACATTAGGCATTGTAATTACATTACATTGGTGATTAAATTGTAGTCTTAACCTATCACGAACCAAAGACTGATTTGCTTATGGTCATGGGAAAGATTTGACAGCAATGTGTCCCTTTTCATCGTTTGTTGTTTCAGTAACATAATTATACCTAAAACAATTCCTTTACCATATGCACATCCATAATTTCTTCTTCTTCTTCTTCTTCTGCTTCTGCTTCTTCTGCTTCTGCTTCTTCTTCTTCTTCTTCTTCTTCTTCTTCTTCTTCTTCTTCTTCTTCTTCTTCTTCTTCTTCTTCTTCTTCTTCTTCTTCTTCTTCACGGTTTGATTACAATCCTTGGAAAGTCCAGAAGATTCTAGGTCAAGATAAGTGCTAGAAGAATGTGTGTACTTTACAAAGTATGAGTACCAGTCAATGCTCAAAGAATTAACAACAAGACTGTTTGACCCATTTCCATCCTTCATAATGTTCATCCAGTAAAAATCTCTTAACTCCTTTGTTTTCTTTTTAGGAGTTTACGCGTTGGACAGCATTATGCAGAGCTGGTTTACACTATTCACTCCAACCGAAGCTACCAGTATTGTTGCCACTACAGTAATGTCCCATAGCACAGTTGTTCGATTGAACCTGGACTACAACCAACGGGAGAAACTGGCCAGTAGTGCTAGGACACTTGCGCTGCAATGTGCTATGAAGGATCCTCAAAACTGTGCCCTTTCAGCCCTAACCCTGTGTGAAAAGGACCATATAGCTTTTGAGACTGCTTACCAAATAGTTCTAGATGCTGCCACAACTGGTATGAGTTATACACAGCTCTTCACAATTGCTCGATATATGGAGCATCGTGGTTATCCTATGCGGGCCTATAAACTAGCCACCTTGGCAATGACGCATCTCAACCTGGGTTACAATCAGGACACGCACCCTGCCATTAATGACGTCCTATGGGCATGTGCACTTAGCCACTCCCTTGGGAAGAATGAGCTAGCAGCTATTATACCTCTGGTGGTCAAAAGTGTTCAGTGTGCTACAGTACTTTCAGACATTCTACGCCGGTGCACTTTGACCACACCAGGAATGGTGGGACTCCATGGTCGGAGGAACTCTGGGAAATTAATGTCACTGGACAAAGCCCCACTCAGACAGCTCCTGGACGCCACTATTGGGGCCTATATAAACACAACGCATTCACGGCTTACGCACATTAGTCCACGGCACTATAGCGAGTTTATAGAGTTCCTAAGCAAGGCCCGAGAGACCTTCTTAATGGCTCACGATGGACACATTCAGTTTACACAGTTTATTGACAACCTGAAGCAGATTTACAAAGGCAAAAAGAAACTCATGATGCTGGTGCGTGAGCGATTTGGTTGATCAGCACGCAGTGGTGTCTTTTTATTGAGCCTGCCTTTGTACCCTTTTTAACTTAAAAGAAAAAACAGAGCCACACCGGTATTATATGTGTATAGTAACAAATTAGTTCACAAACTTAACCCTGTTGATTGTGAGATTTGTGTGCGTGTCTTTTTGTATGAGAGAAAAAGGAAAAACAAAATCAGTTTACACTGAGTACATGTTGTCAAGTGGCAAAAATAAGCCCACGTCGCTCCTGTCCTTTGTATGTACATTCACAGCCTAAGAGTATGGCTTTAAACCAAACAGACACCTCCATCCTAAGTGACAAGTACCTCATGAATTCAGAATTCAGCTTTACTCCTTCGTAACTCATCCTTACATTTCAGTGTATTAAGAATACAAGGCTGACCACGTGGCTTTGCAATGCTGTTCGTCAAGAAGCATGGCACACGTTGCTCGTGCATGTGTAATTAGCGACTGTCAACATACATTCTCAGGGATTTATCGAAGAAAGAATGAGAGCATTTATTGTACTGTATATATTATAGTATATGTCTGAATATTGAAAAAATATACGTAACATTTTAATTTATAAAATATTCTATGTAATGCAAAATACTTGAAGCTGCAGTAGCTTGGTATAAAAACATATCAGAAGGACTAAAGTGCGCCTTGCTTCAGGTTGGCTCAGGTGGAGAATTGTGTGCTGGGCATCTATGCAGAGCCACCACCTCTGTTGCATGATTTGGACTGATAACTATTCCGAGAAAACATAAATTGTGCAAAAAAAACACACACAAAAAAAAATGCTTGAAACAAACGTCATAGTTAAGATGGACAAAAAAATTACAGCCAGAGCAGTAAGCCTTAGCATTAAAGTATTTTGCCAGAATCGGGCTTTGTGCCTCCTAGTCTAGAACCGAACTAAAAAACAACTTCAGATATCCTTGAAAAGGTTAAACTATGATTTACAAAACAAAAGATGTTACAGTAGGCCTTTGCAGTGGTATTAGTGAAATGCTACTCTGTGCTCAATAACGTATATTAATCTGCATTGGGAACTGACTTTGTGCAGGACAGGAAGTTGCTGTGTAGTAAGACTGTTCTACTTTTTTTCCTCCTATAGAATTCCTCAAGAGAGAACAGCCTTCTTTCTTGCCTTGTCTTAATGCTTTAAACNAAAATAACCAAACTGGACATCTAACTACCAAACTGTTCATTAAAAATGACTTTGGTTTCTATTTTGAGTCTTTAATTTAGCAGAACTGTTCTGTATCTTGTGCTTTATAAAAAAAAAAGTTTTTACGTTGGGTGCAAAATGTTACTAGTGTCACTTGTTCCTTCCAATAGGGAAAATGCTAGAGATATGTTCTGTAGCCTTTTTTGCTGTTTAGGAAAAAAAATATAATTTCTTGCTCACCATTTTATTTATTATATTAGGTAAAAGATTGTACTTCATCGCCCGTGTAAACATGCTCTTGAAGTTTAAAGTAATTAAGATTTGATACACTGATATCAATTTATTTATGTAACTAAATCACTGTTTTATAAACTTGTTAATGATTCAACGATTTTTTTTGTTTTGATTAAAATTAGTTTTTTGAAAGTTAAAGATGTCTCTCTGTGTGTACAATTTCACCTGTGAACTTTGGAGTTTATCCAAAAATGTGTTTACAGACAGTTGTAATATAAAAATATGAAATACAATTTTCAAAATTTGTTTCGCTACCTTCCCATTCTTATCCAGCCTCACGTCAGGATAAGGTGTTATTTACCTTCTGTACCAGATTCCTATTCCCAGACTAGTCAGTTTGATTATTAAATCCAAAATACTGGGAAATGTCTCAAGCATGTAGTCAGTTAAGATATAATCTGTCTAATTGGTCTTTTTGCCTTTATCATCATAATTGCAATTTTTACCTTTGAAAGGTGTCAAGGGCAAAGAGATCAGTGACTAAAGTTCACATGGAAAGTAGCAAATGTTGTACACTAGTTTGTCACTAATCTTCTGAAGCTATAAATCTGACTTTAATAACTGCAGTTACGGTTTTCAACAGGGGTTTATCTTTCTCTGTGTTTAAATGAAGAGAAATTGCAGCCAGAACTTCTAGAAAATTGGAACTCCTTCATCTGAAAAGCAAGGAAGTGATTTCAGGGGAACCAGCAAGTCACAATTCAATGATACTTCTCATCCGACATTAAACAGAAGAATTCCAGTGGATGTATTGAAATGTATCTGTGATCTTTTGTGTTATGCCAGAGAATGCATGTAATGGAAATAACTTTGCTTTTACCTCCATTACCAAAATAGGACTTGTTTGCAACTGAATTTTGGGTTCTGCCAGAAACATGAAGGCATGATTATTCATAATATGTGTACCTAATTTTTAAAAAAGGCTGATTGTCCTTCATGCCTTTATTTTACCCGTGTTCCAAAACGAAACCTTGCAATAATAGGTCAATATGCATTTGAGCTCTGCAATTTTATCCAGTGTAAAACATTGAAGTCAGCATCTTAAATTTGAATATGGTACTTTAAGGTTCAAGCCCTGAAGGTCTATTTAGTTACTTGGTATTCCCTTGTAGTGATTAGCACAGGGATATGAGCTGGTTCACGCTGTGGTATTAGTGGGATTGACTGCCCATGTTTGAAGCTGCCTAATTTGCTGTGTGTTTTAACAATGTATTGGAAGTACCGATTTAGTATTGTAAAGGTACAGAGTACAAGAGCAATGGATTCGACTTTTGTGAAGTGTGGCGTCAAATTCCGCTTAGGTAATCTGGTGGATTAAGCAGGTTGATGTACCAAGCTGCTACACTGAGAAGTGATGGGAGGCAAATTCACATCTGATATTGTAATGTGGAAATGGGTTTTATTTGTGTCTTAATGTTGTGCTAGTACCTGAAACAATGAGGGGATGACTGTTTTGAAGGTGGATTCACAGTGCTGGATGACCTTCCTCCTGCTACTGACTAACTGATATGACTAACATCCCAGTTCAATCTATGAATACACTAAGGTGGGTAATACTGTGTTTACAAGAGAGGTTTGGATGAAGAATGCCCTTTGGCTCATTTGATCTCATCCTAGCAAACCATCAGCATTGCCTGATATATCTGCCTTAGTCAGAACATGCTGTGCAAGTCAACAAGCTGCTTGTGAACAGCTATGGGCTCCTCTTGTCTAAGGCTTTAATTATTATTTTCTCAAGTTCAATAGGTTTGGGAATTGTACCAGAAGATTGAAGGACAGCAAATCTAACTCTTTCATTCAAGGAGTGGAAAGGACAAAGCAAGCAACTATAGGCCTTTGAGTTTAAGATCAGTGGAGAGCAAATTACTGGAATCCATCACAGGGGATAGAATAACTGATAATCTAGATAAATATGCATATATAATGAAGAGTCAACAAGGGTTTGTGAAGTTCATGTCTCATAAATCTAATATTAGTTCTGAGATCCAGAAGTGATAGATAAAGGGGCACAATGTATGAGTTTTCAGAAATCATTTGATAAAGTGCCATGAAATTATTATTAGTTGAAATTATTGCATTGAAGGCATTATTGTATATCAAATTGTCATAGATAGGAAATTGTTTGGGACATGGGAGACAGAGTTGGTATAAAAAGTGCGTTTTCTGATTGGCAGGTGGTGACAAGTGGTGTCCCCAAGGGATTGGTGCTGGGACACCCCAACTAACCACCTCCACAACCCTCTGCCCCACACCATATGTATCGGTGACCTGGATACGGGAAAAGGGGAATATTTGCAGATGACACTAGCGAGAAGGTGTTCCAAATTGTGAAGAGGATAGCCAAAAAAAGAAACGGAAATTAAGCAAGTGGACAGAATCATGATGGATGGTTCTTAACATTGTAAAATGTGAGCTAATGGTGTACTTGGGATGGAAGAATAGAGATTGTGAGTATGTTCTGAAACGAAGCACTAGGACAGATCTATGGCTTCAAATTCAGATGTCAATGAAATTAATTCACAGGTGTAAAAGCAGAGAAATCAAATGGGATGTATTTTATTACAAGAAGTCTGGAATATGAAAGTAAGGAGATGCTTCTACAGGTTTAAAGGATATTTGTCAGATCTCATTTGGAAAACTTCAGCTTTGGATATCAGGAAAAATATACTAGTATTGGTTCATTAAACTAATGCCTGGTCTGAGAGTGCTAAAATATGCAACAATTAGTGGACAGGGATTATATTCCTTAGACCAGGGGAAGTTCAGGGGTGTTCTGATTGTGTTTCATGTCTTTTTTCACAAAAAACAATCTTCAAGGAAGATTATTAGGGGACAGAATAACTAATAATCTCGATAATCTCTGGTTTTGACCTGACTCAGATAAATTGCACATGGCAATAATCCAATGTGTCTTTGATAGTTGATCCGCCTGTCTGCCTCTTCCATGGGACTTACGAGGAGCAACAACAACAACAAGATTCCACTTATTGAGCGCCTTTCACGTCGGGAGGATGTCCCAAGGCGCTGTACAGTTGGGTCAGGACCCGAGCAGGGGGGAAATGGTCAGGGTGAGGGGAGGGAAGGGAGGGAGCGAGGAGGGGGTAGAGAGTCGAGAGGGGAGCTGAAGGCACGGTCAAAGAGAAAGGTCTTGAGATCGGCCTTGAAGGAGGAAAGGGAGGAGGCAAGGCAAAGGCACTGGGGGATAGAGTTCCAGAGCCTAGGGGCTGAGAGGCTGAAGGCCCGGCCACCGATAGTAGGGCGGTTGGGGCGGGGGATGTGGAGCAGACCGGAGCCAGAGGAACGGAGGGTACGGGCGGGTAGGTAGGGGGATAGGTCGGAGAGGTAGGAGGGAGCAAGGCCGTGAATGGCCTTGTAGGTGAGGGTGAGGATCTTGAATTCGAGCAGACAAGTTCTTAACCCTGTGAACCAAATCCTAACTGGTAAAACAAACCTAGCACTGAAACCAACCACCTGCTCCCTTGACCCCATCCCCAC
The DNA here is from genome assembly GCF_018977255.1 of Callorhinchus milii. Classification (NCBI taxonomy): domain Eukaryota; kingdom Metazoa; phylum Chordata; class Chondrichthyes; order Chimaeriformes; family Callorhinchidae; genus Callorhinchus; species Callorhinchus milii. The sequence goes on along the minus strand of NW_024704742.1, from coordinate 121,298,073 downwards.
TCCACTCCTTAAATCCCAGCTCCACTTTCTTGCCCCACATATCACCAACATCATCAACCTGTCCCTCTCCTCTGGCTCTGTCCCCATTCCCTTAAAAACTGCCACCATCACGCCCACCCTGAAAAAACCCTCCCTTGATGCGTCGCAGCTATCAAGCTACCGGCCCATCTCCAACCTCCCCTTTCTCTCCAAGGTCCTGGAAAGAGTTGTCGCCTCCCAACTGCGCTCTTTCCTTTCCACCCATTCACTTTTCGAACCCCTTCAGTCAGGTTTCCGTGCTGCCCATAGCACAGAAACTGCCCTGGTCAAGGTCACCAATGATATCCTGACCATCTGTGACCAGGGCTCCCTCTGCCTCCTCGTCCTCCTCGACCTATCGGCAGCATTCGATACGGTCGACCACGCTATCCTACTCCACCGCTTGTCCTCCCACCTCAACCTTCAAGGCACTGTCCTTGAGTGGTTTAGGTCGTACCTTTCTCACCGTCTTCACTTTGTCTCGACAAATGGCTTCTCCTCCACCCCCCGCACTGTCTCATGTGGTGTCCCTCAGGGCTCTGTCCTCGGTCCCCTCCTCTTCACCCTCTATATGCTCCCCCTTGGTGACATCATCCGCAGACATGGAGTTAACTTCCACATGTATGCGGATGACACCCAACTCTACCTTTCCTCCTCTACTCTCAACTCCACGACCACCGATGTCCTGACAGCTGCCTGTCCGACATCGAGTCCTGGACGAGAGACAACTTTCTTCAGCTCAACGTGCGAAAAACCGAGGCCCTCCTGATTGGCTCACGTCAGCGCCTCCGCACCTCAGGCGCTGACACCATCAGCATCCAAGGCTGCACTCTCCACCTCTCAAAGCCAGTCAGGAACCTCGGCGTTTTGTTCGACCCTGAGCTGTCCTTTCTCCCTCACATCCGCACCACAACTGGCACCGCCTTCCATCACCTCCGGAACATCGCCAGACTACGGCACTACCTCACCCCTCACGCTGCTGAAACCCTGGTCCACGCCTTTGTCACCTCAAGGCTGGACTATGGGAACGCTCTCCTCGCCGGCCTTCCCCCCACCTCCCTCCACAAGCTGCAGGTCATTCAGAACTCTGCAGCTCGTGTACTGTCCCGCACCAGGCTTCGCGACCACATCACTCCCACCCTCGCTCGCCTCCACTGGCTCCCCATCCCCCAGAGGATTGATTTCAAGATCCTCATCCTCACCTACAAGGCCATTCACGGCCTTGCTCCCTCCTACCTCTCTGACCTACTATCCCCCTACCTACCTGCCCGTACCCTCCGTTCCTCCGGCTCCGGTCTGCTCCACGTCCCCCGCCCCAATCGCCCTACCATCGGTGGTCGGGCCTTCAGCCTCTCAGCCCCAGGCTCTGGAACTCCATCCCCCAGTGCCTTCGCCTTGCTTCCTCCCTCTCCTCCTTCAAGGCCGGTCTCAAAACCTTTCTCTTTGACCGAGCCTTCAGCTCCCCTCTCGACTCTCTTCCCCCTCCTTGCTCCCTCCCTTCCCTCCCCTCACCCTGACCATTTCCCCCCTGCTCGGGTCATGACCCAACTGTGCAGCGCCTTGGGACGTCCTCCTGACGTGAAAGGCGCTTTATAAATGGAATCTTGTTGTTGTTGTAGCTGGACAAATACCATGAAATACGCCAGTGCTTGATACTAACTGCACAATTACCATTATAGCAAATCCTCCCTGGAGCAGAGTGCAATTTAACGGACTCTTGTAGGAGCCCAGTAGTAAACTTCCAAGTGTGTGTTCTGAGCAGTGACGGCTGAAGTAGATAAGTGTGTTGATTATGTGAGCTCTTGTGTCGATGTCCTCTTGTTAATAATGATACCTTGGCATAAATTCATCTTAAATATAATGCATTTCTCTTCCTTACCATCTAATTCTGTTAGCACAGAAGAGAAAAGGTGAACAGCCGGTTGAGATTATTTTGTACCGAGTGGTGAATATATGATGTGGACTATTCATGGAGATGATGAAGGTAAATTGTTTCAGAAAATTCAACAACTTGCGTATAACAAATTTATACGGCGCCCCTCACAGGAATTTGCCTCTTATCGCTTCTCGGAACGCTTGAGTGGTGGAGCACGACACCGAACTGGGGGAAGGAGAAAGTGATCATAGGTACGGTCGAAGACAAAGGTCTTCAGGTGCGACCCGATATTAGGGAAGGAGGGGGCAAGGTGGAGGGATAGAGGAAGAAGTGTATTTCAGAGTTTCGGGGAGTACTGGCTAAAGGATGGCCACCACTGGTGGAACGGTGGGCACAAGGGATAAGCAGGAGCCAGTCGAGTGGAGCCAACAGGTAGTGGGTTGAGGTGCCAAGGCATGAAGGGATTTGAAGATGGGTGTGAGAATCTTGAAATCGATCCGTTCGGTGATCGGGAACCATCCAATTTGGATGAGTTTGCACTTGTCCAAATTCAAGAGGGTCTTAGCCTGCTCTTTGGCAAAGAAATGAGACCGAAAAAGTACACGTGTTTTTATTTTGCCAGCCAGGTGGAATGCAGTGATCTTTTCCTGTATAAATTCTCATGTGTGTCTAATGAAACCATAAATGTACATGTTTCATCAGGAGCACTCACTTTAGAGATCTTTACTACAAGGAGATTAAGCAGCTAAATTATCTCTGTGGTTGAAGTGAGGAAGACTCGAGGGTCTTAGCTTAACGACTGTCCTTCTATTCGGTACCTTTAAATTGGCAAAATTGGTAACTCCAACTACTTCAATGTCACTTAACAGACCGTGTTTGTTTAAATCAAAATTTTAAACTCAGCAAATGCACAGTGCGCAGAAAAATAGAAATAATCATTAATCTTCTCAGTGTTTTTATTTAAGGAGTTCCTGATGGAAAAGATTGATATGACTGTTTTATTGCATTCTTGTCGGAGTTTATGGCTGTACTTTATAATTGTTCTCTATTTGTGTGGCTCGCAGTATGGATAGATGGGGGTGTTCTCCAATAACACGGTGACTTTGTTTACGTTTACTCCTCAGTCAATATTTTGGCTAACTCAGCAGACAATGGGTTCAGCTCAGGGCCTATCCAGCCTCGATGGCTCCCTGGACCAGTATACTTGGTCAATTAATTTTTTTAAATATTCATATTGTAATTTTAAGACTAATTGAATCAAGATACTACACTTGTAGTTCAACAAATCTGTTTCTCTGAGATCTTGTGGCAGAGTTGAATGTGGTCAGGCAATATTGTGGATTATAAATCTGCAGGGTTTATTAGGAGGTGCTGGCAATTCTTCAACTTTTTAAAAAATATATAGTCCCTGGGATCCCAACAGCACAAGTAGTGAAGTCACTGACTGGCCAGTTATGGATCTGTACCATAGAGTCCAAGGTATGATAATAATCCTTACACTATCTCTAGTGCCTTTCACAATGGGAGGACGTCTCAAAGTGCTTGACGGGTTATACTGCAAATTCGAGTGACCATGTTTTTTGTGGGCAAGCGTGGCAGCCAATTTGTGCACGGCAATATCCCACAAACAGCCATGAAGTGAATGACCAATTGTGTTTGGAGGATTGTTTGCCAGGACACCAGGAGAAACCTCCTCTTTTCAAGTAGTGCCATGGGATCTTTAATGTCCACCTGAACAGGCAGACAGAATCTCGGTTTAATGTCTCATCCAAAAAGTACTACCAACTGAGCCAGGCTGAAGCATGATTCCCAGTTTGTGTAGATTTATATTGTGGAGTCCTGTAGTTCAGTGGTTAGAGCGCTCACCTCGGAAGCGAGAGACCTGGGTTTGATTCCCGGTAGGACAAAATGTTAGGCAAGTTTCCTTACTCTACATGCCTCTGATTACCTAGCAGTAAGTAGAAACCCGGTTGTTAGTCGATTGGCGGATTGCTTTTCCGGGGCTAACAATCCTTAAAAAAAAACAAATAAATTGTTCACTCAATCCTCGGCTATTTGTGGGACACTGCTGTGCGCAATTGACTGCTGCGTTTTGCCCACAAATGTACAGTCAATTCACTTTACAGTATATTCTGTGAAGCGCTTATAGATGTCTGGAAGACGTGAAACTCAATGCTATATCAAATGCAAAGATTATTATTATTTAGATGATCTGAACCTGGATAGCATGAGGGAAGCTACAATATGCCTTGGTTTCCTGGAATAGATTTAATTTCTATTTAATCACCACTGCTGGAAAATGTGCATGTATTGGGCATTGGATGAAATGATCTACCAGTAAACAACCTTTGAGAAAGATATTAAGTTATTTTAAATTGCCCTCCACCATTTTTTGTACATTGTTGTGACAGTTAGATCCATGCTTAGTTGTGCAGTACTGTATTTAAAATAATCTTTACATTTGGTATAGCGACTTTTACATCAGGAAGATATATCAAACTGCTTCACAGGATTTACTATAGAGTGACGGTGTTTTTGTGGGCAAACACGGCAATGAATTTATGCACAGCAATGTCTCACAAGTAGCCATGAAGTGAATGATCATTTTGTTGGGGGATTGTTGGCTTCTGTTAAATCAGAAATTACAACAAAGGAAGTATTCAATAGCCTGTTGAATTGCTGCTGGTGTTAGCCTTTCCATTGGAGCTAACTGCTCTCATCCAAAATTCCTAGTCTGTCACTGTATCATTTGCGTTTCTTCTTTCTCAAATACTGATTTGATTTCCTCAAGATGCATTTTATGTACAGCCAGGCAGAGTGGGAAAGAAAGTGAAGGGTTTTGAAATGAGGGCTATCTTTAGGCATGTTTGTCCGGAACAAAACATGCCGTGGAGCAATGAAGATAAATAATAATAACACTTGCATTTGATATAGCACCTTCTCATGTCATTGAGACGTCTCAAAGCGCTTCGTAGGATATATATTGTAAAGTGGATTTTGATATTTTGTTATCCTTAATTTCTTTCAGTAGTATTGGTCATTTTAATTCATGACTTTATTCATGAAAGTGAGTAGAATTGTCTGCTTGAAATATGATTAATTTAGCTACCTTAGATTAAAGTAGTCCCTTGCACTTTTATGTAGGTCCAAGATGACCACTCTTGGTTGAAATGATTCTCAGAAGAAATTGGCTATGGTTAGTGAAGGCTAGAGATCTGTCCCATTTTAGATTACAACGTCATTCACTTGAGTATATCAACTTCCTCAGGAAACGTAGGCAGTAAAAGGCTACTGTTGACAAGCAATTCCTTCAGGATGTTGAATAGGGCAGCAAACTTTGATCATATATCTCAGAAGCTAAACAGCCTGCATGTGAAACTGTTAGAAAAACCTACTCTAAAGTAAAATTAAACTAATCAATTGTTTTCCTTAATTTATAGGAACAAATGGTTCTGCTTCAAACTGACCCCTTCATCCTAAGATTTCACTGTTGCCAGTTTTCTTTGTTTAAATAACTTAATGAACTTAAACTGTTGACCTCTCTTGATTCAAAAAAAATCAGAAGTAATGACACATCTCTAAACACTGTCTCCACCCACACAGGCAAAGGACCTTTGTAACTACTGTACTGCCTGCAAAAAGTAATTAGGAATTTATGAACAAATGCCCGAAGATTGCAGGATCTTCAGAACTGGACTGTGGTATATTTGTGTTCTGTCATTTCACAATCACTTAAATACGTGCATCACTGAAAGGACCAGTTAGTGCTCTGCAAGAGATGATTACTGGAAATCATTCCAAATCTTTTAGGATCAAAAATCCACAAAAAAGTTTTAATATTTTTAAGCTGTGCAATATTTTCTTGGTCTGTATGGCTCAATTTTGGTCTGTTCCCGCACCAGGTTCCACGAGCCTATCACCCCCATCTTTGCCCAGTTCTACTGGCTCCCCAGCTCCCATAGCATTGAGCTCAAGATCCTTGTCCCCTACCAACCTGCCCACTCCCTCTGCTTGCCAGGCACTGGCCTGCTTCACATCCCCCACCCTGCCTGCCCCATTATCGGTGGTCGGGCTGTCAGCTTTTCTCTTCACTTCAGCCCTTCCCTCGCCTCCTTCAAGTTCCATCTTAAGACCTTCCTCTTTGACCGTGCTTTAATCTCTCCCCCAACCCCCACCCTTTACCCCTCTTGACGCTCAGGTGCAAATGCTTGATTGTCCAGCGCCTTGGGACATCCTCCTGAAGTGAAAAGCGCTATATATAAATCCAATTTGTTGTTCCAAACTGGCCTGAGCTGGGAGAACAGGTGGGGTAATGTTGCCTTGGGCTACTGAGGGGAAGGAAAAGGAGGTGAAAGCGAGAGGCAAATCAGCTGGTCTTCCATTCCTGCTCATTGGCTCCAAAGAGTCACTCTCCTGGATTAACTAATGGTTTTTACGAAACACTTGGCGGCAGCCACCTGTGAAATATTTAGGATGGTCAGACGTTGTAGAGCCATATCAAATGTAATGATTATTAATATTACTGTTCTCTGGTGACAATCTGGAAAGTGCATCATGTGGGTATCAGTGCCTTAGAAGTGAAACGCCAATCTCAGCTGTGACAGTATGAAAGTGCAGTATCCTGTTAAGAGTAAACAAAATCGAGGATTAGTTTCAGAGTCAAAACTACGGTAGACAGATACGGAAGGAACAAATGCCAGTTTAGCTTTGTTTTGTGCCAGTTCAGTTGTGCTCAGATATTCCAGCGCAGGGACATCCTTCCTAGAACTGTCCAGCAAGTGGGAAGCAACATAACAAATCACATCCTAACGTGCCAGATGCTCTCTAACAGGGGAGGTGTGGAGCTTCACCAGGCTGCAGCATGTAAGAACCGCACGTGGGAAGGAGTTTCAGCAGGCATTGTAATTCCCCGGGGTGGAGCATAAAGTGATGTGTATATGAAAGCATCTTCTGAAGAGGAGTGTGAGAAATTGAAAGTTATTACAGAGATATACAAATGTTGGCAAAGTGGGGAGAAAACAAGGTAGTTTATGTTCTTGGGGAGTTTTAAGGTTTTCCACAGCATCATTGTGACTCAGATCTTGGTTCCTCTTTGTTCTGCGATGCAATGTAAGCCATAATTTGCTCTCTGATGCCTGGAGCCATTTCATCTGCAGCCCGTCGGTCCCCTGTCACTTTGAAAGGAGGTTGCCCATTTTAAGAGCAATTGTTCAAAGGGACCATCCACCCCTGGTGGTTGGGAAATATACCGCTGCATTGAGGATTAAACAATTGCCTCAGGAGGAGTTGAGGGGAAGGCAACAGTTTCAAACACCATGGCCCATTTTAGCATAAATGCACTATTTTTTATTCTCCATATTTCTTCATTAACTCTACAAATGTTTGGCTGGAATTTGGGGCCCTAATTTCACACAGATATTTTAAAACCACCGGTTATTCCTGGACAAGGCATCAAAGAGCCAGGAGCTCCTCCCAGACCTCGAGTAATATTTTGGGATACAGTATGTGGTTTGAGACATGACATGTGCATGCGATTGCTAGGATGGTGGAAGGCAAACTATATGGACCTTAGTCTTTTGTCTAGCAATTCATGTGTTCTTGCTGCATGAACTAGTTCTGGTCAGTTCCAGAAGTTTCTGTTTACATATTATATTTTATAATCTGTTTATATATTTATAATTTATATATTGTAGTATAACCTTTGGTTTATCTCACCTTCTTTCCTACCCTTTTCAACCTTGGTGGTGTCCTACAGGGCTTCAGCATTTCTCAATAATAAAAAAAAGCAAAATAGAAGTTTTTAAAAAAATTGACAAAACAGCATGGAGATGTTAACACTATTTCTATCATTCCCAGATAACACTCCATGGTGTAACCTATCAATTTAAGTAATAGCAAAGCAATAATAATGCTTGAAAGAGCTGGGAGGAGTAATCTTTCCACATAAATAGCTGGGAGGGACGGAGTTGGATCCAGTGCTGTTTTTTAGAAGCAGGATCTGGTACATTAATAAGAATGATTTACCGTTTAATTCAATACAAACACGAACAATGTGTGCATCCTAATCACGTGTTTGGAAGGGTGAGTGAATTGTAGATAATGTGCAGAAAAAGTCTCTAAAATAAACATGGCCTCATGTTTGACCTTTACAAATGGTTACGGGATCCGGCCTGACCTTTGGCAGTGCTGAGAGAAACGGAGAGACTAATCTGAAAGCTGGAGCCCCTATCTTTATGAATGGAGGAAGTTTATGTGGTAAACAAAACTGTGTGAAGAAAGATTGCTGAGCATGGTCTGCTTAGTGAGCATTGTAATTCTGACAAAATGGAAAACCTCAATTGATATTAAAAATAGAACAGGACTCAACTCTGCACAGCTCTACAGTCACGTTCTTAGCTGCTGAAGGATTGCATATGCAGTATGTGGTATGGAGAATGGGGAACCATAGTTTCTTGGGAAATAAGGCACTAAGTAATTCTGAGCCTAATGCTTCAGTGCAATTGGCACTGGTTGTAGGCCTAACTCCTGAGGTAGTTTATTTGTGTATGCATCGCTAGTCCCAACTGTGTATCATATTTATATTGTACATAGGGCTGTGTTTTCCCTTAGTGAGAATTGCTTGAGTTGTATACAATCACTAACCCTGTCTGGCAGGAAGGAATAAAACTGCTCCCTAAATCCACGGTACATCATTTATTTTTTTAAAAAAAACAAACTTGAACGCACAGGAATGATTTCAAGACAGGAACGGTGTTCAGCTTGTGAAGGATTTTATTACCTCCCCTTAACGCCCACTTGGTAAAGTTCACTTGCCAGTGGAACTCAGCTGCATAGACTCAGATAGTCTCCAGTTGGATCCCTAGTCTGTGCTGATCTCATTTGGTAAAGCTGTAGTGAGTGTTACAATTGGAACTTGTACCCTGAGTAAAGGAAGTTCTGCCTCTTCATTGATAGGCAGTGACCCCTGCTGGAAGGTGGGGAAGACAGACAGTCACTTTCAGCAATGTTGTTCTCACCACCACTGAGTAGCTTGTTGACAGCAGAGGTTTCTGGGTTGCGATCTGCAGCAGAGCAACAACAAATTACATTTGAAACATAATGAAATGGAATGAAACTGAATAAAAAACCATAATGAGACAGAAAGAGATGTACACTGGACAAACCCTCCTCAAAGCAAGGCCTCAGCAATTACAAAATAAGTGATTTAAGAATCATGATAACAGCAGAGGCTTTCAGATGTAAGACCAGCATTCTTTTATTAATTGGCTGCCGCTAAAAAATAAATTAACCCACAAAAACACACATCGCACCACAGTGTATCTTACGATGCACTTTGAGACATCTTGATGATGTGATATGGTATATCAAATGCAAGAATTCTTTTTGTAGCAGTTATTGAGTTTTCAGGTTGATAACTGCTGAATCTGCAAATGTGTACGTTGATCAGTACTTAGCTGAGTCATTAAATATTTCCAGTAACTTCATTCTATAAGTAAATCGCTGTGAAGCGCTTTGAGATGTCCTCCAGATGTAAAAGGTGCTATATCAACTGCAAGGATTGTTATTATGTTCTATCTTGATTGATAAGAAGCACAACTTTAGTGTTAGATACAGTAAAGTGAGTAGGTCTCTACCTGTTTATAAAGGCCTGGTAACATCTGGTAGTGTTTTCAGAGAATTAAGCAAATCTGATGGGGTGGCCAGTAATCTCAGGGGTATGACCAGCTATTTGAAGAAAAGAATGCAGAGGTTTCCGTTTACGTAGCCACATCTTTGTGTTACGTTCCCACTAAATCTAAGATCCATCTGCGCAACCATGACCTTTCTAATAGGTTTCGAACTCTGGTCCTGATCCCCAGAGTGGTCACTTTTGTTATCAACAGTTTCAACCACATTCATCAAGATGGTCACTGATAGTAATTAATTAAAGATAATAATTTTCACTTCATGGCTATGTTACTGTGTATAGGTTGGACTTCTGTGTTGAGTATATTATTAACAAGTACCAAGCCATGAGTGATTGAGGAAGGTATATCAGTTGCTGTGAATCAGATTGACCTACAACAATTGTGTGAAGCAATGAGATCAAGGAGCTAAGATTCACAATGAATGGAAGACTGGAAGTCCACAAAGACTGATGAAAGCTTCCTCATCATGGTCTAGACTCAACATCTAGTGAACACACTGCCATGTTGTTTCATGTCAAGACTCAACGAAATAAAGGCATCTGAGTAAGATCTGTGGAACAATTAAAATCGAATGGTTGTAATTCATTCAGCTCAGGTTCCAGAATTCATAGAGGAAGCTTAACCATGATTAGGTCATGCCCTAGCATTTATTATACTTGGTTGGCAGTGGTGATGTGAAGATTAATTGTTCCCAATAAATGCTCTACATTGCCATATACCAAGTAGGGAGATAAGCATAATCTCATTAGGCCTTCCAGTCTGCAACTTCAGAACAGTTGATATCTTATTGGCAAACATCAATGTAATCTAATTAATGTAATGTGAGTGCTTGCAGATTCCTTAGTGTGTTGCACTTTCACCTGACTGCACATTTGGAAACTTTTGCTGTCAAAAATTGCTGAAAGCACTCATTGTGAAAGTGTCACAACTAAATATATTAATAGTCGGTTTCTCTGTCAAATAATTTGCCCGGGTGCTTCAAAGGTAGCCAGAACACGATAGAATGGTGTTAATTTGCTCTGATTTGTGTTTTTTTCATTACTGGGTTTCTTAAGAAATCCAGGTCACACAAATGAGGATTCACTATGATATTCAGAAGTACGTCACATCAACTTGCGGAAACTCCCTCCAATGGGATTCTTCTAGAGCAGCATTCCCATAGGTTGACTTAAATTCCAACAGGACTGCAAACCCAACCAAATGTTCCACTGTTTAGGCAGATCCATAAGAAGAAAATCCCTGCTGAGACTAGTCAAGATACTTGGTGTTGAGTACAGTTATGTGTAACATAGCTTTCTCTTGGGGGTGAATGTCTGGAGACATCCCTGCAGATTCTACTGGAAATGTTGAAAGATGCAGAAACAATTCAGAATGCAGTGTAGTCCCAAAGAGAAGTTTGATATGCTTGTCAATGCACAGGCCCAAAGGAGAAACAAATAAGAGATTTTCCAGCCTAAAATGTGCAACTTTTGTCTTGTCTGCCTTTGCCCTACGTGAGCTCCTAAAATACATGCTACTCAGTTTGATTTAAACCAAGTGTTTGCTTCACTGTCCGAACAAATGTGCAGCTTCTGAACGTCAGCTTAAAATCTGCTAAAAAAAAACAGCTGCCAGATAATGAAGCCTTTGTTAGTTTCACATTGAAACTAGCCTCACGTCAAATTGTTTGCTGAAACTATGAAGCAGTTTTATACAGGTGTGAGGCAATTTAATGTAATAGTTTCTGACTGTAAGTAAATTCTCCATGAATGATTCTGCACTGAAATGTGCAGGATTTGTGGATTTTAATGAGAACAGAGTTTTGCATTGCAGGATGTGGAAGCATCAGGAAGCAGCAAGCCTATCTGCTTCACACACCAGCAGATAGATGTATTGTTTGATTAGTCGTAGCCACACCAGCTGTTCAATGCAGACACGAAAACCATTTCATTTTGTACTTCTGTGGCTTCTGAAGGCAAAATCTTTTGTGGGTGCCAGATCATGCATTGTGCAATGAAGGTAATATATTGCACCATCACCCAGCTTGTTCTGCCCCAAAGCGATGCTCATATTATGCGTTTGCAGTGTGGTGAGGAAAAAAACAAGCTTATTTCTATGACTCATCACATTCACTTGGTAACTCTTTTGGAAATAATAATAATAATCATTGTATTTAATATAGCACCTTATCACGTCGATGAGACATCTCAAAGTGCTTCATAGAATATACTGTAAAGTGAATTGACTGTATATTTTTTGGCTGAAATGCAACAGCCAATTGTACACAGCAGTGTCCCACAAACAGTCATGGATTGAGTGACTGAACTATTTTTTTTAGATGGTTATTGTACACTGGTCAGGGAGGAATAACGATAAGTAAGACTCCTAATCATCTAATATTGAGGAAGGAGCAATGCTGTGAATTTCAATTGACCATCATAACATCCAGACACCAGCCTAGCTCTGTCTAGATTGAAAATATCACAAGAGATTTGGAAGAAGTGTTTTTGGCCGTTTGTGATTTCATCCATCCAGGATATCAACTCTGCCATTGTCCCATTACAGCATTAAGTTCTCCATGGAATGTGTCCAATGTCCTGGCTTCATTCACAATTCAATAACTTAATAATCCTTTCCAGCTCTGAAAGAGCCCTGACTTCAGGTTGTAATAGATTGTGCATACAAATGTAATTTTATGTTTTATTAAAATGATTTTAGAAAAGTTTTTTAATGCTCCTTTTAAGATGTCATTTGAAGAATGACAAATTGTCTGCCTGCCCACCCGCCTGCCAAGAACGTAATAACTGATTGATGCAGAGACATGATTTATACCTCATCGGAAAGGTCTTGCATGGGGGAATGTCATGGGTGTATATTTTTTTCGGGGATCTCCTAACGTGACCTAAACAAGCTCATCACACATGAATGAACACCAGCAAGGAGTCCTCCCAACAGGAGTCCTCTCACTGAGGCCTCCTATCAAGGCCTCCCACTGAGTCCTCCCAAAAGGGTATGTGTGCAAATATGTGAACAAGGGATGTTAACGAGTTCAATTGCACATTTTCTTAATCTTATGGGATGAAGATGTCTAAGAAGCGAAGATCAAGCCTTTCAAGGGCAAATAAAAACGCCAGACGAAAGAGAGGATGCCGATTAAATGAAACTGGTTGCAAGCGTAGCTGCAATGGATATAGCTAGTTTTATATACACTAGAGATATGTCATGCTTACAGGAATCCCACTCCCAAAGTAGTTTACATCAAATGGGAATTCCTATGAGACGTGCTTCAGTTTCCAAAATGAAGCAATCCCATCAGAAAACACCGCACACTAGACCTCTCAGTTAATGTGCTGTTAGGTAAAAACTATACTTTTCACCTGAGAGTACCAGTAAGCTTTCAGAAAAACTGATTGCTCTGTATAATTCCCTATCTCGGGTGCCCAGCCACCAGTGTTAAGCTGTTTGAGATGTTGTCCTGACATGAAGGGCTCAATACAAATGTAATTGTATTGTATAATAAAAATGTTGCATATTGCAATTGAGTCACTATGTGCTTTGGTGGAAAAAACTCTTGTAGGGAAATTGCCATCCACTCGCAGTGAAAATCTGAGTGTTTATCTTCTGTTGTTGAGCCCGTAAGGAGTGGTGGAGCTATTTTATAGTAGATCAATGGAAGGAACAATAACCATGAAGTGTGTAATCTCCACCTTCAGATTAACTCACTTAATTGAACTTTTCAGAAGTGTGCGTTCGGGTTCAAGTACGAAAATGTCCATCTGGAAATTGCAATCATTTCTGACAATAATATTGTACTGTCAATTTCAGGTCACGTTTGCAAGTTGGGGAAGACAAACCCTGCTTTGGATTAGGGTCTGAGTCTCTCTGACTCGATTGCTGAGAGTGCAGCATTTCAAGCTGTTGACCTAACTGCACATCAACTGCTGCTTTCTCCATTGTATCCATTTTGTCAGTAATGTGCAATTAGCTGAATCCAGTTAATGCCAAGCATTTTGTGGGAAAGTATAAAATGGCTTTTGATTTACTGATTTGTTCATTTCATATTTTTGTAACTATAAATGCAAGTGAGAGTACAGCGTTACATCGAGAATTGCATAAGAATCAGTTTAATTCTATTATCTAACTAGAGCTAGTAGTGTGACTTGAACTAGTATCGTCTCAGTAAATGAACTAAAACAAATCAAATAAATTACAGCAAAGCTGCCAGCTACCAGCCATTACAGCCCTGACATTTTAGATGTAGGTGGGTATATTCTGACAGTTCTAAACTGGGTTACCAGATGGCACCTGATTAGTACTGCGGGGACAGGAGCAGATAAACTGTTCCTTCTCTGCAAAACCATGTACTGTATTTGTTTTGGCTGCTTGAGCACAGAGGCTGTGGAAGAGTTTGCCGCACAGGCACTGAAGGAGGAAGTGTGGTGACACGCGATGGTGTACGCCAAAATAAAATAGCACATGTTGTTAAGTGTGGAGTTTTGTAGATTAGTGGTTAGAGCAAGAGCCTTGCAAGTGAGAGGACGGGTTCAATTCCCAGTGAGGGCAAAACCATAGGCAAGTTTCCTTCCTCCACACGTCTCTGTTTAGCACCTTGGGACGTCCTCCTGATGCTATAATCAAATGCAAAGATTATTATTATTAAATATGTTTTATATACCAATTGTGCAAAAATGATGAACTTCAATCCATCAAAACCATTTTAGAATGGGATTTAATTACTTCCCTGGGAAGAATGATACCATCTTACTGGAATGCTACTTATTTTCCCACATATAGTGGTACTGTATTTGGTTAAATTGAGAATAATTGATAAAATTATAAATATTGGCTTCACATTGCACTCTTGTACATTAAGTGCACTGTAAATTGGCATCAAAATTCTAAGCAGAAATCCTAATTCTAAACTTTCTCACGTAGTTTCACCAAGTTATCATCAACATTGACAGCAAAATTAGCATCAAATGTTCCCATTCTCCTCACCATAAGACAGAAAAGCATTTCTGCTGCAATACAATTACCTACAACCCAATAGTACTTTAAATCTACACTATTCTCATATTATTGAGTTAATGAACAAGAGTACCACCCAGTAGATTGGTAGAAGCTACTGCATCCAAAGACACTTAATCTTTGTTTGCAAACTGACTGATTGCTAAAGAGTTCCATTCATTCATTCCAAACTCAGCACAATAGTGCAGCAGAGTTAACAGCACAGTGCATCATGCCCAGCATCACCTGAGTGTATGAGTGACTGGTCTCAGTTGTGTTGCCATGGGTGGGCCAAGTAGGAGTCAATGATCAGGAAAGAAACATCGGAGGGATTACCACCATAGCTGACTCTCGAACACCTCCAGAACAGAGGGTGGGAAATTGGGATGTGTGGTGTATTCATTATCATGGGTGACAGATATAGCGTGGACATAATTAAAGATTATCCTGTGATTATCAACCCCCTCTCCCAACCGCCCCCCCCCCACACACACACACACCACCTCACTCCTGTACTCCATGGTTGGGGCCTGAATTTCCCTATGGGGCCATTAGATTAGTAATTTGCGACATTTCATAAATCAAATCCAATTTGTTATGAATTATTGCAAATTTCCCCCCATAAGTTTCACTCAAAACAAATAGAGAAAAAAAATTATTCCAATGCAGTCTGTTTCAATACAAAACAGCTCTTTGAGGAGTTGTACAGTCAGTTTCCACGTCAACAGCCTGTTGTGAAACTGGCTGCATATACTTCAGTCCTGAGATTGTATAATATAATCTGTCAGTCAGCCATCACCTAATGCGTATAATATGTAACAAATATAAGGATTATTAATATCTCCATGTGGCCAGAGTCCAGCACATTTTTCATTATAAACACTGAATGAAGGTTTTGCTTGTGTCAGCGATTAATGTGTTAGCTCCCAGTATCTTGATTTTTAAATACATCATAAATAATCATCCTTACATTTGGTACATGGCCTATAACACTGAAACATCTGAAAGCACTTCACAAGTAAAGTGCTTTCACAGAGTACTTTGCAGGTAAAAACAACATCCAATTTACACACGGTAATATTCCAGAAACAGCCATGAAGTGTATGAGCAATTACATCTGCAGGATTGTTGGTCAGGAATAGGAGAAACTCCTTTCTCTTAGTGTCATGGGATCTTTAACATCCACCTGAACAGGCAGGCAGGATGTTGGCTTAACATCTGATTCAAAGGGCACTTCTAACAAGCAGAATTTTCCCAGTACTGTACAGATTTGTTAGCTTAGACTGGGAGCACAAACGTTCCAAGCTGGGGCTTGAACCCACAACCGTCTGACCCAGAGCCAAAAGTGCCACTAACTGAACCAAAATGACACGTCTGCGTCATTTCTTCTAGACATTTTCCAGTAGATTTCTCATTTTCTGTTTTTATCCTTTGTTCTTCATCTGTCCTCCCTTCTACTTAGAAGCCC
Organism: Callorhinchus milii; assembly: GCF_018977255.1. NCBI lineage: Eukaryota > Metazoa > Chordata > Chondrichthyes > Chimaeriformes > Callorhinchidae > Callorhinchus > Callorhinchus milii. The sequence goes on along the minus strand of NW_024704742.1, from coordinate 121,282,037 downwards.
CTATTGTGCCACTCATCAATACTATAACTAACAGAAATGTGGAAAATTTGCACGGAATTTGACCCACTGTTTAAATACTGTGTAGAACTGCTTTGATTCTGGTTCAATTCTCTCTGAAGCCATTCAGCAGGCTGGTTTGTTGTTCTCTGTGTGAATTGAGAACAGAGAATTGACAGGATTTGACACAGGGTATGAAGTAAAAGGAAAGAAAAGAGAATTTGCATTTTATCACACATTATCAAGTCATAATGTCTCAAAGCACTTTACAATCAGGTGTAATGACATTGTAAAAAGCAGAAAAAATCTCTCAAAGCAGAATTTAAAGGGATACATAAATACATAAATAAAAGTAATATTAAAGGGCATGAGGAAAGTGCAGAGGGAATAGCTAGCACCAGCACAGTCACAATGAGCCAAATGGTCTCCTTCTGTGCTGTCAATTCCCTATAATTTCAATCACTGTCATATAGACTGTGGAGTCCCGTAGTGCAGTAGTTAGAGTGCTCACCTCGCAAGAGGATCCGGGTTCATTTCCCAGGTAGGGCAAAACCTTAAGCAAGCTTCCTTACTCCAGAGGTCTCTGTTTGCCAAGTAGTAAGTAGGAACCTGGTTGTTAGTCAATTGCTGGTTTGTTTCCAGGGGTAATAATCACTACAAAAAAACAAATTTGGTCACTCAATCCAGGACTGTTTGTGGGACACTGCTGCGCACAATTGGCTGCTGCGCTTCTTCCACAAAATATGCAGTCAACTCACTTTACAGTATATTCTTTGAAGCGCTTTGAGATGTGATAAGGCGCTATGTCGAATGCAAGGATAATTATTATTATATGACATATTCTCAGTTTGGCTGGATACTCTTAAGAAGGGTGATGGATTTCTACATGCGTCAGACACCTGGCTGCCCCCCAAAAATTCATATACCACAACAACAACTGCAAAATTACATTTGTAAAGCGCCTTTCATGTCGGGAGGACTTCACAAAGCGCTGGACAGACAAGAGTTATGGACCCGAGTGGAGGTCGGGGAGGGTGGAGGGCAGGGGGGAAAGCAGGGAGATCGAAAGCACGGTCGAAGAGGAGGGTCTTGAGATGGGTCTTGAAGGTGTCAAGGGAGGGGGCGAGGTGGAGGGACTGTGGGATGGAGTTCCAGAGGGTGGGGGCAGAGTGGTGGAAGGCCCGCCCGCCAATAGTGAAGCAGGCCAGAGCCATGGAGGGCTTTGAAGGTGAGGACCAGGATCTTGAACTGTATCCTCTATGTGATAGGAAGCCAATGGAGTTGGGCAAGGATGGGGATGATAGGGTCACGGAGCCTAGTGCAGGAGAGGACATGGGCTGTAGAGTTCTGGATGATCTGCAGCCTGTGGAGGGAGGAGTTGAGGAGGCCGACAAGCAGTGAGTTTGCATAGTCGAGCTTCGATGAAAGCATGTATGTGGGTTTCGGTGGCCTGCATTGTGAGACAGTGGTGGAGCCGGGCGATGTTGCAGAGGTGGGGAAAGGCAGAGCGGGTCATGGCACAATATGGGGTAGAAAGGATAGTTGAGGGTCAAACAAAATCCCAAGATTCTGGACTGGCTTAGCAAGGTGGATTGTGCAACCAGGAATGGTGATGCTGTCAGCGCCTGAGGTGAGGAGGTGCTGACGGGAGCCAATCAGGAGAGCCTTGATCTTGTTGACGTTCAATTGAAGAAAATTAGCTCTCATCCAGGATGTCTTGATGTCTGACAGGTGTCAAGGGAGAGGGCAGTGGTCCTGGAGTCAAGGGTGGTGGCAGAGAGGAAGAGTTGGGTGTCATCTGCATACATATGGAAGTTGACCTCATGTCTGCGGATGATGCCACCAAGAGGGAGCATATAGATATTGAAGAGGACAGAGCCCTGAGGAACGCTGGGTTAGAGGAGAAGCCGTTTGTGGAGATGAAGTGCAGGCGGTGTGAGAGTTATGATCTGAACCAGTCAAGGACAGCGCTGTAGAGGTTGAGGTGAGAGGAGAGGCACAACATGGAAATATAAAATACAGACAAATATATAAATAAAGACAACAGCACAAACATGGAATTACAAATCACAGATCAGATCCCTCTCCTGTGAAAGGCTGAACCTTGCAGTTTGTAGTCAGTGGTCTGAAAACTGATTTACCAATTAGGATTCTTGTTAAGTGAGACCCCACCACTGATGTAACATTCAACAAGAACAACTCAATTTATTCTAAATGGAGTGAATTAAAATATAATATAATAATCTTTGCATTTGATATAGCGCTTTTCACGTCTCCTAGATGTCTCAAAGCGCTTCACAGAATAGACTGTAAAGTGAATTGGCTGTATATTTGTGGGCGAAAATGTCTCCATTTATGAAACATGTGAGGGATGAAATTCTGCTCAGGATTGCACCTTACTAAGCTACGGTGTTGATGCAGTGAATTTTGCACTAACCCACAGGGAGAGGTGAAACATTTGTCATGATGTTACTTCGAAAGAGAAGGGAGTTTCTCCCGATATCCTGGGCAAAGTTCCTCCAGATAAAATCGGTCATTCATTTCATGGCTGTTTGTGGGACAATCTGCTGCATGCAAATTGGCAAATTTTGCTTACAAAATACAGAGTCACTGCATTTTACATTAAATCATATAAAGCGCTTTGAGCCATCCTCCCAACGTGAAATGCAAGGGTTCCCATTATTTTGCAGAAAATGTACACTGGTGATTTTATTGCTTAAAAATATAATCTTTTTGGTTGTAGCAAAAAATTGTATTTTTAGAGATCCGGCTAAAATGGTCCGAACATAAATTAATCAACACGAGAAACCATTAGAGGAACGATTACACTGCTGCAAGTGAGTACTTTGCATAGAATTGGGAAGAATGTGATTCAAAGTAGATGAGGTGGTTAAGCAGCATAAATTAATTAAAAGAGAAGACAATGCCAGTTTAAATAGCTTTACCTTTATATCCGGCCTATTAAGACATATGAAAACAACACAAACTTCCCAAATACAAATTAGGTCCAGCACCAGAACTGGCTGTTCATAGCTTTGTCACTTTGATGAATGCACAGTCAGTTATTAACTTACCTAACAAGATGAGCAGCACAGTGCCAAATGTGGTTAAAATATAATTTTCACAATCAAATTACTGAACTTTTAAAATCAGATAAAAAATGTTGTCAATATTACAAGGCACATCCCTGCACTGATCTCATATTAGATTCATAAAACTGGAGTCAAAAACATACATTAAAAATCCTAACAATATCATTTGCATGAACATTATCATCTTCCACAGCCCAAGGTGCTGATTATCCAGCCTCATTGTGCATATGTAGATAATAAATGCAATGAGCTGATGAGTAAAATACCCTCTAGAATGATGTAATTAAGGTTATAAATTATATATGTTGTTTTCTTTCTATTTTCTAATCGGTTTATTCTGTGTGCAACTTGAATTAAACATGGCAAAGCAGGAATTTGGTAAGAAGCTAACTGTAGTGCTCCTGACAAGCAGCTCATTTACTCTCATTGTGGACCAATTATATCTTGCGAAGGAAGTGGGTCTAGCCTTTGCATTGGCCTTGACTGACTTTACATCAAAGTAAGTAATTGTATGAAGCAGTTTGAGATGTTTTGATGTGATAAGGCTCTATATCAAATGCAAGGATTATTATTATTAATCCTTGCATTTGATATACCGCCTCATCACTTCCTTGAGACGTCTCAAAGCGCTTCACAGGATATACTGTAAAGTGGATTGACTATATTTTGTGGGTGAAATGCGGCTGTCAGGTGTGCACAGCAGTGTTCCACAAACAGCCATGGAGTAAGTAACCAATTTTATTTGGCGGATTGTTGACCAGGACATCGGGAGAAACCTCCTTCTCTTTTGGAATAGTGCCATGGGATCTTTAATGTCCACCTGAACAGGCAGACGAGATCTCGGTTTAATGCCTCACCCGGAGGGTAGCACCTCTGACAATGCAACACCCACCTCCCAGCACTGCATTGGAGTGTTATCTTACCTTAGATTATGTGATTCCAAGCTCCAACATGGGACTTAAACCCACAATCTTCTGACTCAATCTTCTGACTCTGCTGTCGACTGAACTAGACTGACATAAATTTATAGGCTCCCCATCTTATAGATGTTTCTGACCCAGATTAGCTGTTATGCTTGTCTGCAGTCTTTTCTCCTGATTAATCTCATTGTATAACATATTTAAAGGCATTTCTTTTACATGGAAAGCACTATATAAATATAAGTTATTGTCAGAGGCAACTATCAAGCCAGGGTTAGACAATTTCCCATAGCAAGAGAGGAAAAATCAGATGGCATGTCACCTTGGAACTTCTCTCCAGGACTATCCAACCTGTCTTTAACATCATTCACTTCAAGGCCCTCCACAGCCTTGCCCCTTCCTGCTTCTGTGACCTGTTAACCCCTTATCAACCTGTCCTTTCCCTCCATGCAGCAGCTCCAGCCTGCTCCTCATCCCCCAGCTGGCCCACCCCATGATTGACGGTCGGGTCTTCAGCCTCTCTGCCCCCACTCTTTGGAACTCCATCCCACATTTCCCTTCACCTCATTCCCTCCTTTGCCTCCTTCAAGATACCTGTCAAGACCCTCCACTACGACCGTGTGTTCTGCCACTCTCCTACCCTCTCTGCCCTCCACCCTCCCTTATTCCAACCCCCAACCCCTCCACCCCGCTCGGGTCCAAATCCTGACTGTCCAGCGCCTTGGGACGTCCTCCCGACTATACAAATGTAATTTTGAATTGTATTGCATCCAATTGGACATGAATTTTTCAAGTACATCTGAAGGTCGGCACCTCCAACAATGGTGCACTCTCCCAAACTGTGGATTGAGCCCACAATCTTCTGAGTCAGAGGCAACAATGCCACCAACTAAACCAATTTAACACTTTGTTACTTTACTCTATTGAATTGGCTTTAGCAACGGTGATATATTTATATAAGAGTAATTTGACTATTCCTTAAAGTGTGTCAAGTATGATATTTCAAATTATCTATGGGGGAAGGAAATAAATAAAGGCTATTCAGAGGAGAGCTCTAAAAATAATAGTGACATTAAATAAAGGAAATGCTTTACAATGGCTATCAATCTGGAATGATAAACTGGGAGGAGAAAAAGGGGAGGCGGGAGGGGGCAGATGTTTATTTAATTGAATAGAGGAACCATGCTAAAGGTTCAACTCTTGATGAAAAGAGTCAAAGGGAGATACAAACTAGAAGTGGCTATTATATTACCAGCCTTAACAAAATAATTGCAAGATAGCACCCCCTAACCCTACCCGAGTTAAGGCGCTATATAAATGCAAGTTATCGTTGTAAATTTTGTACTTTGTGTTCTGAGTGATTCCCAGTTATGGTAACAATATCTTGGTTATATAAGTTGTTTCATCACCATTCATTTATTACATCTCATTTACCTTATAAAAATATTTTTTTGAATTTGATATAACGCTTAAAATGGCAAAATATCTCAAAGAGCTTCACAGAGAACTGCTGTTAAGTGTAGTTGTACACAGCAATGTTACACAAACAATCATGAAAAAAATAACCAATTTTATTTGTACGGTTGTTGGCCAGGACACCAGAAAAAACTTCCCTCTTTTTTTAGATAGTGTTATGGAATCTTTAATATCCACCTGAGCAGACAGATGGGAAAAATGGCAGGTTAACATATCATCTGAGGGACAATACCTTAGGTCTCCCCAATACTGCAATGGAGTGTCACCCAAGTCTCAATGTGGAACTTGAACCCACAGCTTTCTGTCCCAGAGGCAAGAGTGCTACCAACTAAGTCAGGCTGACATCTGGAGCTCACGACCACACTGCACATGTGCACATTGGTAGCACTCTCGCCACTAAGTCAGAAAGTTGTGGGCTCAAGCCCCACATTGGAACTCAGATGGAATATGCTGACAATGCAAAGCCCATTACAATTGGGTGATGACAGAGATCAACTATAGCTACCTGACTGAGCACTGTAGTGATGAGAAAGATTGCACTAACACTACTTCATTATTTCTATGTAAGTACGTCTGGCTGATGTTCGTATATGTTTTACTGTAAACAGCGAACATGGTGTCTCCAAAAGCTTTTCTTTATTATGACAGACCCTAGATTTTTTATGCCATATGACAAATAGAGGAAAATAAACAATCCTAACTTGAAAAAAATCCATCTAATCTATTGGGTTATGGGATGAGTTTTTTAAAATCACCTATCGCCTTTATTGCATTTGGCAGAATGAATAACCAAATGTAATTTGCATAACATTGCCATTAATTTAACTGTAACAAAGTAAATTTTATTTGATATCTGGTATAATTTGTTGTATATAATCAGATCAGCTACTTATATGCACACAAAAATCATCAGGAGATCTGTTTGGAATTGTTTTATCAGGGCCAGCAAAATCTGAGAAACATTCAATCATTGCTGTCAAAGATGGAGGAGAACAAAGAAGTAGATAGAATATATATGCTGGTGCTATCAGCTATTTGTATTCTTTTCCATGGTCAGTGATACATTGCAGCTCTTGCATGGACCTGCTCTATACTATCTAAATGTCTCCAGTAAGAAATTAAAGATAAACTGAGGAATGTTGGCAAGGGTGTGTTCTACCCGTGAAAGACTTTTGCTGTAGAGTAGCCAGACCAGAAGAGTAGGTGAAATACAAGAACTGTTTTCTTTAACTGAAAACTGCTCTCAGAATTTGCTTTGAGAAGTGTAATATTCATGCTTTCAATTAGGTTAGGACTGGTAAATAAAATATTTATTTACAATCAAAATCCAATTGAAATCCAGCATGTTATACATTTTCTCAAAAGTAAAACAGTTTGAACAAGTTAAAACTTTAATTTTACTTCAATTTTATGAATGTCAGGTGTACCTTTAGCTATCAACAGCTATCAACATCTCATTCATGCATAGAAACACGAAAACGCAGAAACAGGAGAAGGCCATTCAATCCCTGGAGCCTGCTCTGCTACACTGTAAGATCATGGCTGATCTGTACCTCAAATCCAATTACCCGCCCTTGCCCCGTATCCCTTAATACCCTGACCTAACAAATATCTATCCACCTCAGTCTTGAAGATGTGAATGGATCCAGTATCCACAGCCTTTTGGGGAAGAGAGCTCCAGATTTCCACTACCCTTTGGGTGAAAAACAGCCTCCTAATTTCACTCCTAATTGGCCTAACTCTAATTTCAAAATCATACCCATTTGTTCTGGATTCCCCCGCCAGAGGAAATAGTTTCCCTGTATCTACCATATCAAATCCCTTTATTATTTTCAAAACCTCAATCAGATCACCCGTCAACCTTCTAAACTTAAGGGAATACAGACCAAGTTTATGCAACCTGTCCTCATAATTGAACCCTTTAAGCCGTGGTATCATTCTGGTGAATCTGCGCTGCACCCCCTCCACAGACAATATAGCCTTCCTGAGGTGCAGTGCCCAAACCTGAACGCAGTACTCCAGATGGTCAGATCACACCATTTTACAAAGACCCATTAATTTTAGTAGAATATGTGGTGTCACCCACAAAATATACAGTCAATTCACTTTACAATATATTCTATGAAGCTCTTTGAGACATCTCAACAATGTAATAAGGCGCTATGTCAAATTATTATTATTATAGAATTGTATGAGTCACATATTTTTTAAAAAAGGATAGCACCCTATTGCTGAAAGCTCATTTAACATATTTTGCCGATTTTGATAATTATAATAATCCTTGCATTTGATGTAATGCCTTTTACATTGGGAGGATGTCTCAAGCGCTTCTGCTGTATTTTGTAGGCAAAGCTGGCAGCCAATTTGCCACAGCAATGTCCCACAAACCATTATGAAGTGAATGACAAATTTTATCTGGTGGATGATTGGTCAGGACACCAAAATAAATTCCCTTCTCTTTTTGAATAGTGCTATGGCATTTTTAACTTCCTCCTGAACAGGCAGATGAAACCTTGGTTTAACATTTCATCTAAAGGAAGTATTTCATCATTTTATTTATTGCTGCCATAATACAATACATTACAAAATTATATTTGTAAAGTGCCTTTCACGTCGAGGATGTCCCAGTCGGGGATTAGGACCTGAGCCGGGGGGTGGGGTAGGTGGGTGGTCAAAGGCACGGTCGAAGAGGAGGGTCTTGAGGCATGCCTTGAAAGAGGAAAGGGAGGGAGCGAGACGAAGGGAATGTGGGATGGAATTCCAGAGGGTGGGGGCAGAGATGCTGAAGGCCCGAACGCTGATGGTGGGGCAGGCCGGGAGGGATACATGGAACAGGCCGGAGTCTGCTGAGCAGAAGGAGCGGACAGGTTGATAAGCGGTTAGCAGGTCGGAGAGGTGGGAAGGGACAAGGCCATAGACATTCATCCAGGAATTCTACTTGGTTCTCTCACTGTTCACACTATTTGGGCATGAATTTTAGGAGGAGCACCTCCGGTATTATTATAAACATTGTTGATGACATCAAACTGTGTAGCCAGGTGAATAGGAAGAGGAATAACACTTCGGAAGAGCTGGACCAATGAAGCAGAAGGGACAAAAAGATACATTTTGTTGTAGATAAAGGAAAAATAATGCATAATGGAACAAGAAACAAACAAATGTGTATACTGGATTTGGGTGTAATTATTAATCATTCATTGAAGGTTTCCAGTTAATATGAAGTTGTGGCAACAAAGCCAATCAAATACTAAGTTGCTTCTCAAGAGCATTTGACAATAAATTGAGAAAAGCTATGTATAGATCACCAATGAAGCCACATTCAGAATTGTATGCGTACTCTATCCTCTGAAGACCACTGGAATGTTGGACAGAGTTCTGAGAAAAAAACAAGCATGATTCGGGGGGATAAAGTTCTAAGTTATCATGAGTGGTATCCCATTTCCCGTTTCTAATGGGAAAAAAACACCAGCCCAGAATTAATGGGCTGAATTGTCTGTTTCTGTGGTGTACCATTTTACATTTGTATGATGGGATGAATGACTTTTTCTTGCTCAGTGATGCCTTATGTTCTGGAAACAGGTAAGTACTCGTTACCACTAGAGAAACTTCTCGTTAGTATTCTTAAAGTTAGAAACTGTGTGTAGGATAGTTGACATTTAGCAACTGACATAACATTGTGTGTTACCTTCACTAACTTTGAAACGTGATCTCAAAGTCTAGGCTGCCACTCCCGTACAATACTGGGAGGGTTCTTTGTTGCCCCAGGCATGGGCTTTTGAATGAGACATAAACCAATGTCCTGTTTGTCTTCTCAAGTAGATTCTAACACTATTCCAAAAGAAATTTTCTCCCAAAGTCTTGGCCAGCAATCCTCCAGATTAATTGGTCTTTCACCACTTGACAGCTTGTGGAACTTTGCTGAGTTGGACATGGACTGACGTGGAACCTTATCTTTCCTACAAAAAGAGTCACTGAACTCGAGAGTAATTACTTATGGAACATTTTGCGATTTTTCCACATGATTAGGTTCTATAAAAATGCAAGTCATTCTTTATACTATTGTTTGTTTCCTTCTGTAGGAGTATATATTACAATTAATTTCCTTTTTTATCCAGTTATATCTTAGCCATTACCAGTGATGACTTCTCACGTAAACCCATCTGTCAGAAAGAATGTATTATTAAGAATTGCTGGCTTCTTCCTCAATTCCTTCTCTGGGTTATTAGAATTTCTGGAATTGCTTCAAATCAAATCGCTGAACTTTATCTTCCAGCAATCTGCCTCTTTTCAGTAGGCCATAGTTAAGAGTGTTGAAAATTGCAACAGGTCAGGTAAGATATCAAATCTTAAGTAATTATTCTCCTATTTTCAGATTTGTGTTTTCAAAATACTTTGATGAGATGTTTTTCATAAACCTATGAATTTTGCATGGACTTCATAGATTGGTTTCAATTAACATTCTATTCTCTCCATCTAATGGATTATATTAAATTTATTGAACTTAAATTTATTGAATTTAAGATCATGCTTTTAGTGGTGGTACAAGCAACATTTCCTGAAATAACAATGCCTGGGATTGTATGGTGACCCAGTGGGTATAATCTCTGTCAATAAAACCACTGAGACATGCAGGTCAGTAAGATGCCAGTTGAAAACTAGTTGCCGAATTAGACAATCTCAGTTGGGGGCACCAATTTTGTTAGTACAATAAATAGGCCTCTGCCCACTTGGGCTAGAGAGACAGGGTGACTGCTCCTGATCCCTGTTCCTGATCCCTAATATACAATCCTGAAAGTCTTTTCTGTGCATCAAATACAGGAAATGAGCTGTGGCTTTTCAAACTTTATTAAATGCTGGATATCTGAAATATACATAAAGTGCATAGAAGGTCAATCGGCATAATACAATACAATGCAGACATGGGATGAACTTCCATATGTATGCGGATGACACACAACTCTATCTCTCTGCCTCCACCCTTGACTCCAGGACCAGAATGTCTGTCAAAAGTCAAGTCCTGAATGAGAGCTAACGTTCTACAGTTGAACGTCAACCAGACGGAGGCTCTTCTGAATGGCTCCTGTCAACGCTTGCACACCTCAAGGGCTGACAACATCACCATCCAAGAATGCACACTCCAGCTCACTGAGCCAGTCCAGAACCTAGACATCTTGTTTGACCCTCAACTATCTTCTCTACCCCACATCCATTCCATGAACTGCTCTGGCTTCCCTCACCTCCGCAACATTGCCCGGCTCCACCAAGGCCTTACCCCTCAGGCCGCCGAAACCCTCATTCATGTGTTCAACACATCTAGGCTTGACTACCCCAATGCCCTGCCTTCCCAACTCTTCCCTCCACAAGCTGCAGATCATCCAGAACTCTGCAGCTCATTCCTCTCCCACAATAGGCTCTGTGATCCATTAACCCCCACCTTCCCCTGGCTCCACTGGCTCCCCATCCCCAGAAGATAGAGTTCAAAATCTTCATCCTCGCCTTCAAGGCCCTTCTTACCTCTGTGACCTGCTAACCCCATATCAACCTGTCCCCTCCCTTCACTCAGCAGGCTCCGGCCTGCCCCATGGTCCCCACCAGGCCCATCCCAATATCGGTGGTCGGGCCTTCAGCCTCTCTGCCTCCATCCTTTGGGACTCCATCCCACATTCCCTTTGCCTCTTTCTCTTCCTTGCTTCTTTCAGGGCGCACCTCAAGACCATTCTCTTTGACCGTGCCTTTGACCACCCTCCTACACTCTCTATCCTGCACTCTCCCTGATCTCTACCTCCCCGCCCCCGCTGGGGTCCAAATCCCTGACTGTCCAGTGCCTTGGGATGTCCTCCCAACATGAAAGGCGCTTTAACAAATGTAATTTTGTATTGTATTGTATTGGTCTAACTCAACATGCACAGTATTAGTTTGGCACCCAATGTGCAAATGGATACCAAAGATGAATGATTTGACCTATGAGCAGAGACTGGAGAAACTGGGCCAGAGACGGTTGAGGGGAAACCTGATATAGATCCTTAAAATTATGATGGTCTTTGATAGAGTAAATCAGGAATTATTTCTACTAGTCAGTGAGTCTGTGACTGGAGGGCATCAATTTAAAATAATTAGAACAGAAACGAAGGAAGAGATTAGGATTATATTTTTTTAAACCAAGGGCTAATAGGACCTGGAACTCCTTAGGTTGCGGTGGTCGCAGAATCCATATTAGCTTTCAGCAGGGAGCAAGACAGATAACTAAACAGGAGTAATGGGTAACGGTATGGGGAAAGGGCGGGTAAATGGGACTGAATGAATAGCCTTTTCACAGACACAATGGGCTCAATGGCTTTTCTCTATGCTGTGATGTTCTATGATTCTATGTTCTTATTCTGATGGCAATACCTGCAGATGATTATACAAGAGTCGCTTTCAACTCAGATCGCAAACTTCTTCCAAATAAAGCTTGTTTCTTGAAGAAAAAGAAGACCTTTATTTTTATGACGCAACCTAGGTGTCAGGTTCGACCATTCAAATATCCTTCCTCCCCCACATCCGGTCCCTCACCAGCACCGCCTTTGACCACCTCCGACGCATCGCCCGTCTCCGCCAATACCTCTCCCCAAAAGCCACTGAAACACTGGTCCATGCCTTTGTCACCTCACGGCTGGACTACTCTAACGCCCTCCTCGCCGGTCTCCCATCCACTACTATCCATAAAATCCAAATCATTCAAAACTCTGCCGCCCGCATTCTCACCCACACGAAACTCTGCTCCCCGATCCCCCAGTCCTTGCAGATTGCACTTGCTGACTATCCCAAAGAGGATCCATTTCAAGATCCTCACCCTTGTATTCAAGTCCCTGCACTCTTCTGCACCCCCCTACCTCTCTGACCTCCTCTCTCCTCAAAACAGTACCTGTTGCCTTCGTTCCTCCGGGTCTGGCCTCCTCCTTGTACCCCGAGTCCTCTGCTCCACCCTCGGCGGCCGTGCCTTCAGCCACTATGCTCCGAGGCTCTGGAACTGACTTCCTCACTCCCTTCACCTCGCTCCCTCCCTTCCTATTTTCAGGTCTCTGCTGAAGACCTTTCTTTTCGACCGGGCCTTTGGTCACCTTCCTTCCCCTCCCCCTGGCTCGGTCCCGAGATCCCTTACTGTAAAGCGCTCTGAGACGCTATATAAATCCAAGTTATTGTTGTTGTTGTTTTGTTGTTATGTTATTACCTATGTGACCTGAGGAAAACCAGTCCAGGGCATCAATAATAATTGAGACCACTTTATTAGTTTGATTTAATTTAATATAATTTTTCAAACTTTCAAATAAAAAGCTTATAATTGTGGGGGAATCCTTACCGTCTCTCTAAATTTCACTGTAGAATTTTTTTACTCCCAAAGAATGTGTACCTCAGGGTCTCAGCCACAATTTCACAAATTTTAATCAAATCTTTAATGCATCAACTTTCAACGCCTGTATGGTCTCTCATTGCACAGCTGCACACAATTCAAAATCAGTAAAGAAATAAAGTCCAGTGTTACATATCTTTTACAAATGTTAAATAAAATTGATTTGTACCAGTAACAGGCACACAATTCTGTTTTTCAACGGCACAAAAAATATGAAATAGGGCTCCCTTGTGCCATAGTATATAAGCACCTCTCAAACTGCAGTGAGCTTCAGCCATGTGAATGAGGTTTTTGTGCAGCAAAGAAAAATATGTTATACTATAACTATTGGGCCACCACCCTTAACAGCTGTCAATCATGAAATATCCACACTAACATTCCCAACTGTCTGTCAAATGTAAATACCTGCAGTGTTGAACATGTATTTTTTTTGTATGAGCTGTGAGCTCTTCCCTTTGGGATCCAGCAGGATATCTGGGGAGGGTGTTTGCTATTGTAGTCATGATGCAGACATGTTGAAAAGTAGTAGTCGCTGGTACTGAATTTAAGCAATGATTTTCCATCAGCACTTGAGGAGGGTACACAATGTCTGGAATAAAGCTGAACAGCCCATATAAGTCCAAGAAAGGGAGACATATTTCTTTTAATGTAGGACTTGGCGTCTATGCACTAGTCCTCAATTGGAACATTCTCTGATATACTGCAAGCACATATTGTTTTAGGCTCGGGCATCAAGGGGACCTCCAACATTTGTTCAGTCACTTTAGTTGGGCATGTAATGTCTGAAGTTACCTTGAGCAACTCATATAGTAGTGGTAATGTTCAAATAATAATAATCCTTGCATTTGGTATAGCACCTTTCACATCGGGAACACATCCCAAAGCTCCTTACAGGATAATATGATGAGGGGCTATAAAAAAAAACTAAGAAATCCTAGACGAAAAAAGACCAAGGTCCATCTAGTTCACCTTCCACCTTTCTGGCGGTCACTTGCACATATGTCCCAAACTACCTATGTACTATATCCCAGAATGTTATTTCCTAAAAGAAAACTATCTATAATAATAATAATCCTTGCATTTGATATAGCGCTTTTCACATCTTCTCGACATCTCAAAGCCCCTGCTTCACAAAATAGACTGTAAAGTGAATTGACCGTACATTTGTGGTCGAAATGCGGCAACCAATTGCGCACACCAGTGTCCCACAAACAGTCGTGGATTGAAAATGACCAATTAATTGTTGTTTTGTTTTGGAGGGATTATTATTAGGCGTGTGGAGTAAGGAAACTTGGCCAAGGTTTCGCCCTGCCTGGAGTTGAACCCAGGTGTCTCGCTTGCAAAGCGAGTGCTCTAACCACTGAGCTACAGACAGACTGACAGACAGACATTTCATTTTTATCTATACTCATCTGGGAGGACGTCTTTTGGGAAGCCTCAGTGGGAGGACTCGGAACTTTAAAAATGTAACTTTATTGTTGTTGGCGTAGCTTAGCTTTGTCTGTATACTTTATTTTGCTCCCATCGCTTGGCTACATGCGTGCTCTGTGACGCAGGATGCCACAGCGCCACTTTGACTTGGCGACCATCATTTGTAATTGCAGCAAAAATCGCAAACCTGAAAATAACTTGTAAACGGTAGGAGATACCCAAAAACAAATATGTCCATGTCACTCCCAATGCAAGACCCTTCCTATGAGGTATAAATCATGTCTCTACATCAATCGGTAATTGAGATCCTTCTTGATGCACAGATAGATATTGTTATTCTATTAGTATACAGGAAGATAGAAGATAGAAGAAGATTAAACAAAAGAGCTCCCAAAACAGACCCTTGTGGAATTCCACTGGTGACACTTTCCCAGTCTGATGACATTCCCTGTACTACCAGAAGGGGAGAGAAAGGTCTCCTGGGAACTGAACCACAAAGTGGAAACACTTCCAGATGCACAGCCCCAGGAGTAACTGATAAGAACATATACTACAAAAGGCCAAGAAGCTATGCGGATTTAGCTGGTTAAGCTCCAGCAGTATGATTGTCATTCCCGTATCGGAATTTCCATGTGTAGGTGGCTCACAAGGAGCTCTCAATCATGGTATTGGGTCATCCTGCTGTGTCAGACACGTGGCTGATCCAAAGATCTGCCAAGGGCAATTCAGGCATTCCCTTTTCTCTTCTACCATCCATTAGTTTCCATTCTGCATGTAGCTAATGATGTGTCAGCCTCTGAGTGCCTGTACATAGGTCTGGGATAAAGAAGGGATCAACACAAAAAAATGGCTCCAAGCTATAAACATAACACTGGTAAATTACCACATTATTTTCATAGTTTCCATTTTAAAAGGGAGCTCAGTCAATAGTCCAGCACAGTGAAAACAGGCTGGAATGTAACTCACCATATTTGCTATCCATTGTGGGCTCTTAGTACAGTCGAAACATCCACCACTGCCTCACCTCTCAGGCCGCCGAAACACTCATTCAAGCGTTCATCACATCTAGGCTCGACTAGATCAACTCCCTGCTTGTTGGCCTTCCCAATCTTCTGGAATTTACTCTTCTAGAGTAAATAATTGTATTGAGAATTGCAGTAAAGGCAGTCATGACACATGTTATTAATTGAGCAATAATATTTTGTTTTATTGATATCATATGATAAAGGATTACATTGGAACAAGTGAAACGGCTGATGTAAATAAAGACGGGAAATCATCCACTTATAAGTTCTGCAGTCTGTAAACTGGGGGAGAATTAATGGCTCACCAATAAAGCATTGAATCAAAAATGGCAATTGTTTGCGAGAAATTTTATTACAAATGTTTTAGTTTTAAAAGTCTGTCTTAGCAAAGTACTTTCTATATACTCTGTGACTAAGAGCATTTCTGGAAGAATAAATTGTGGTATTTATCCAAGGGGAGGAAAAATGCAATGAGCTTCAAATGTTTGCTCAGTTTAGCTCAGGCATAAACAGGCATTGTGTTAAATGACATCTTATGAAGTTTGGCAAAAAGTTAATTAAACAAAATATTTTTAAAAGTTTAAACATGGCAAGATAATTCTGGCACGTTCAATGGGTAGTGGAGCTCTGTCTCTAATATTTGGGAGTGACTTTATTTGGTATTTACATATCACATTTTCAAATGTTCCCATTCAATTAGGTAGAATTGTAGGTAGAACATAAAACTAATAGGTCTGTAAAATGAATAGGTCTACACCACCACCAACAATAAATTACATTTGTAGTGCCTTTCACGTCAGCTGGACGTCCCAAAGCGCTCGACGGTCAGGAATTCGCATCATTGACCCCCCTAGTCTTAGTCTGAAAAATTATTTCATTTTAAAATTTTAGATTGTGCATAATTGTGAAATATTCTTGAATCCAGTCTGAATTTAGCAGCTGTTTTTTCACTGCTCTGAAAAAGAACCAGCTTCCAAATGAACAACAACAATTTCCATTTATATAGCAACCTTCACGTGGGGTAGGCTTCCAAATTAAGGTTAAGTGTAAAAAATTTCCTCTATTCTGTTCAATCCTAAATTTTAAAACACAATCGTCTTACTGGCTAAGACTAGGTAGAATTTCGTCACTTCTTGAAATCTAAAACATATGATTAATTGAATAATGTCTTAATGTGGACTCCAAATTGGAAATGGCATCTTATGACATGATACATTTCTTGTTACTAGAAGGAGCCTCAATTTCCAACTCAGAAACTTTATTTAGACCCTCATTGACAACTTGCTACCAAATTGTGCCAAACCGGTGACATTTCTACTCTGTGAACCAGACTGCCGCCAACTCATTTCCCAGAGGACATTTACATCTAACAATACAAAATACCAAGTTATATTGGTATAGCGCCTTTCACGTTGGGAGGATGTCCCAAGGAGATGGACAGTCAGGGATTTGGACCTGAGCGGGGTGGGGGGGAGAGGGTTTGGGTTCAGGGAGGGTGGATGGCAGGGAGGGTAGGAGGGTGGACAAAGGCATGCTCAAAGAGGAGGGTCTTGAGATGAGCCTTGAAAGAGACAAGGGAGGGAGAGAGGTGAAGGGAATGTGGGATGGCGTTCCAAAGGGTGGGGGAAGAGAGGCTGAATGCCCTACCACCAATGAGGAGGAGGGTCGGGTGGGGAACATGGAGCAGGCCGCAGCTTGCTGTGCGGAGGGAGCGGACAGGTTGATATATCTTTCTGACGTGAAGGGCGCTATACAAATGTAATTTGTTGTTGTTGTTGTTGTTGTATGGGGTTAGCAGGTTTCAGAGGTAGGAAAGAGCAAGGCTGTGGAGGACCTTGAAGGCTTTATCTTAGCAGAAAAAGACTTATCTTTGAAACACAAGAGGTGAAAGATTAGTTTTTTTTAAAAAGCAGTTTAAAAAAATTAAATATTGCAATTTCAAATTAGTAAATGGAGGATGTTTCAACTGCTGTAAAATGCCTATGTGAATGCAACAAACTTGTTACAACCCTTTTTGTCACAAAACCTATATAGAACTTATCACAAATTTGTGTGCATGTTATGAGGACACCGGCTTAGTTGGCATCTGTGATTCTCCAAAGAGTGAATTCCACATTTGAATGGTGCCGACAGCAGTAGGCATCAAGTGGCAATGTAACCCATCCAGACACAAAGAGATTATCAAACAAATGAGATTATCAAACACCTCTTAGTGGCTGACTGTCAGAGTCAACCTGGCCTACATGGCCTGTGCATTCTCTCCTCCTGGAAACAATGAAATGTTGGGGAGAAAAATGCAATGAATTCAGTATGGAAACTAAAGCAAGGCTCACACAAAATCAAAAGGCTCAACATTATTTGAAACTGAGAGTCATTCTGGCATCTATGTTTTGTATTAAACTAAGTTCCCACCAAATACGTTTTCTCTTTTTATCCCATCAGCCCATTTAAGCACAGCTTGCCAGTCCCAAGTGACAATGTATAGCAAACTACCGGTGCCACACTGAACCTGCTCTAATTAATACCCTTGTCTCAGTACCCTCATCTTCTCAACACTATACTCTCTCCAATACCTCCTTTTCTCAATACCCTCTTTTTAATACCCTTCTGTCTATAATACCTTTATCTTCTCAACAGCTTCCATTTCATGAGTTGCCAACTACATGCTCAAAGGTACCTGTAATTCCCTGTGCAATAATAATAATCCTTGCATTTCATCAAAGGTACCTTAGAAGCACTCCGAGACCTTACACCATGTGAAAGGCGCTATATAATCCAACTTGTTATTGTTGTTGAAATGTCTCAAAGTACTTCACAGGGAATTGCTTTAAAGTGTAGTGACTAGATATTTGTAGGGTATTGCAGCAACAAATTTGCCTACAACAGTGATACACAAACATGAAGTAAATGACCAATTTTATGCAGAGGATTGTTGGGCAGGATATCAGAACACATGGTGGTTTGCAGATGGTGTATAATACACACCAGTTTACACAAGTCTCAAATTAGATTTTGGTATTTACCTTCATTGAGTATCACTTCTCCATAATGCATTCTCCCCGCTCAGTACCTACTCCCTTCTCATTATCTTCTCATACTCTTTGGCTCTCATCAACGTCTAAAATCTCATGGCTCTCACTTCCTCCACCTACCCGACCTCCTCCTAAAACTCTCCGAACCCATGCGCAACCTAGGCATCAGGTTCGACCCCCAATTATCCTTCCTCCGCCACATCTGGTCCCTCACCAGCACCGCCTTCTTCCACCTCCGACGCATTGCCCATCTCCACCAATACCTCTCCCCAAAAGCCACTGAAATCCTGGTCCATGCCTTTGTCACCTCTTGGTTGGTCTACTCTAATGCCCTCCTCGCCGGTCTCCCATTCATTACCATCCATAAAATCCAAATCATTCAAAACTCTGCTGCCCGCATTCTCACCTGCACGAAACTCCGCTCCCCGATCACCCCAGTCCTTGCCAGACTGCACTGGCTGCCTATCCTAGAGAGGATCGATTTCAAGACCCTCACCCTTGTATTCAAGTCCCTGCACTCCTCTGCACCCCCCTACCTCTCTGACCTCCTCTCTCCTCAAAACAGTACCCGTTGCCTTCGTTCCTCTGGGTCTGGCCTCCTCCTCGTCACCTGAGTCCTCCGCTTCACCCTTGGCGGCCGTGCCTTCAGCCACTAAGCCCCGAGGCTTTGGAACTTCCTTCCTCACTCCCTTCGCCTCGCTCTCTCCCTTCCCATTTTCCGGGCTCTGCTTAAGACCTTTTTTTTTTGATCGCGCCTTTGGTTACCTTTCTCCCCCTATCTCGGCCCTGGGGATCCGTTACTGTAAAGTGCTCTGAGACGCCGTCCGGCTTGGAGGGCGCTATATAAATCCAAGTTGTTGTTGTTGTTGTTACCTTCCCTTCATTTCAGTGTGTTAAATTTCTTGAATAGCTCAGATAGGATCAGGAACCCTCATGTGACTGTTCCACAGTGCAATGAACTTGTGCACTGCGGCACCAGGCCAGCAGCAACTTGTATTTCCATAGTTAGTGACGTGCTTTGTTTGCCAACATGTACAAGTCCGTTCGCCTTTTGCTGTGAAAACATCTCTGCAGAAAGTGCGCCTAATTACATTACATAGCTCTCTCAATGCAGTGCAGTGCAGTGCTTAGTGAGTGCTTCCTGAAGAATTCTCCCTCCTGTTGTGTTGGCAGTTGCATTAGTTCTCATATTGTGAATTCCTGCCTCTTGTCACTTTTTTTTTGCCTGGCAAACTTGATGTGAGAAGCAAGAAGGCTCCAGTGTTCTGCAGACTTTGCCTAATAGACAAAAATAGTTCTGGAGGACAGAGCCCAACTCAGTCAGTATGGATCTGGTTCCAAATGTGATCTGTGGCTGCATTTTTCCAGAGAGATTCTCAAAGCTTAGAGCAACACGTTTATATAATTGCAGAAAAAAAGTAATTCCTTGCATTTTTTTCTTTGCGTTTGATATAGCGCCTTATCACATCTTCGAGATGTCTCAAAGCGCTTCACAGAATATACTGCAAAGTGATTTGACTGTATATTTTGTGGGTGAAATGCAGCAGTCAAATGGGTACAGCAGTGTCCCCCCAAACAGTCGTGGATTGAGTGATTAAAANTTTTTTGAAGGATTATTACCATCGGAAAAGCAATCTGCCAATCGACTAACAAGCAGGTTCCAATTTACTGCTAGGTAAACAGAAGCATGTGGAATAAAGCAACTTGTCTAATGTTTCACCCTGCTTGGGAATCAAACCTATGTCCTCTCGCTTGCGAGACGAGTCCTGTAACCAATACACTGCAGGACATCAGAATTATCTTCAGATTTTCATGGTAAAAGTGAAGTGAGCTTCCCTTGAAAGTTTACTAGCTCTAACAACAGTACTGTTTTCAACAGTACCTAAAAAGCCCTCCATGGCCTCACCCCACCCTACCTCTGCGACCTCCTAACCTCCTTCCAACCCACCTGCTCCCTCCGCTCACCTGTCTCCGGCCTGCTCCACGTCCCCCGCCCCACCCGCCCCACCATTGGCAGGAGAGCCTTCAGCCACTCTGCCCCAACCTCTGGAATTCCATCCCCCAATCACTCCGCCTCGCCCTCTCCTTAGTCTCCTTCAAGTCCCGCCTCAAAACCCTCCTCTTTGACCATGCCATCGGTCACCCTCCTTCCCCTCCCCTCCGTTCTCCCTTCTTTCTCTCTGACCCCAGCTCGGGTCTGAAATGCTGTACTCTGTCCAGCGCCTTGGGACATCCTCCCAACGTGAAAGGTGCTATATAAATGTAATCTTCTTATTGTTGTTTTCTGGGGATTAAATATCCACTGGAATGAAAAAACTTTGTGAATCTTACTGAAATATTGGATTCTTCTAGCTGTTGAAATAAACATGGAACATTATTCTGTGGTGACCATTTTTTCCTCATTGAGCTTTCTCCAGTTCTCCAGTTTCATTTGCTCTAAGTTGCCTATGTTTCTCTTGGTTATTTCATTATTTATTGTAATTTTTCTCTTTTTTTCCCTTTCTTCTCTTCCAATGGTGCTGACTCATTATGGAGTATGGAATGCAGCCCTCTGGTCCTAGCCCAATTGGCTATTTTGTTTGTCAGAGCCTAGATACAATACACAATTACATTTGTATAGCGCCTTTCACATCGGGAGGACGTCTCAAGTCGCTAGACAGTCAGGGATTTGGATTCAAGCTGGGGGTCGGGATTGGGGAAGGTGGAGGGCAGGGAGGGAGTCGAAAAGGAGGGAAGGGGGGAGCAAGGCGAAGAGAATGTGGGATGGATTTCCAAAGGATGGGGGAAGAAAGGCTACCGATGGTGGGGCGGGCCGGGCAGGGGACGTGGAGCAGACCACAGCCTCCTGAGTGGAGGGAGTGGACAGGTTGATATGGGTTAGCAGGTCGCAGAGGTAGAATAGACAGTGAGCACTAATGGAATATTGGTTAGTGCAAGGTAGGGGCATTCCTGTCTTCACCCTTCCACAAACGCATTTTCCAGCATATATCACTGAACTGTGATCTTTCCCTTCCTTGGAGAAAGGGACTATGGTCAAATGTAACAACATCCATCTCAGTTGAGATCAGCTTAGTCAGTGCAGACCAGGAATTTAATCTATGACTGTCCAGTTTGTATTGCTTGAATGCTATTAGCCTTGACGTCAAGCTCCAGCATTGTTAACCACCACAAGATGCTATCCTGCATGAAGGACAACTTGTTGTTTACTCCAAATTCAATTCACTGCCGCATTTCACCCACAAAATATACGGTCAATTTGCTTCGCAGTATATTTTATGAAGCGCTTTGAGACGCCTCAACAACAGGGCAAGGTGATAAGGCACTGTATCAAATGCAAGGATTATTTATTAATTATGTGTGTCATGATATTTTGATGGATGTTGGATGAGCTCAGGATTGGACTTGGTTGTAGTGACCGCCAGGGTCAAATTGTCCACAGTCACTCATTGTCCAGGTTCACATATAAACCTGTTGGAGTTATGGAAAGGCACCAGCTGGAACCAAACCCCAGTACAAGTCACTACTTTCATGAGAGGTGAAAATAAAGTTCAATAAATTAATAATCCTTGCATTTGATTTGGTGCCTACACCATCAGAACTTCAAAGCTCTTCAGAAGTAACCAGTGCAAAGTGTAGTGACTGTGTATTTGTAGGCAAACTCTGCAGCTATTTTAGGCATTAAGTTAATTGAACAATTTATCTGGAAGAGATTTGGCCAGGATACTGAAAGAAACTCCCTTCTCTTTTTGAATAGTATCATGGGATCTTTAACATATGCCCAAACAGATTTAACTTCCCATTCAAAAGAACAATATCTCCGACACTGCAGAGCTCCCTGATTAGAGTGTCAGCTTAGACCAAAGTCCCAATGTGCGGTTTGAGCCCACCACCTTCTTATATGGAAATCAGAAAACTATCAACCAAGCCAACAAGCCGATGTCAATGATAGAAAAGTAGGCTCTTTTTCGTAATAAATACAGTAATTTTTTTTTGAAAATATAACAGCGGCAATGTGTCATAATTATTCAATTTACAAATAAAGCAATTTAAAACTACTTAGCATGTTTGACAGTGTGCCAAAAATCACATACCTCTGCCAGCCTGAAAAATGCATTATGTGACTAAGACAAGCCAAATTCTTTCATAAATTGCGTGAAAAGAGTAGAGCAGAGAATTTGTGAATTTTGGCATATGGCCAAATCATGGAAGCAGTTTAAAATCATGGTTTTATTTAACTATAATGACTGCAGGGTATTGGAGAGTTAGAGACACAGAGATAATTTAGTTTGTGTGAAACACACTACAATTTATGTTTGTTCGACAAAAATGACATCGGGGGAGGGGAAACTATAAAGGCATAAACTCGTGGTTGAACCACAAACCTTGGCCTTCATAAGCTGCACCTTTCTAGTTAAATACTAAACTATGAAACAATATAGGCACAGCATCCAATACTGGCATGATTTACCACACATGAGATAGCATTTTTGTTTTTCTTATTGTTTATCAAGTGCAAAGGTGCATAGCTTGACATAAATTGCCTTAGAAAGTAGCTTCTAATGAAAACCTTATGTAACATTGTGCCACACTGGCACAGAGCATTGGAGCATCAATATGCTGTACTTTAGCTCAGTAAGACATTAAGGTAAGACTTTCCCTCGATTTCACACTCTGCTGTTGTGTGCTTATGGCTTCAGCTAAGACAGCAGGGGAGCTGTCAAGCAGAGTTGGGTTGTTTCACCAGAAACAGGGAATTCAATGTCAAGTCAGTCTGGTACACCTGTTAATGGCCAGTTCAAGAATCCTATTGGCAGTGATCTCCTCTCCAGCTGGGAATCAGTGGGTGGGATGGGTGGGAGTAAAGCAATTTTAAAAATGTTACAAAATGTGAACATGCTTAACTTACTACAACACAGTGAACATGTAGCAATCTTTCTGCTCACATTAGCCCAAACCCTTTGAGTACCGAAAAACCGTACAATACAGACAAATCATTTTCAGACTGATTTCCTCTATGCTTCTAATGAGAAATGCAATGATAACAACAACAACTTGGATTTATATGGAGCCCTCCACATCGGACGGCATCTCAGAGCGCTTCACAATAACGGATCCCGGGGCTGAGCCAGGGGGAGGGGGAGGAAGGTGACCAAAGGTGCGGTCGAAAACAAAGGTCTTTAGCCGAGACCTGAAAGTAGGAAGAGAGGGGATGAGGCGAAGGGAGTGAGGAAGGGAGTTCCAGAGCCTCGGGGCATAGTGGCTGAAGGCATGTCCGCCAATGGTGGAGCGGAGGATTCGGGGACAAGTAGGAGGCCAGACCCAGTGGAGCGAAGGCAATGGGCACTATTGTCAGGAGAGAGGAGGTCAGAGAGGTAGGGGGTTGTATAGGAGTGGAGGGATTTGAAGACAAGAGTGAGGATCTTGAAATCAAAAGATGGTTTTGGAAGAAAAGGGACAATTCTTACATCATAACGCTGTTGAGATACACAGCTAAGGTTCTTTGTTAATATCAGTCTTCTTTTTAGGGGAAAAAGCTCATTTAAATAAGCTTTTTATCAAATGCTGACAAATTGAATGAGTTTTCCTAAATACTGTTAGTGAGGAATCCATTTTTACAGTCCCTGTTAATGAAAAGGGCCTAGTCAATGCTTATGTACACCTGCAATAATGAATATGTCACGTTTTTGAAGCGGCTAATGAGACACTTGAGTTCAATAATATTCAGGAAGTGCAGGAACACAGCTGCGGAGCACAGAATTCAAAGAGAATGGCTGAACACTGATTTGCAAAATAAAAATAATAATCCTTGCATTTGATATAGCACTTGATCATGTTGTTGAGACGTCTCAAAGCACTTTACAGAAAATATTGTAAAGTATATTCTGTGAAAAAAGTCAAATTTCAGCACGTCCTGATTAATATGATGGTGGGGGCACATTAGGATTAAGGTGAATTCCCCAACAAGCAAAGAAGAAATTATGTGATTCAGAGTCAACAATGAGAGCATATTCGATAAATAGCACATGAAATGCATGCGCCAAAGACTACTTTCTCCCTCCCCTCCAAAGCTTCATAATGGTGACATCCATGAAGCCATGCATTGGACATCAGGATCATAGATCAGGACTTTCAGTTGCTGGTTCACAGGAGAACGGCTTTTTGATCTTTTAATAATACTAATCCTTGCATTTGATGGAGCACTTTATCATATCTTTCGGACATTTCAAATCATAGGATTTGCTGTTGTGTAGTGACTGTGCATTTTGTAGGTAAATGTGGCAGCCTATTTGTGCACAGCAACAACACAACAACAACAACTTGGATTTATATAGCGCCCTCCACGCCGGATGGGGTCTCAGAGCACTTTACAGTTTAGGATCCCGGGACTGAGCCAGGGGGAGGGGGAGGAAGGTGACCAAAGGCGCGGTCGAAAAGAAAGGTCTTCAGCAGAGACCTGAAAATGGGAAGAGAGGGAGCGAGATGAAGGGAGTGAGGAAGGCAATTCCAGAGCCTCAGGGTATAGTGGCTGAAGGCACAGCCGCCGAGGGTGGAGCGGAGGACTCGGGAGACGAGGAGGAGGCCAGACCTGGAGGAACAGAGGCAGCGGGTACTGTTTTGAGGAAAGAGGAGGTCAGAGAGGTAAGGGGGTGCAGAGGAGTGCAGGGACTTGAATACAAGGGTGAGGACAGCAACGACCCACATACTGCCATTAAATGAATGGCTAGTTATATATGAGAGATTGTTGGTCAAGACACCAGGAGGAACTCACTTCTCGTTTCAAAACTTGCCACGCCATCTTACATCCACCAGAACAGGCAGACAGAACCTTGATTTAATGCCTCATCTGAATAATAGCACCTCTGATAATAGAGTGTACCCACAGCATAGCACCAGATTCAGAGCCTAAGATAACACAAAAAGATAAAAGATAAGACAAAAGCACTAAAACAACAGATAAAAGCCATGCAGAACAACAGAACAAATACAGAAAGTTGGTAATGTATGTGCTGTAAAATTTGCACTGACAGGGAAATACTACCAATAATGTGGAAATGTAAAAATAGCAGCATTTAGTAAATTGCAATATGCATTTACATCAGGGCCATACGGCAATGCACAAACCCAGGTGATTTAACTAATATAAGCTTTACAAAGTACAAGTGAATCAAGACAATTTCATGAAGAAGCATCAGTGGGGTATCCCTTAATTTCCCAGCTAAAATATCTTTATCATCTCTGTTCAAGTTGTCAAGTGCAAGGCTTCCCCCCAATGGCCTAGAAGGTAAATGCATAGCCTGATGCAGCACAAAGCCAGGACACAAGCAGACAATTGCATGTTCAATTATAGCTCTTTCTTGAGTTAGCTGATCTGGGTTGGAGCATCAGTTTGGGGTACTAAAATACCACCAGTGATCCGGGGCTACGACAGAGAAAAATTAGCCAGTGTTCCTGCGCCTAATCCTGCCCAGTGATTCCTGGTTAAATGGATGAGTGTTAGGTGAAAACAGAACACATTTGGCCATGATGCTCTTAAGGTCAAATATCTCTGGAACTCTCTCCCTCAAACCCTCCGCCTTGCCCCCTCCCTCCCCACTTTGAAATCCCTAAAGACCTTCCTTTTTGATCATGCTTACGGTCACCTAACACTCCCCCCTCTCCCCGTCAAGAACTCCGGGACGCTAAACAGCGTGAAGTGTGCTATATAACTGCAAGTTGTTGTTGTTGTACAGGCTCACAGTTGAAGACTGACCATATATCAGTCAGGTACCTCAAGATTCTTGATGCCTATGGTAACTGAGCAAGAGATGGCGATGCTTAGTAGAAGGCAAGGGAAAAAAGAAAGAAAATAGGCCCAATAACAAACTGGAACATTAGCTAATACTTTATTGGAAAGCCTGTAATAATAACAATAATAATGATAATAATCCTTGCATTTGATATAGGCGTTATCACATTATCGAGATGACTCAAAGCTCTTCACAAGATATATTGTAAAATATATTTTGTGGGCAAATACCAGCAGGATTTGTTGGTCAGGACACCAGGAGAAACTCCCTTTTCTTTTCAAATAGTGCCATGAGATTTTTAATGTTTTGAACAGGCAGACAAAACAGGACCTCAGTTTAACATCTCATCTGAAGGACGGCACCTGACAATTCAGCAGCCTCCCCCAGGCATTGTTATGGAGTGTCAGCTTAGACTATGTGATTTCAAATCCTGACATGGGGCTTGAACCCACAACCTTCTGACTCAGAGGCGAGAGTGCTACCACTGAGCTAGGCTGACACAGAGGCAGTAAGATCTATACTTATTATTATTACAGGTCTTTTCCATGTTTCATGGTAGAATCACTCTGTGTTTTTGCTTGCTGACTTTGTTGCTAGGACTCTTACCTCTGAGTCACATTTGTGATTCAACCTCCATTTCAGGACTTTGGATGCATAGTCCAGGCTGACACTCCAATGCAGTCATCTGGGTATCGGAGCTATTGTCCTTCTGATGAGACATGATCCCATTTGCCTGTTCAGGTGGGAGTTAAAAATACAATGACATTGTTTGAAAAAAAAGGAAGCTTCTTCCGGTGTCCTGGCCAACAATATTTCAGATAAAACTGGTCATTCACTTCATGGCTATTTGTGGGACATTGTTGTGTGTGAATTGGCTGCCGAGTTTTGCCCACAAAAATACACTTTATTCACTTTACAATATATTCTGTGAAGTGCTTTGAGACATCCAGAAGACATGAAAAGCGCTATATCAAATGCAAGGATTATTATTATGTATTCACCTGAAAAATACAGTCACTGCAAATGCAAGGATTATTATTTTCTTCTAATTCACAGTAAATCCTGAGATGTCTCGATGACAAGAAAACAATTTGCATTTATATAGCACCCTTCACACGAGGTATCACGACATGATAAGGTGCAATGTCAAATGCAAGGATTATTAAACAAAGAAAATGTTCAAAGAGAGTTTGAGATAGGAGCATGTGGCTGAGGAACATGGTTGAGTGAAAATACGCACAATCAAAGAATGCGCCCTAAATCCTTTATTCACGAAGGAATAATTATAGACGGTGTACCTTGTATAATCATAACAATGGTTTGATTTAAAAAGAAGGCCCATCACCCTCTCAGAGCAACTAAGGTTGGGTAGTAAATGCCAGCAAAATGCCAGCATCGCTCACATACTGAGACAGAGTAAAAGAAATCTCTGAACGAATATGAACATATCCAGGTTTTCCTTTCAGTCTCAGTCAGATAGAATACAGATAGGTTTCCTAAATAATGTTAATGTTAATCGCTTCTTGGAAAACAATAACAACAATTTACGTTTATATTGTGCCTTTCACATTGAAGGATGCCTCAAAAGCCTTCACATATCTTACTGGTAGTTTGAGCGTGGAGGTGGGAGAAATGGGGTGGGGGGAGGACAGGACTCAAGACGGGAAGGGGGAAAGTACCCGCAGCATGCTTGAAAACAATAAATAATAAAACTGCACTATTAGCAAACCATCCTGTAACTGAATATTGCGGACTTGTCACTACTGGCTTAGGGCATACATCAACATATGACCCAATTTATTCCCATGCTCATGAAAATGAGCCTTTAAGAAACAAAGCAGGGATTCAGCATTGGAGATTATGAGGGTTTTCAATTCCCCTTGAGTTTTAATTAATTTTAATTCCCTTTCTAGAGACCCATCTCCTCTGCACTGATCTTCCAAGGCTATTATCTACCTTTCAAGCCTTTTCTAAGTTCTGCACCCTTTCTTTTTTTTTCTTGGCTGCGTAGGCAAAAACTGCAATCTTATTATATTTTGGATTTCCCAGCAGAAATGTAAGTTCTGAACCTGAAAGGGTTAATGCAAGCCTACTGTAAGGTTCCAGCTAGCACATTAACATACTTTGCAATAACTACCTTTCTCTAGACATAAGAAAGCAATCATCATTATTCACCTAATTAGCACCTACACAGAAATCACCCATCTCTAACCCATGTAACTACTCACCTGATTAGCCCATTGAATATCCCGGAGCTTTGTCTAAACCTTGGTTAGAGGAGGGAGAATCTCATCCACCTATTTCAAAATATCCAACTAAATCTACTAGCAATCTACATTTACAAAATCTTAAGCATCTTAAGAGTTTACAAAATATCCTTGCAATTACTAAAATAGTAAATGCACAGGTTCTGAACAGTTTTAATTTTGCCTCAGAGTGAGTAAAATGGGGTGGGGGGGGTGTTGGGTGTACACAATATTTATTTCTCAACCAAGACAATAAGTCAGGCGCCTTCCATAATTTGGGATGTTTTCCTGTTTATTGAGGCTTTTATAACTAACGTTGGGCATACTGAATAAGTGTTGCTGTTACAAGCCTGAAATGAAGGGCAAGATTGTGTGGAACTAATCCCTTATTAACAGCCACCTAGCCTAACACAGTAAGAATGGAAAAAAGAATGAAGCTGTACAGCCTGCAGGATTCCTGAACAATGTGCACCTTGCTCACATAGGTTACAATTGAGTGAAACCCCAATGAATTCCTCCAGAAAATGAAATTCTTATCATTGTGAAGCGACTGCATACAAAATGTTCAGAATTCCCTCCATTATAACCTAAATGAATGTAGTAACAAGCACATACAGTATTTGGCAGAATTGAATAATCAGATGCAACACATGCCTTTGTCTGCAGATATTCAATTTCAATGGATATTCATTAACTGCCAGACTCAGTCCCACCCAACCCTTCTCCCTCCCTCCCTCCCCCCATAAATCCCTTGCTGTCACCTTAAAAAAACACCTTATTAATTCCAGAAAAATACAGGCTGATATCAGATTAGAAGGATTCTAACTAAGATACATCATTTAAAAGCACAGAGCTGCAGAGAAAGGTGACGGAGTACAGGTTCCATCCATATGCATGTTTGCTGCTGTCTGCACATTGACATGTGAGCAATGACTTAAAAAGAATTCGAGCTCCTACAATGTTTGCATTGTGCATCATTGCAGCCTCTGGGACTGAATTAGGGCAAATCTATTATACAGTTTCCATGGACACCTTAATACAACTGCTGATAAGATGTGTGATGTCTGGTAGAAGTCTCTCGCCTTCCCCCCCCACACCCCTCTTCACACAAACACATCACCACTATAGCAGCAGCATACTGTGTTCATGTGTGCATGTGTGGCTCGGCAGCCAGGAATATTGTGATGGAATGCCATGCACACTGATTGTGAATATCTAAACAGGTTCTCTCTCCTGCAGCGACCAATTCCTTGCACAGAATTTATATAGAGCCTCTACAATCCTTTCTGACTAGTCATTGTATATAATGTACTGTCGGGGGATGCAAGGGGCCGGGAATTGAAGTATTCTTATGAAGAAATGCTTACGAAGAATCCAGAGCAAAAGACACACAATGCCTGCGCGTTTTGTTATTATATATGTTTCCAAAGTGAGATCAGGTGGGAAAATCAGTTGAAGTCCTACAGATTTGGGGATAAAACTGCAGCAGGAATAAACAGTGGTGTTTTCATTTTGCTGGTTACAATCGCTTTCCGAGAAAGCTTCAGGGCTCATTTGACACAATTTATCAAAACGCAGCTAGACCAAATATTGCAACAGCCCTTCTAAAATGAGTGCAAATTATATTTTAATTATTTACATTTTTGTTACCGTTTCATAGTTTTAATTCTAGGACCTGATTGTGCAGGAATATCGTAGAATAATAATTTTTTTCAGGGGCTCTAGGAGCAGGGAGGAGGTGGTGGTAGGGGGAAATCAGTTTTTATCACCATTGTATATGATGCAGGTCCAGATGGAAGATAAAACATGCATGAGTTGCCTGCAGCTCTGAAAATAATTATACTCATTTGCTAGAAATGTAGAAAGTGCATCCAACCAAGCCACCACCTATCATACTGACACCCACTCTGCATATTGATGAAGTTTAAAGTCAGAGACATGGCTTTAGTAGAGGGGCTGGATATTACCATTGCTATTGGATTAATAGTGCCATCATTTTACATTATGCAGCATTTCACTTCTCCTGCATATTGAAAGGTGGTTCAGTCCAAGTCCTGTGTGCAGTTCGTCATACAAGCAGCTTTCTGAGATACCAGGCTTTTTTCATTCTATAGTAATTTATCAAGGATTTTGATGTAAGACACACAGAAATTTTTATTGTGTGAAATTCTGATGCATTCCGGTAAATATTCAGAAGCCTTTTTCCTTTTTTTATTGAGAAAATAATATGTGCACACTACGGTACACTGGCATTGACCGGTAATTTGATGAATGGGTGCTGTGAAGTGTAGAATAGGAATGAATACCAGAAAGACCCTGGAGGATAAACTCATGTGTTATAATCAGTCCTGCTGATAACCTAGTGCTCTGGCCAAAGGAATTAGGACAAATGAAGTGATTCTTACCAATTCTCATCCTAAATACCCTTTCAGTATTATGCCAAGACTTTTGCAAATGTAAATAAAAAAAGATTGTTTTGTGTGAAAGGAGCTCTCCAGTTATTACAAATTCCACCATCAGTAGTGTAATGCTGATTTTATAAGGACATGAGATTGGAATAAATACTCCAGCGTTGAGCTGGTCAGACAACCAGACATGATGGTTTGAATGGCTTCCTCCTGTGCTGAAATTCCTATGATTCTATTATTGCAAGTTGTGCTGAAATTCCTATAATTTTATTATTGTAAGTATAAGCTATTCAAAATAAAAACAATACATTTTGAAAAATGAATGGAGCATGTTTATCCCCAGGCCAGGCTCCCTTATCATCAAGTTAGAATAGAGTGGGGAGCTACATTTGTGATTTACTACCTCCTTACTGTATGACCCAATGACCCAGCGATATGAGTCATACAGAGGCAGACACCATAGGCTCATTACCACACGCTTCATCCTGACAGAAAATAAAGGATGAAAGAACCAACCTTTGAGGGTCCACTCTCCTCAATAAGGTAAATAAGCAGGTTTGTTAGGTTTTCATTTTTTTGATGAAATATACAGTTTTGGTGGGCAATTCTGCGATTATCCCGTGAAGTATTCAATGTTCGAAATATAATTTTACTTTAGAAGGTCACCTTTTATCCTAAAGGTGTTAGGAACTATAAATAACAATAATAATCCTTGCACTTGTGGTGCTCCGAGACACTACCCTACATGAAGGTTGCTCTATAAATGCATGTTATTGTTGATTTAGCACCTTACCAAGTCGTTGCGACGTCTCAAATGCCTTCACTGGAATTTCTGTAAAGTGTAGTGATTGTATTTTCAGGTGAAATAATCCCATTGCAAAGAAAATCAATACTTTTTTTTATCATTTATACTTTTCACTGTAGCTCCAACAGCACAGCAGGGTAGAAAGAGCCACAATGTCAGGTGCTTTTGCCAGTCCTGTGCCTGATTCAGCATTTGGGACTTATGATTCCTCTGGGATCAAATAGACAGTGCCAGCTCCTCTCTCTTTTTGAATACCCATCCATTTGTACTGACATATTAGGGTTAGACTAGGCTATATTGGTCACATGTGAGAAGACAACAAGGTAAGGAATTAAATAAGAAAATTATATTTGTCACAAGATTGGTTTGTATGAATAACAATAATAATCCTTGCATTTGATATAGCACTTTACACGTCTTCTAGACGTCTCAAAGCGCTTCACAGAATAGACTGTAAAGTGAATTGATTGTATATTTGTGGGCGAAATGTGGCAGCCAATTGCGCACAGCAGTGTCCCACAAACAGTCGTGGATTGAAATGACCAATTTATTATTTTTTTTGAGGGATTATTATTAGGCGTGTGGAGTAAGGAAACTTGCCCAAGGTTTCACCCTGCCGGGAATCAAACCCAGGTCTCTCACTTGCAAAGCGAGTGCTCTAACCACTGAGCTATAGGACTCCACCTTTGTCCTTTGGCCCATCTGATCTCATCTGTCCAAAATACCTAGGCTACTATCCTCCCATCACAGCATCAAGCTGTATGTTCAACAAATCCAGTGTCCTGGTCTCAACCTGTCCCAGTCATTAATTTCCCTTTGGGTAAATAAAAACTTCCTGGTATCTGTTCTGAAATTGCCCTTCGCAACTCTGAACCTGTGTCTTCCTGTTCCTCTATCTTGATGCATCCTAAAATATGGTTCTCGGTTTACTTTTTCAATCCCATTTAAAATTTTATACACTTCTATAACTTCTCCTCTTAGACATGGTCTCCGAGGACTGAAGACCCCAGCTTGTCCAATTTTTGCTCAAAGCTCATTTCTCTAACACTGGGGATTATCCCGTTGCTCTCCTCTGCACTGCCCCCTTATATCTTAGTAGCCAGAACTGTATGCAGTTCTCTAGATGCGGCCTGGCCAGAGTGCTATACAGCTCCAGCATGATGTCTGGGGATCTAAACTCAACTGATTTAGCAATATAGCCCAGCATCCTGTTTGCTTTGTTTATTGCTGCCTCGCACTGTTTTGACATAGTGAGCAATGAATCAACTAACACACCTTGATTTCTTTCAGCTGCCCCCTTGGCAAGTTCTATCCCTTCAATGGAATCGTTTCATCCACAAAACACACAGTCAATCCACTTTGCAGTATGTCCTGTGAAGTGCTTTGAGACGTCTCGACGATGTGATAAGGCACAATATCAAATGCAAAGATGATAATAATTGTTATTATTATTATAGCAACCCGATTAGATTACCTGATCCCAACTTGTGTTTCCTTTTCTAACTGCAGTACTTTGTATTTATTTGTATTAATCTTTATCAGCCAGTTACCATCCCATGTGCATAGCCTACTGAGTTCTTTTTGTAGGACCTTTGCTGCAACTGTTTCCACAGTTTCCCCCCAACTTAGTGTCATCTGCAAATGTAATTAACTTACACTGGGTGTGTGAATCCAGGTCATTAATATATACAAGGATATTAGGGATCCCAGAACAGGCCCTCGAGGTCCTGCTTAATACCATAGCTTCCTTCCCTTCAGGTAATTCCAAATCCATGTCAATATCTTGCACTTGATACCGTCAAGCCTGCTCCTACTACAAATTTCATCAACCCCATCCTATTATAAACTCTGCCACATCCCTCAATCTCTTCCAAGAATGCAGAGATACTGTACTACCTGATCTCTCAAATTTCCTTTGTTCAGCCTGCCATCATGTTCACCTAAAACTACACAATCACTACACTTAACAGTAAAATCCTGTAAAGCACTTTTAGACACATTAATAACATGATAAGGTGATATATCAAATGCAGGATTATTATATTACCATCAATTGATGACATTCACATATTAGCCTCTAAAGCACAGCCAGAAACTACTGGACTATTTTCTAGTTTAAGACCACATTTTTCCCTATAACCACCGTGGCCATTCCCAGTTACTGTACATTAACGACAACTTACATTTATATAACACCCTTCATGCTGGATTATTATTATTATTGTTCTTATTATTATCCTGTGAAGCACTCTTGATGTGAAAGGTGCTATATCAAATATAAAGATTATTAATATTTATATTATTACAATTTTAGGCAGTAGTAAATCATTGGCCCCATCCTATCTACCCATCTTATTTCCCAAAAGGTTTTTTTAACCATCTAATGAACCCTTTTAATAAAGAACCTTGGTTTGCAAATGTTGGCCAAAACATTCCATACTGTAGAATTTTCCTTAAATAGCAAGTAATTTATTCCCTCGGAAAATATAAACCAGCAAAAATAACCTACAATAAATAACCTACTGTATAAGAGTATGATTTAGAAGTTAATGCCTCTTCATTCAGAATGCGCAGTGGGAAATGTTTAAATGGATGTCTGACAGTGATAGTTTTATGGTAATGTAACATTATCACATTTTAAATTCTGCCAGATTATACAGTAGTGGAGTTCCATACAATTTTGTTCTTAAAGAGCTGCTCTGTTAAAACTGCTTCAAATAGCACTGAGACTATTGACTCCTTGAAGAAACGACATTTAAGCATAATAACTTTCCCTCTACATGTGATTTAATAGTATTCACAAAATTTAGAGAGAGCTCGAGCATGCATCTTAAAAAGCTACTAGTTGGTCCATGATTTCAGGTGGCATGGACCAACTGATTGTTAGTCGGGCTAGTGAAACCCGCTGCTTTTGGTAAGGAATTTGGACTATGCTGTCCATAATCTAACTAAATCATAGTTGAGAGTAATTCATAGCTTCATTTAGATTTAGGCCAATGACTTTAATTCGCAGTATATGGGCTTTCATTCAGATATGATGGTCAGCTGTATAATAGATTGGGTTTACAATGTTCTGCTTGCCTGGATGTAATATCCATGACCATAATTTGGTAAGTGGGCTAATATTTCAATCTGGTTTCAGTCATTTAAAGATTGGAGAAATTAACCCCCAGTCACACCAACATGTCGACTTTATTTCAGTAAAACATATCTACATCATATAATTTGGGAAAATTCTGAAGTATCTGAATAGATACATCCATATATCTTTTGCAACAAAGGAGATGGTTAAACAAATCTCAGATTACGTGCTTTTAGCATCCAATTCTTAAATTTGGAGTAACAATACTGAGATTTATCAAGCAGCTTTATAAAAGCAGAAAATCCAGCACGAGATAAAAGTTATTTTGAAAATTCAGCCAAAAGATTCAAAATCCCTCCACTCTAGGTTGTCTGGGCTAAATATGATAATATAATAATCCTTGCAGTGTCCTTGCAAATATAATGCCTTATCACGTTGTTGAGATGTCTCAAAGCGCTTCACAGAATATACTTGTAAAATGAATTGACTTTATATTTGTGGGTGCAACAAGACAGCCAATTGTGCGCAGTAATATCCCACAAACAGTCGTGGATTGAGTGACCAAATGATTATTTATTTATTTGAAGGGATTATTACCCTTGAAAAAGCAATCCGCCAATTTACTAACAACCGGATACCTACTTACTGCTAGGTAAACTGAAGCATGTGGAGTAAGGAAACTTGCCTAAGGTTTCATCCTGGCTGAGAATCAAATCCGGGTCCTCTTGCTTGCAAGACGAGTGTGGACAAATGTTTCTGACTATTTCCAACTAGTTGGATCCTAATACTGTATGAACAATGGCTGAGCTTGTCACAGACACAACAGAAATAGTTCTTATCTGAGGTGAAGGTTGCTGTCTGAGACATCTGCCATCTTCAGCTCTGTACTACAACATGTTATAAAGGGGAAGAGGAATAAATTATCCATGCCATATGGAAGTGTCATATATAGTTTCTTAAATACACCAATGCTGACTGAAACCCCTTGATGAAATGCATAACATTAGATTATTCCATGTAGATTTTCTTTCCAATTCCTTCCAGTCATGATGATGTGCTACACTATGGTCCTTGCCTTTTTATCTAAGGTTTCTCATTATATAACAAATACAAGTTTTTATCCTGGTAATGTATACGCAATGATTTTGTAGCAGTATGAAAACATTAGCATTCTTATTTATTTCATTTATTTTAAAAATGTTGCAGTGATTAGACTCTGTTATGGCCGAGTAAGCAAAGACATTGATGCAGCAGGTAGTCCTGCAGAGTATGAAGTCACAGGTTTGATTTTGGGTCTGTACTCAGTTTGCTTATCTCAGCAAAGGTAGGAGATCGATATTACAATTGGCCTGGGCATTCTTGGGCTGGGGAGAGAGTAAATCAACCATAGTTCTCCTGATTGCTGCTGGAATCTGTGGGTATGTGTGTGGTGTGTGAATGTCTGTGTTTGTGGGTGAGCAAAGGATTAAGTCAGCTGTGATTCTCCCAGAGTCAGAAAGGCTGCAGATGGTAACTGTGCAGATTCAGCCATGATGAATGGTCATTGGCGTTAGCGATCAGAGAGCTGCCAACAGCAATGGGACAAGCAAAAAGTCAGCAATCTTCAGAAAATGAGGGGAGAAAACGGGAGAAAAAAATAACAAAAAGGAATTCAATAATAAATACAGTAACTGCGAAATAATTAAACTTATTTTTGTAAATGTTAAAGTTACCTAATAAATAATAAATAATCCAGTGGGTCTTAAAGATGATTGAAACAACAATCAAAATAGGGGACAAAACCTGCATCCTGTGAACCTGGCATGCTTTGCCTGTTCACTCCCTATCCCCCAATAGATCCCATTGTGTGAAATCTACTCTCTCATGGTCTCTACCCCATCCATCTCCCAAGGGAAATTTCTGCACAAATACCTCTGAATCTCAAGGTTATCAAGCAAAATTCTATTCTACCATTTTCAAATCTCTATTTCCAGACCTGGTGTACATCACTTACTGATAACATTTCCTTCTACTCCTGCCCAACAGCAAAGGAA
The DNA here is from genome assembly GCF_018977255.1 of Callorhinchus milii. NCBI lineage: Eukaryota > Metazoa > Chordata > Chondrichthyes > Chimaeriformes > Callorhinchidae > Callorhinchus > Callorhinchus milii. Next base: position 121,245,313 of record NW_024704742.1, on the reverse strand, counting down.
TCATTACGTCCATTGATTACTTGCTCATCTTACTTCATCCATCCCTGTTTCCACCAATTCCAAGCCAGCTCTGCATGCAACTATTTTCTGAAGGAGTTAATTGACTCAGCCTCAACTCATTTTGCTCCAAGTTTGTTTCACATACTGTACCTACTGCTCGGTGGGTAAAAAAAGTTTTCTGCTGATCACTGGTCTTACTAAAGCTTTATTCATTTTGAACATGTGCCTTATAGCTCTGCATTCACCAACTAAGTTAATATAATAATAATAAAAGTAATAATAAAAAGTTAATATTAACTATGCATCACAACATTCTGAAAACCTGGATCATACATTTACCTAATTAATATACTGAACTTTTTCAAAATGTTGCACTTTTACACCCCAATATTATTTTACATTAATCTTTATATGTGGAATTTTTATCAAATAGCTTCAAAAAACTTTATCCACTAGATAGTCAACAGCAGCAGCTTAGTTACCCCCTCCAATTGGCAAACTGCACACAGCAAGGTCTCACAAACAGACGTGAAGCATTTAGACTACAAAATATGCAGTCAATTCACTTTACAGTATATTCTGTGAAGAATTTGACACGTCTCAAAGACCTGATAAGTTGCTATATCAAATGCAAGGATTGTTATTATTATAAAATGAATACCTAACTTATCAGGGAGATTGTCGGCCAGGGCACACGGAGAAACTGCTTTCTCTTTTTGAACAGTGTCATGGAATCTTTAATGTCCACCTCTGACAATTTAATACTTACCAGGGAGTCAGCCCAGTCTATGAACTCAAAGCCGGAACATGAGGCTTGAACCCATATGGTGTCACTGTCTGGAAAGCTTTCCCGCTGCTTGTCCAGCTTGGACAATCCTACCCATTAGGAGCTGAGTGGGATGACTCCTTACCCCCAACCTGCCATCTCTGTGATACAGAGGCAAGAGTGCTACCAAATAAGCCTGGCTAACACTTAAAAGTTCATCTTGTTACAGAATCGTATTGCTAAAGAAAATTCCTTCCTGCTCACAATATTTAGCTAATGAGTGAGACCTGTTCATTGTTTATATCAATACTATCTTGATGTACACACTGGCTAAAATCTCTATGTCAAAGTGAAATAGACCGACAAGTTATCCATTAATAGCATGACTTTCAAGTGTTCCTCCCAACCTGCCGGGTGAATGTGTTAAGATATCAGTCATGCCATATTTTGAAGTTATCCCATTTTTACAATGACTCATATATTTTGTATGATAATTTAAAATCAATGTCTGCATAATATAGCATGGTTGAACAACAGTTATTATTTATGGATTACATTGAGTAATGGCACAGCAAACACATGGATTGAGATATTGCTGGGTCCAGGACTTTAAGATGCAAGTATGTAGGAAACAAAAGGATATGTTATAGTGACATTTATAGATCACAACCACTCTTTGGGAAAGTGGCAAAATAAATTAAATTAGTTATACCATCTCAGTGTACTTTTATGAAGTATGAGCAGCAAAATGTTGAAATAATGGGGTAAAATTAGTATCTTTCATTTGATATAATAATTATGACATTGAATGCATTATGAAACTAAATTATCTTCAAAGTATGAGCATGTGCAGGTTTATGATCTTAATTCTACTGCTTCACTCTGCATTTTTCTACATTTCTTTATTCCTTTATCGTTCTATGGTTCTGTCCATATATAGTTTTATATCTATCAATCTATGTGTCGCTACATAGGTATTCACATAATGTATCTATCTATATAAGGTTTCAAAATTTAATATTCACAACTTAAGTCACACAAAATTCAGAAATACTGTATTTGGAAATGCCAGAACTCTGCTCCATCACAAATCATTTCTGGACGGGTTGGAGTGGAGTTCACCTGGACTATCACGATGGAATTCCAGTTACCCTCAGGACATTGCGCATCCTAAGTGACTCCAGTTGCGAATATTGTAATTTTGGCCTAATATTTGAAGTAAAATTCGACCTAGTCTAAATTTATTCTTTTAACGGAACATTTCAGAGTATGCAATTTTTGGCAAGTTGTTTAAATTAAATTTTAAAATTTGTCTGTAAATTCTTACAGAAAACCTGCTTTAAAATCAAAGACTGTATTTAAGATATTAACAAATGTTGGACTGTCTGAAATTTTACTTTAATAGAGTAAATCTAGACAAAGGATTTTATGTATATCTATAAAACAATAAATTGACAGATTTATATGTAGAAAGCGTATTTTTCTATATGTAATGTAATTATATGGTGTGACCTGATAAGGTCCTATATCAAATCCAAGTATTATTGTTACATATGTATCACAAGAAAGTTTGTTTATGACATAAGTATTCATCATAATTTCAATCACTTAAAATGTTCCAGTAGACCTAATAATCAAAAAGAGAAATGATAAAAACTTTAAACATTAACATTTTAGATTGTTCATTGGCAGTACATCTCAACAAGGGGTGTGATGGTTGATTAAGTGAATTTATAATTATCAGTACAATCAGACAGAAAAATCCATTACATATAGAACACACAAATGCTTTTCATTCATCACTTAGATAAAACTAATGACATAAAAATGTATATTTAATGGATCTGTATAATAAATGGGATTTAACAATCTGAGATATCGTAATGTCTCTTGCCTAATGAGTCCATAACAATCATGTCAGATTTTAAGTTGTGTAAATGTAAGAAACTTTTCAGTTTAGTGGAATATTGCTAATAAATTGAAAGGTCTATGTGTTATAATAATAATAATCCTTGCATTTGATATAACGCTGCAGCACATCGTTGAGACGTTTCAAAGCGCTTCATAGAATATATTGTAAAGTGGATTGACTATGTATTTTGTGGATGAAATGTTATGTACATTTCTGATTTTCCATCACAATTTTCAGTCATGCAGCTTTTGGGAATATAACATCTGAAGAGCCTTTGAAGGTCTCTGATGAGATCTTTGCCATTAATGTGTACCCTACAAATTCAGTACAGTAGAGCATTTTATTTATTTAGATATCTCTTTGGTGAAGAAAGAACTCACCGTTATGGTACCTGTTTGTTTACACAACACTCTCTGCTTTCTCCTACTATGTCAGACAATAGCCTTAATACACTATCTCACACAACAATTACATTTAGTAAAGTTAAGATTAAAATTAAGAGAAACTAACATTTTTAAATCTGCTAAACTTTGTTTTTACTCTTAAGATCATCAATGTAAATGTCAAAAAGTAACAATTCAGAGTTACAGTGATGCCACTGATTTATCAGTATAGATTGCACTATTATTTGGGTTATTCATGTAGCAAGCACTGACTGGCAGCTTCATGGAAAGGAGTCAATAGTAATTCAGTTACGGCAATAAATTTTAGGATTACAGTCTGTTAAGAAATAATAATCAGGATTCTGACATTAAATTGAATGATGCTTCATTAAAAGAATATGATTCCATTCTTTCATCCTTCAGTTGGACTGGATTGAAGTTTCCTTTTTTTAAAAAAAAGCACAATTAAGAATAACAACAATTTATTCAATGTTCGGAACAATCCTTTGGGATGGTTTGTATTTGTTTGTAAGGCTTATTCCAACAACCACAACAACTTGCATTTATATAGCGCCCTTCACTCCGGACGGTGTCTTGGACCGCTTAACAGTGGGTGAGCCCGATACCAAGCCAGGTGGAGGTATTCCACTACTCTGTTTTTAAACAATTGAAGGTCAGACTTTGGCTGAAAGGGATAATAATTTAATTATAATAGATACATCTCAGTCTGCGTCACTATGAGGCAGCCTTTCTCAGTTGGTAGTACTCTCACATCTGGGTTAGAAGGCTGTGGGTTTGAACCCTACATACTGTATATAGATTCACATACAGACAGAAGCCATATCAAACAGCATATCTCTATATATAATTGTCGGAGGTCACATCCACGGTTCAGATTTCTCCCTCTTCCATTGACAATTGTAGTGTCAAAATTATAAGTTGCACAACCATTTTGCAACGGTTAGACCCGTTAGAAATATTTCTGTGATGAAATTTTTTGAGACAAACTCCAAAAGAACCCGTGTCAAACAAGAATCTTCCCGGGCAATAACACATCTCGGCTGTGATCCTAGGAAACATACAAACAAATCTTCGTAATAGGAACAGGAGTAGGCCATTCAGCCCCTCGAGCCTCTTCCGCTATTCTGTGACCATTAAATAAAACCAAAATTCTGAAACAAGACTTTTTTTTAAAAAGAACTTTCTTTTCAGATATTCACCCAACTCTGCTCAGCCAAAATTGATGCACGGTGGAGGGAAATGGAAGGTGTGTCATAGGGTACAGTTGTTCTAAAGTTCTAAATCTCTTTGTAACAGAACAAGGAATCGAAAAGACGACCATGGCATTTCTAATACCCAAGAGAAAAGGGCTATGAAGGACAGCCAACTTTCATTGAGAAACAATAGATCATATTTTGTGCCTCATTTAATAATAAAAAAAAGCAGTGATGAGAATAAACAGGAAAACTTGAGAAGCAAGTGGAGAAATTTCAGCTGACCTTTGACTTTTTCCCTTAGCATTTCAGAACACACCATTTTTTTCAACAATAAATTAACAGCAACAACACCAAAATTACATTTGTATAACGCCTTTCACGTCGGGAGGACGTCCCAAGGCGCTGGACAATCAGTTTTTTGGACCTGAGCTATGGGTCGGGATAGGGGATAGTGGAGGGCAGGGAGGAAGGAGGGTAACCGAAGGCACGGTCTTGAGACGAGTCTTGAAGGAGGCAAGGTGGATGGACTGCGGGATGGAATTCCAGAGGGTGGGGGCAGAGTGGCTGAGGGCCCACCCAACAATGGTGGTGGGGGGCGAAGCGGGAGACGTGAAGCAGGCCACAGCCCGCTGAGCGGAGGGAGTGGGCAGGTTGGTCGGGGTTTAAGGAGGTCTCAGAGGTAGGGGGGAGCAAGGCCATGTAGGACTTTGAAGGTGAGGATCAGGATCTTGAACTGTATCCTCAGTGTGATGGGAAGCCAGTGGAATCGGGCGAGGATGGGGGTGATAGGGTCCCGGAGCCTGGTGTGGGAGAGGACATGGGCTGCAGAATTCTGGATGATCTGCAACCTATGGAAGGAGGAGTTAGGGAGGCCAACAAGCAGGGAGGTTGCGTAGTGGAGCCTGGATGTTATGAATGAGTGTATGAGGGTCTCGGCGGCCTGCGGTGTGAGACAATGGTTTAGCCAGGCGATGTTGCGGAGGTAGGGGAAGGCAGAACAGTTCATGGAACAGATGTAGGGTAGAAAAGTTTGTTGAGGGTCAACGAGATGTCAAGGTTCTGGACGGGCTTGGTGAAGTGGAGTGTTCATCCTTGAATGCTAATGCTGCCAGTGCCTGACTAGAAGTGGTGGGCATGCTCATTAAACGTTAAGATCATTCTTTGTAAATCTTTGTTAAAAACAATCTTAATTTTGAACCTGGTTCTTATAGGTTCTTATAAGATCTAAGAAAAGTCAGTCTAGTTCTAGGTCTAAGACCAAAGTGGAATTTCTCCCTCACCTGAACCTTATGTTTCTCCCACCACCCTATCGCTCCATGTTATGCTGATAACTGTTATTGGAGCCAAACAATAAAGATAGGATTTACTTTGGTTTCTCATTACTATTTATGTTGTTTGATTGCTGGTGGTCTGAGAACAAAGTTTGATGCCTATTATCTAGTGGAAGGAATCCTGGAAAAGTAAAAGTGTTTAGAATTATTACATGACAAGATAGATGTGTTGATTGAATGTTAAATGGTAGGCTAGAAGGACCAATTGTTTACTAGTGCCTGGACTTTGAGATAATAATAGTCCTTGCATTTGATACAGCGTGTTATCAGGTCATCAAGACTTCTCCATGCGCTTCACAGGAGTTTGCTGTGAAGTTGAGTGACTATGTGTTTTGTTGTCCTAGTTGCTCAAGATCAGAAGCAATTGTGAGCTTCACAAACAAGCTTTCAGTTGAAACTGCACAATAAAAAGGTCCAAATAATTTAATAGGAACCCGGTCATTAGTCAATTGGCAGATCGTTTGCCTGGGGTAATAATCCCTTGTTAAAAAAACAACTAAATAATAATTTGGTCACTCAAGCCACAATATTTGTGAGACATGCTGTGCAATTGGCTGCTGTATTTTGCCCATAAAAAATACACCATCAATTCACTTTATAGGATATTCTGTCTAGGGCTTTGAAACGTCTCGACGACATGAAAAGGCACGATATCAAATGCAAGGATTGTTATTATAACTATTAAAATAGTGAGTTTCTCCCAGTATCCTGGCCAACAATCCCCCAGATAAAACTGATCATTCATTTCTAGTCTTTGTGGGATGTTGCTGTATGTAGATTGGCCTGCTATGTTAGTCTACAAAATACACAGTTTACCGTAAATCATGTGAAGTTCTGATGTGAAAGGCGATATTTCAAATACAAGGATTATTATAAAATACAGTTTCCTAAATTCTCACCTTTCAAGGTTCCTCTGGGAAGAAGGATTCAGGAAGGACACACACAAGGCAGCCAATGGTAATTTGCTTATTCTCTCTGACACATTTCTCCCTTTGCATTATAAATGGATTTCTGCTTCTGAAATGAATGGTTCCGTTGTTATACTTCTCCCTCTTGCTGGTTGCTCATTTCTTGTGTTGGGTTGCCTGACTCCCACACACTAAGAGATCAAATAGACGTTTAGCAATGTCAGTCCCATACCTAGCCAACGCTGCTCATAAATTACAGCCAAATGGACACAATATCTGCCTGATAGAGAGTGAGTACGTGTTGATCTCTTTCTGTATTGCCCGTCCCTCATTCAGGAAAGGTGCCTCAGGTCACTTGATACCTGCTGGCCAATGTTTTAGTGACAACATCAGAAAAACATTTTGTTTTCGAATCTGCAGCACAATTCCTTTTGCGCCATTAAATGGAATACATGAATTCTATTCTTTTTTGGCAGAAGTACTGTGCTTTTCCTTGTGCACCACTGGGAATGGAAAAGACTAACACAATCAATATTAATGTGCTGCATCCTGTCCTTCCAACATGATTCTAACCAGAAATCACCACAATGTGGGCTTCAGCATCGTGACTCTGCTGACATTTTTGTAGGCAGTGAGAGGAGATGATCTAGTGAGAATGAGATCTAATGTACACTGATCACAAAGAGCAAACTTTTAACACAAAGTCTATTTTGAATGATTAGAGTATGTTAAACCCCAATGTGTCAGCGTAATCTCACGACATTTTTGCATTAACAAGAGAGAAATAAAAGAACCATAAAAGGAATTGTTTACCCCACGACTCCAAATGACTGAATGCCCTGCATATTTTAAAAAGTTTTTCAATAAAAAATATTTTGCAATTGGCCAAAAGTGAAAGAGTGAATTCGCGTTGTTGTTGTCCACCAAGCCATCTGTAATGTTGAGGTTACTTACGAATAGAAAGATGAATGCATTAAAATGCAGACCACACTGAAGCTGCATGTGGTCTCATTGCATTGGGAGAATTCAGAACAAATAACAGAAAACTGTGTGTGACACAAGTTGGTAACAACAGACATGTTTTCACTTTGTTCAAAGGAACCAAACAACTTGCTGAATCGTTGCATATTCCAAAGCTCAGTGACCGTGCTTTTAATAATGATTTCAAAAGACAATACAAAAAAGAAACCACAGCGAACGTTTGAAACAATGCAAATTTTCATCTGTAACATATTGTACTTGTAGATCAGTGAATAATCTTTTCAGACAAGCCATACTGCAGTAACTAGGCAACAGGCAGACCACTTCAGCCAGACATGGTACAGCTGAGGCCGATGCTAAGCTTTCCAACATATCAACAAATCCGTCATCCAGGTCAGTGAATTCAGAGTAATGAAGTAATCTCCCATTTCACTGCCTATTGGAATCAGGATCCAAAGACATGAAAAAAACATTCATCTCTCGTCATCCCAGTTACATGACGATGGTAAACGTTATTGGTGTTTATTAATAACATTTTTATATTAAATATTTATACTGTAATGAACTATCAGTGTTCAGCTAATAGAAATATTAGACATTGCTATGCAAAGATTCCTCTTTTCCTATGCTTCAAAGAACGCTTACCCATGTACTGTTAGTGAACAATGCTCTTTCCCGAATACATTTAGACACAACATTCAAGGGAGGAGAGAGCATGTTTTCCTACTTCCCAAATTCTGTTTTTGTTTAATTCCCAGTAGCTGGTTTATCGCTTTATTTAAACCCACTGTAAGAGACACCTTAACCTTGTAGCAGCAGAGAAGATCCCAATTGTTAACCTTACATCTGAGGATGGCCACTTTTGTGTCCCTTTCATATAAATTTCTAATTGTCTGTGACTGGAAATGTACAGGCAACATATTTAGAGCCTGGGGGAAGGGTTTAAATATGGAGATTAATCTAGAGAGACAGACTGAAATTTCTGAACCCTAGAACTGGGTCTTTGTAAATGCTCTCTTAAAACTAACAAATACGATGAACAACATATACATCGTACTACATGACTGACCTGGCAAAACAATTGTTTCTGATATTGAACAACAGGGTGAAGTTGCTCTTAATGAGAAGTGTGCCTGTATATTGTATTTCCTGTATATTGAAACCATGTTTTGTGTGGTGCTAGTAATATTAAGACCATTGGTACTGTATAAAATTTCACTTCTCCAAAGTATGTCTCATGATTGTGTATAAAGCATTTCTTCAAAACTGAATGATGCAGCAAATAACTCTGTACTAATGTGGGAAAGGTTCGTTTTCATGTATTTCATACAGTTGTGGGAGATACAGGCTCACATGAAACGATTTGGAGCCCCCTGGTGTAATCTCTTGAAGTATTCTACCCTCTGAATTCCAATTGTCTTTCCTTCTTTAAAGTGGGGGTTATTGAGCTCCTGAGTTTATCCAATGATCTCCTCAACTCTGTGTTTTAGGGGATTTGAAGTCGAGAGGAAACAAAAGTCGCAACGTTACTTTGGGGGGGAAAAACAGAGTTGAATTTACAACAGCAACGGATAAGCAGACTGAGAGTAAAAGACCCTGAGGATACCAAAGGCTTCGTGGAACAGTGCTGCGTACCTGATGAGAACAGTGAACAGCACTGAGTAACTTGTGGATGTACAAATCACCTTCCTGACAAAACACTTTCCTGGCAATAACAAGCTATGCCAGTACTTTTATCAGCATTTAAAAAACATAGACTGCACCCAAGGCATGTTAGGATAAATGCCCTTTCCTCTGGGAAATGCCTGTGGCTTGATATTATAAATGGGGGAGCTAGCCATTTTCAAGATCAGTATAACTGAGCCATGGGTATAGCTGGGCTCTCTGAGCCCAAATCCCAGCCAGCCATTAAAAGGAAATAACAAATCCCTCTGAGGAGGAGGCGAGTATGAGACTGGGATTGAGAATGTCAGATCACAGATTTCATCTAGTGGGTTGTGCATCTTACTGGATCCACAGTCTCAACCCGACTTTCTCTTGCGCCCATGGCTACAGCTTAAGGTTTGATCCATGATTTTAAATCCAACCATCAAGTTGGAGCATTCAAAGCCCTCGTTTTATGAAAAATGAAAATTAGATTTAACGATTTGTTTCCCCCTTTTGTCTCTTTTTCCCATTTTTGTGTTCTGTTTTTAGCCTTTTTTTATTCCTTCACGTATTTTCTCGGATACGTTTCCTCTCTACCCCTTACTATGCCTATGTTTTCTTTCTAACACACAGTTTGGGGAGTTTTACTGATCATACACTGGCTTTTTCAGTCTTTGGTGTGAACGGCTGCATGCATGAATCTGACTCCCACCCCCCCTGGGCTGTTCTTGTCAGAGACAATGTGCAGAAAACACAGTTTTCCTCATTAACATGTATTATTGGTCTAGCATGGTCTATAGCTTAATGCGGCTGATCAGCAACAACTGTTCATTGTGGTTCATTGCCTGAGGTCTAATCATAAGACTCAGGATTTAGAATCAGTGCTTTCAATGGGGAAACTCTGCCCTTTCTTCTCTTGCTCTATTTCTGTTTATAATTCTACACTGGAAAAACAGATAAAGTCTTCTCCAATGTTCCAAAATAAAATATTCACATTTCTATCTTTATTTTTGCTTTTCTCTTAACCACCTCCTCTCCCTTGTTCTCTCCACTGTAATACTCTGGGAGAGAGGAGCGATACAGTGACTTTCTCTTAGCCTTTTGTTTGTGTTATTCCCAATATGGTGCCTTAGGAACTTGCTTGAATTTTACATCCTTTCTTTCGAGGAAATATTTTGTCTCTATTTGCTGCTTCCTTATGGATAGACTTCCCAAACCTGCTGAGCAGGTAAACATTGGAATAATGTCATGAGTGAAATGATAAAGAATTTTTATATTAAATTATCAAATTGAAATTTCTCAAAGCGCTTAACAAGTAATTTCTTTCACGTGTCGTGACTATTTTATTGAATGCAAACTCAGCAGCTATTTTGTGCACAAAGCGGTACCAACAGCAATGATTGACCGAATCACCTGAAGGTTTTTTGGCCAATACACTAGGAGGAATCCCTTTCTCTTTCTGAATTTGTTTTAGGATCTTGAACATTCACACGAAGAGCAAGTAGATGGGACTCCTGTTTGACATCTCATCCAAAGAATGGACCTTTGACAATGTAACACTCTGCCAATGTCAGTCCAGAGCCAGACGATGAGCTCAAATTCAGGCCTAATACTTGAACTAATTGCTCTGACCCAGCAGCAAGAATGTTAACAACTAAACTAAGCTGACCCCTTGACTCAGTTGTATCCTTACCTCCAGGTTATGTATGTGGAGTCCCGTAATATAGTGGTTACTGCACTTGCCTCACAAGCTAGAGGACCCAGATTTAATTCTCAGGTGGGGCGAAATCTTAGGCAAAAAGGCGCTATACAGATGTAATTTGTTGTTGTATTGTTACATGCAACAATTACAATAATATAAAATACAGAAAGTACAATGTATTGAATATAAAACTTGTTGCTTTGTTGGACTAGTATAAACTCAATAAACTTGAGTGTTGTGACTCAACTCTGGTAGCATTGCATCAAAGCAGCCGAATCAGGGAGACTCATCAATGGTAGAAATTCTGTCAACTTATACTATGTTCTCCTCATTACAAGTAGCCTTAGGCTTTAAATGAGAACTACCTTTCAAACTTCATGTTGGGTTCACATGTTCTTTATCTTATATCATGTCACAGACTGTCCTTTCCTGACATTGGTACTGAACTAGTGCACAATTGTCTTCATTTGCATCAGCTTGGATGTCCCAAAGCTTCTCAAATAACCAAATCAGGAAAATAAATTGCTGAGGTGCAATGCAGTTCTCTTGACGTCTCCACTTGTTAGGTGCAAGTAAAAGAGTGTAATGGACTTGTCCTTTCATCTCAAGAATCTGAATACAATTCCAGCCCAGACAGACAGGATGAATGCCTCTTCTATGTTGCAATGAGCCTACATGAAATGACCAGTTTGAACCTAGTTTTGAAAGAAAACTGGACCTCAGCCCCAAACTGCCCAGAATATGGCAAACAAGGACAATCGCTTTCAAAGAGGTTATAAGAAAAATCCGCATGCGGGGCTGTTCTTCTGAAGTTGGGACTGAGAACACAATTGATGGAATCCCCAGAGATCTATTGTACATATGGCTACTCTATATTTGACCTTGGGTGTCAAATGTTAAATGTTGACAAGTACCCATTCTATTTTGTTCTCAGTGCTTATATAATAATACAAATTATAACCTGTATTTAGGAGTCCTGTGGCTCAGTGGTTAGAGCACTCACTTTGCAAGCGAGAGACCTGGGTTCGATTCCCGGCAGGGTGAAACCTTGGGCAAGTTTCCTTACTCCATTCAACGGATAATAATCCCTTAAAAAACAACAAAAATTGGTCACTTCAATCCACGACTGTTTGTGGGAAACTGCTGTGCGCAATTGGCTGCCGCATTTTGCCCACAAATATACAATCAATTCACTTTACAGTCTATTCTGTAAAGCGCGTTGAGACGTCAAGAAGATGTGAAAAGCGCTATATCAAATGCAAGGAATATTATTATTATTATACAGTGCTTCTCATACAAAAATAAATATCTCAAAGAACTTTGCAAAATGTAACGCAGTAGCTAATCTGCACGAACAACAATGAGAGAAGCACCCATTAATTTGAATTTGGAGTAAATTTGGATTTGGAGCAGGAATATAAGGCATGATACCTGGGTGAAAAGCTTCACATTTCTTCTAAATAATAACAGTAAAGCAACAAGGGCGCTTTTACGTTCATGTGGATCACTGAACAAATCACGAGAAGAATCTATAGTGAATAACATAATTAAAGAATCATTAAAGATGGTAATCTAGATAATATATAATAAAGTTGCAGAGTGTTGTTATACAGACAAACATAATACATAGCACAAGTTTTGGTGAGATCAAAGTTAACTTAGTCAATAACTTAGTTAATTTGCTTAAATTTTGTGGATGTTCTGTAGGTTGAAAACTGCAACATCAAATGGAAGAATTATTTATTATTATTTATTTAAAAATGCTCATCAAATAATCAGTAACTTAACATTGTTCAGGCCCTGCTATTATTAGGCAGATTTAATTTGCTGGTTTAAATATTTAATGCATGATATATTCAAATGAAACAGGAAATTAAGGAAAGAAATTGAATTCTTCAAAGTGCTAATGTCATTTTCAGATTAAGTTAAAACAGATAAAATCTGATTTTCCATCAGTCGACTAAGTTTGAAGTTTCTCTTTTAATTTCTGTTCCACTTTATCCATTGCTTACTTGCTTAACATAAATCTTATTTTACATCTATTTTCAAGTCAAGGAACAAAAGTTAGATGTTTCTGATTTGAATTACTTGTATTCCACCCCTCTGCAACAGACACAAATTCACATTCACGCTATGTCTCTTTTTCTCTCACATACACCCTCCCTCTCTATATCACACACACATACAATCACACACTCTTCAAATACTCTCTCACACTCAAATATGTTCACACGCACATTCACACATGCTCAATCTGACACACGTATACATACTCCTGTACACTCTCGCTCACAGAGCATAGTCACTCACAGTGACACATCAACAACAACAACAAAATTACATTTAAACAGCGCCTTTCACATCGGGAGGAAGTCCCAAGGCACTGGAAAGTCAGGGGTCAGGACCCAAGCATGGGGGAGGGTTGGTGTAGGGGTGAAGGAAGGCAGAGAGGTGGGAGGGCGACTAAAGGCACGATTGAAGAGGAGGGTCTCAAGACCGGCCTTGAAGGAGGCAAGGGAGGAAGCGAGGCAAACGGACTATGGGATGGAGTTCCAGAGTGTGGGGACAGAGAGGCTGAAAGCCCAGACATCAATGGTAGGGTGGGTCGGGTGGGTGACATGGAGCAGGCCGGAGCCCGCTGAACGGAAGGACCGGGCAGGTTGGTAGGGAGTCAGCGGTTCAGAGAGGTAGGAGGGGGCAAGGCTATGGATGGCCTTGAAAGTGAGGATGAGGATCTTGAATTCAATCATTTGAGGGATGGGGAGCCAGTGGTCGGGTGAGGGTGGGAGTGATGGGGTCATGGAGCCTGGTGCATGAAAGTACACGAGCTGCAAAGTTTTGGATGATCTGCAGCTTGTGAAGGGAAGAGTTGGGAAGGCCGATGAGGAGAGAATTTCCATAATCGAGCCTTGATGTGACGAATGCGTGGGTGAGGGTTTCGGCAGCTTGAGGGGTGAGGCAGTGGCGGAGTCTGGCAATGTTGCGGAGATGGTGGTAGGCAGTGCTGGTTATGGCGCGGATGGGGAGAGAAAGGACAGCTCAGGGTCAAACAAGACACCCAGGTTCCTAACTGGCTTAGTGAGGTATTTCCTTTCCCCACGTGCACACATTCTCATACACTCACACATTCACCCACGCTCTCTCTCACACACAAACACCTGCCTCTTCAATACTTAAATTCCATTTATAATAATAATAATTTCCAAAACAAACTGAACAGGAAACCTGATTTCATGATTTTGTTATGCCTGTGAATGGGGAAGGGGGAAAAAATGTAACATTTTGAAACAAAATTCACTGTTACTTAGTGAATACAAAGCAAACTCATAAATGAAAAACCTTATACAGTAAATGGAAGAACACATGACCAAATACTACCACCTACAGAATAAATTGTGCTATGTCAATTTATTTTGCTAACCCAAGATATGTTTGTGTTCAACAAATATTGAGTTGAAAAATGAGATGCTCTGTTTTTCACGCCATTATTCTTAAAAATAAAGTTTCAAAAGCTTCCTTAAGTCACATCATTGTTTGTAAATATATTTTCCCTACAAAAATACAGTCACAGCACTTTGCAGCACACCCTGTGAAGCACTTTGAGACATCCATCGGACATGAAACACACTGTACCCAATGTAAGGATTATTGATATTATTTCTCCTCTTTTTCAAGTTCCCTAGCCTTAGTCAATGAGATAGGTAGGCAATCTGCTCCGATGAGATCAATTTTTGGACATTATTCATGCTTCCTTTCATTGAATCATCCAGTTTCTGTTCAGTATTTATATTTGATTCCAGCAAATGGAATTGCTGGCTCAAAAGTAACTTAACATTATACCTCAAAAAAATTATGGACAGAATATCAAGCTGATCATGTGTAAGGGCCTAATCATAAATTCTTCCAAAATGAGCTCAGCAATGCCTGAACTCAGCAATGCTATGTGGGGGAGGAGAGAAGGCAGCACGCTGAGAACAGACTCAGGCTAAACAGATTGGCAGGGAGGGAAAACTGAATGGTTTGTTCTCTTGGGCTATTTTAATATACCTCTTAGCAGCTGCATTGAGAGTGGTATTGGCCTAGAAGTAGGGAGTATATTCACCCTTTCCATTCCTTATTACTAGCTAAGAATAGTGCACAATGTGAAGAGACCTCTGCTGGATAATGTGGATTGATCCACCTCTCCGGCCCTGCCTGCTCCATGTTCAATGATCAGGTCTTCAGCCTTTCTGCCCCATTCTCTGGAACTCCATCCCAGAGCCCCTCCACCTCACCTCCTCCCTTGCCTCCTTCAAGGCCCATCTCAAGACATTCCTATTCAACCGTGCCTTCGGTCATCTTCCACCGTCCACCCCTCTCTGATCCCAACCCACAGATGCAAACTCCTCACTATACTGCCTTGGGATGTACTCCCAGTGTGGAAGGCGTTATAAAAATGTGATTTGTTATTGTTGTGTGGAAGTGTAGATGAAACATGAGCACAGAATTGGGCTCAGCTACAGTACCTCCTGTGTCAAATAACTGGTTAAGACTCATTGCCAAGGCTTACACATGAGTAATTGTCCCTTGGAGTGAAGTACCCTATTTTAATAGAAGAAAAATAAATCAAAATAAGACCATAAGATGTAGTAGCAGGAGTAGGCCATTCGGCCCCTTGAGCCTGCCCCACCAGTTTATGGCTGATCTTCTAACCTAATTCCATTTACCCGCCCTATCCCCATATCCCTTAATCCCTCTATCCTTTAGAAATCTATCAACCTCAGTCTTGAATATATTCAAGGACTGAGCATCCACAGCCTTCTGGGGTAGAGAATTCCACAAATTTACTACCCTCTGAGTGAAGAAATATTTCTCCAACTCAGTTCAAAAAGGCTGACCCTTAATTTTGAGACTATGACCCCTAGTTTTAGATTCTCCAACCAGGGGAAACAATCTCACGGCATCCACTTTTTCAAGACCCTTAAGAATCTTATAGGTTTCTATAAGATCACTTCTAATTTTTCTATATTCTAGAGAATATAGGCCTAGTTTACTCAACCTATACTCATGGGTCAACCCCCTCATCCCACGAACCAACTTAGTGAATCTATGCTGTACCCCCTCTAAGTCGAGTATGTCCTTTGTTTTTTTGACAGCCAGGTGTTTAACACAATCAAAAATCATCACCATGCTTAAGAGCACCCAAATTAGACTGAGAGGTCCACATACGCGTGCCACCTATGAATAGAACTGTCCTCTTTCTCTCTGAACAGATATAACCTGCTTTACCTAATTATAGAGAGGATTAGGTATAGATTGATGAGAGCCAAGGCCTGAGTGCCCCAGAGTGTGCCTTGGAGTATTGCTGGAGTTAAACCAGTTGAAACCACACAGCTTGTCACTGAGATCACTGGTTGGCAAGCTTCTTGGCTGGTCGGTCTGTCATCAAGAGTGTCTTGGAATATTGAAAGATCTCTTTGACATGGGAAGTCTGTGGACATTATTTTCCTGTTACAAATAAATCTTCCTGTCATAGAATGTAAAGCTATAAACTTGCAATCCCTGACAGTCATAATCACAGTGAAGAGAAGAAAATGACATTGATAAGCATTAATACAATTTCAAAGATACTTGAAAGGATTTGGCTATGCATCAGCAGTCTCTGGAAGGTTTCTGTATTGTGCAAAGTTGGATGACGTGCAAAAATCTAGGGTTAGGTATATTCATATATCCCAGTCCAAATCCCAAGATCCCAGAGAGGTACAGATAATAATAATGGTAATAACCCTTGCAATTGATATAGCGGCCTTATCACATCTTCGAGACATCAAAGTGCTTATAGATGAGGAAGGCTAACCTTATTTTTTCAGTATACCAACACTGCCATCTATTCCTTATGGCATCAAGCTGCATCGTAATTGAGTCCAATGTTGAGGGGAACAGGTAGGCTGTACACCATAAAATCATAGAAGGCCATTTGACCCATTATATCTGTGCTGACTCTTTGAAAAGGCAACCAATTCAATCCAATTTTCCTACCTTCTCCCCATACCCCTGCGCATTACTCCTTTTTAAGATATCTATCCAGATCCCTCTCGAAAACTAATATGAATTGCGTAATTATTGCATCCAGCATAACATTCCACATCCTAACAACTCTCTGTGTAAAAGAAAATCCTCCTAATCTTTCTTTTTGCTCCTTTGGTAATTAACTTCAATTGATGTGCTCCAGTCACTGATTCACTGACAGGTGCAAATAATTTCTTGGGGATAGTGTCATTCACCACAAAATATACAATCAATTAACTTTACAGTATATTCTGTGAAGCGCTTTGAGTCTCTTGAATACGTGATAAGGCATTATATCAATTGCAAGGATTATTATTTATATTGTAAAATGAGAAGAAGGCAGAATCAGTATTCTGGAAAATCTGGGACAAATGGCTTTCTTCAGCTAAACCTAAATAGCTTGTGCGGGCCTTAAATGCTGTGTATTAGACTCCAATCTGGGCTGTGCTATCATATTATTTGGTTACCTATTTCACTGAATACTGATTTGGTTGAAACAGTTTGGGAGAATATTAGTAGCACAACAGCAGGTAGAAGGGAACTATTGGGCCAAAGGCAAGCAATAAATGAAAATGGTTTGTGTGGGCCTTAAATGCTGTTATTAGACGCTAATGTGGGCTGAGCAACCTTACATAAGTACAGCGATGGTTGTTCTGGCGCATGTGAGAAGTGTGTCTGAAATCATAGATTTGATAAGGATGTAACTATGCAACAGGCTTTCAGGACTCTTATTCAGCCTGTCTATTCTGGGAGCTAAGAGGGCCTAGTATTGATTCATTTAAAATGTATACTTTTCTCCAATAAAGGAATTTTGTGCTCACTTTGATGAGAATGGCAAACCTTTGGAATGGAATATTTCCTCATCTTGGTAATAGCATCAAACATTCCAATTAGGGCAGGGGTAAATTCCCTAAATTCCTTATGATCCCCAAGATTGACTCCTAGTCTCTGAATAACACTTTGAGCATTACAATATTTTCGCATCCACATTCCAAAGTGATGGTCAGATTCATGTTGTACTGTTATCAGTATTATCTTATCAGTCTGGCCCAGTTAGTAGCACTCTTGCCAATTGGGTCAGAAGATTTTTGGTTTAAGTCCCATGTCAGGACTTGAGCTCAAAGTCTTAGCATTAAAAACCAAAAAGACCAACAGTGTACTTTACTGAGTGAGATACTCATTCTCAGCTTTTCTAAAGCAGAATGTTAATGCGTAGCTGTTTCATCATTGAACAGTTCCTCCAGTCACAACAAACAGTTTCCTCAACAAACTATCACATTTGAACATTGCAAATTTAAAAAATTGTGACTCTTGAAAAAATTATAAATGACATATGAATATAATTTGCTCCAGAATTTGTCAAGAATTTGTTCCAGCTGGTTAGAAATTATCCTACATAGCTCAGTGGGGTAAGGTATCTGTTAGTGTAGGAATAAGTCATGTAGCATGGAAGACTGCCGATTCAATTATCAATCTTTGATGAGTTAAGCATTCTCAATTAAGGAATTATAACTGGCCTTAATGGCCCTGGGTTAGGATGAGGGAACAATCAGCCAGGATGAGTTGTTTGGATCTGGATTGTATTGCCTGAAAGGGTGGCGGAAGCTGATTCAATAACAACTTTTAAGAGAGAAGTAGATAATTATTTGGGGAGGACAAGTTTGCAGGGCTACAGTGAGAGCACAGGGGAGTGGGATTGATTTGGATATCTCTTTTAAAAGAGCTGGCACAGACATGATGGGCCAAATGGCCTCCTTCTGTGCTGTATAATTCTATGATTCGTGTTTCTCATCCTAATCCATGTTTTGGATGAAACATTAAACCAAGGCTCAGTTTGCCTGTTTACAAAAGAGTTACCCTCGGTGTCCTGGCCAAAGGATAAAATTGATTACTCACTTCATGGCTGTTTATGGACATTGCTGTGTGCAAATTGGCTGCCATGATCACCTACACAATACACAACCACTATGCTTTACAGTAAAATCCTGTGAAGAATTTCCTCCTGATGTGAAAGGTGTTATATAAATGCAAGGATTAATATTATTTTCTTAGTATGTAGGCAATTTGATCTAAAATCAGATTGCTAATGGTAGGGAGGTGGGTGATACTGAAAACGTACTTTTTTTGAAGGGCTAATATCTGGCATTTCTTCTGCTTATACTTAAAGAGTTCCAAATGATCGAACGCCTTAACTTAAAAAGGCCATAAACTTAACTCCAGTGCCAAAGTCATACCACCAGATGTATTAAAGCTGACTTCAAACCAATGTCATTAATGCCTGTGGTTAGAAAACTTTCTATGAGCTGGAAAAGTTTAAAATCATCATCACCTCAGCTTACTGTGAAATTATTACTAAGGGGTTTGGAATTGCCAACTACCTCATAAGTCTCCTCCATGTGGCAAGTGAAGATAGGAACATTATCAAGATTATGTGGGTAATTGCGAGAAACTATTCCGTTTTATCAATCGCAATTTACTGCAGTGTTTTCCAAGACTTATCATAGTAGATAGCATCCTCCAAGAGAAAATGAAATGAAACATAAAAAATCATTCAGCCCATCAAGCATATTCATACAGCCACACATTCTATGATTGATTTCACTCCTTTGTGTCAATCTCCTGAAGGAAATTATCACGTTCCCTGAGCCCCCAAAGTAATCAACAACAACAACAAAATTACATTTGTAAACTGCCTTTCCCGTCGGGAGGACGTCCCAAGGTGCTGAACAGTCAGGTTTCAGGACCTGAGCTTGGGGTGCAGGGTTAGGATGAGGAAGGGCAGAGGGGGTAGGAGGGCAGCTGAAGGCATAACCAAAAAGGAGGGTCTTGAGTCGTGCCTTGAAGGAGGCAAGAGAGGGAGCAAGACGAAGGGGTTGTGGGATGGAGTTCCAAAGAGGGGGGAGAGAGGCTGAAAGCCCGGCAGCTGATGGTAGGGCGGGTCAGGCGGGAGATTTGGAGCAGGCTGGAGCCTGCTGAGCAGAGGGAGCGGACAGGTTGATAGGGGATCAGCAGGTCAGAGATGTAGGAGGGGGCAAGGCCTTGGAGAGTCTTGAAAGTGAGGACAAGGGTTTTGAATCCTATCCTCTGAGAGATTGGGAGCCAGTGGGGTCGGGCGAGGGTGGGGGTGATGGGGTCACCGAGCCTGGTGCGGAAGAGGCCACGAACTGCAGAATTCTGGATGATCTGCAGCTTGTGGAGGGAGGAGTTGGGGAGGCCGACAAGGAGGGAGTTTCTGTAGTCGAGCCTTGTGGTGACGAATGCGTGTATGACACACAAACTCCATAATATTCATCCTTAAATATGTGCATTGGAGTGTCATCTTAAACGATGTCTAAAACAAATTTTGGTAATTTAATCTCGACTGTTTGTGGGATACTGCTGTGCCCAATTGGCTGACGCATTTTGCTCACAATACACAATCAATTCACTTCATTGCATATTCTGTGAAGCACTTTGAGAAGTCTCAATGATGTGATAAGGCTCTATAACAAATGCAAGGATTATTACTAGATCACACTACCTGTCTCTCCACAGACAACACTCCCTAATCTCTTTCCCTTTCCTAATTGCCCCAAGCAACACACAAATCACAGAATTTCTTCATTTTAATCAGCACCTATCCCAATGCCCCAATGATGAACTCTTAACATTTGAAAGACTACAAACATAGCTCTAATTGCCAAAGTCACCGCCCCCCCCCCACCCCACACACCCTCCCCATGTATTAAAACTGACTTCAAACCAATGGCCTTAATGACTGGTTTAAAAAACTTTCTACCTCTGCAACCTCCTATCCCCTTACCTCTGCAACCTCCTAACCCCCTACCAACCTGCCCGCTCCCTCCGCTCAGTGGGCTCTGGCCTGCTTCACGTCCCCTACCTCGCCCGCCTCACCATAGGTGGGCGGGCCTTCAGCCACTCTGTCCTCACCCTCTGGAACTCCATCCCACAATCCCTCCGCCTTGCACCTTCCCTTGCCTGTTTCAAGACCTGTCTCAAGACCCTCCTCTTCAACGGTGCCTTCGATCATCCTCCTTCCCCACCTTCCCTCCACCCTCCCTGATCCCGACCTCCAGCTCGGGTCCAAAATACTGACTGTCCAGCGCCTTGGGATGTCCTCCCAATGTGAAAGGTGCTATACAAATGTAATTTTGTTGTTGTAAACAGTAGAGCATTAATTGCTGTTGTAAGCAGTTCTACCCCACCCTCCACCCCCCTTACAGTCAGGCCCTCATGAACTAAGTCAAATAACCTACTTACCATCTACAACATCTATTCCTCTCATCTTACAGATGCCCTCCCTCAACAATTAACATTAACAAATTCAGTTTTGTAATCCTCACCTCATAGCTCAGAGCTCTCATGCCCTGTATCCTCACCAATGTTTCAACATCATTTTGAAGGCAGTGATAATGTTTCACCAGAAACTTCACCAGAGACCTTCAATACCACCTACCTGCTGGAAGATAAAATCTACCCAATACATGTAATGCATGTGATGTTCATTTGAGCTTTATCTTAAGAGAGTCTGTATAGTTGGTACAGCATCAGGACGTGTAATCTGAGGATACAAGGTTCATGTTGCTGTTTGGGCAATTTTTATTTAAAATAATGGAGAAGTTACGAAGATTGTTTTACCCAGAGAGTTGTTAGGATGTGAGATGCCTTGCTGGGTGTGGTGGTGAAGACAGAATCCATATTAAATTTTAAGAGGGAGCTAGATAGATAACTAACAAATAAAAATAGAGTTCCCTTCACTTGCAGGCCTGGTCTGCTCCTTGTCCCTCACTCTATCTGCTCCACCATTGACGGTCAGAACTTCAGCCTTTCTGACCCCATCCTTGGAACTCCATCCCTGAATCCCTCCCTTGCCTTGTGTCAAGACCTTCCCCTTTGACAATGCCTTTGATCATCCCTCCACCCAAACCTACCTCCATCCCTCCTGATTCCAACCTCCAGCTCGGGTACAAACCCCTGACTGTCTCGCACCTTGGAACTTCCTTCCGATGTGAAAGGTGCAAATTGTTGTTGTCGTTGTTTAAAAAAGGAATATGTTTCAGAGGGATATAGATAAAGCAGGCCCAAACGTCATTCTTCTGTGCTGTAAATTTCTGTGGTTCTCATCGTCTCTCTGATCATCTGATGATCAGTTTCCATCCAAGAGCTAAGAGCTGGAAAGTGGGTTTAATTAAAAATGAGACTTAAAAATAGAGGAAGCAGTGAAACAGGCACAAAGAGCTGATTGGCCTCTTTCTGTGCTGAAAATGTCTTTGTTTCTATGCTTCTGGATAAACTTTAACTGTCAGAGTTCTTTGTATTCCAGCAATGTAATAATGGAGTTTAGAAACTTGTACTTCTCCTTCACTCTTCCAGATATTACTTCTTCACTTCAGTATTGATTAACATCAACTCCTCTCTCTCATCTAGGAAACACAATGTTCAGGGATCTTAATGCCTGGAAGCCCATTAACAATTAGAAAAAGCCTGGACTGTAAGTGTTTCCATTAAGAAGTCAATATCAATTTTGTTGATGGTATAAATTGCCTCGAATAAGACAATATCCAACCCACTGTATGAGACATTAAACATCTGCATTAAATTGAACAGCACAATGAACTTATGTATCTTAGAGGTTGGCTTAAGATATACCAATGACATCAAATAAAATTAAATTAAATCTGATTGAAATTTTTAAAATAATAAAGGGAATTCACAAGATAGTGAACAATTCTTCCCTCTGGTACACAGGATCCAAAATGAGGGGACATAATCTTAAAATTAGAGCTAGAATGATTAGAAGAGAAAAAAAATCTTCACATGGAGAGCTGTGGAACGCACTGCCCTAGAGAGCCACACAAAGGCCACTGGTTGGATGTTTGAAGGGATACAGTAGATAAATACCTGGGAAGTAAAATATTAAGCAAGAAAAGGCAGCAAATAGATTAAAAGATTCCTCAAGATCTAATAGACTGACAGAACATGTTTGATGGGTTGAGGAGTCTGTTCCTACGTTCCACTCACCAAATTACTACAGTAAAAATAAACCTGGATTAAAAACATTTAGACATAAAACATTAATCCCACGGCATGCTACCCTGCATTATCTAGAGAAATCAACATTGGCGTATTTGATGCAGTTGCTGCAGTCAACATTACTCCAGAACTAAAATGGAGGTCAGTACTTCGGTTTCACACTGCTGCCAAATCACATATAGCAGAGTTGGCACAAGTTTTATTTCTGAGCACTACTGACCAAGCCATAATTGGCAGCTGGTAAACTTTAATTTTCCATTGGATTATTTGTCCACAAGTGAGTAGATTGCACCTTTAAGAATATGGAAAGCTGAGATAATTCTCTCATCTCAAATTAATACCTTTAAATCATTTCCTCCATCACAACAGGAATGCAGAGTACAAGAGGAGAGAGTGCAATTGTGGACAGAAGAGAGAAATAAAAGAAAGGACTGAAAGCAAATAGTACTTGTTTTCAGCCTTAACATCATAACAAGAGGCTTGCATTATTCATCTAGGTAATGTCTAATGCAAGCACGTAATAACAGTATACTTTGTTATAGACATCGATAGAGAAAGAAAGGACTTGCATTTTTATTATGCTGAAATATTTTAAAGCACCACACAAGTATTCGTCGGTTAAGTTTAGTGGAAACAACAACAAATGGCACTTATATAGCGCCTTCCACGCTGGGTAGCTTCTCAGAGCACTTAATGACGAGCAGGAGGCCGGTGCCAGTCAAACAGAGGTGCCGGGTGGCGAATTGGGGAGTGAGGAGGTCAGAGAGGTGGGGAGGTGCCAGAGAGTGAAGGGATTTAAACATGAGTGTGAGGATCTTGAAGTCGATCCGTTCGGTGATGGGGAACCAGTGGAGCCTGACCAGAACTGGTGAGATGTGGGTAAGGAGTTTGGTTCGTGCAGCAAAGTTCTGAATGAGCTGGATCTTTTGAATAGTGGAGCTGGGGAGACTGGTGAGGAGTGCATTTGAGTAATCCAAGCGGGAGGTGGCAAACACATACACAAGGGTTTCGGCTGAATTTGGGGTAAGGTACGATCAGAGGCGGGCAATGTGACGGAGGTGGAGAAAGGCGGTCCTGGTCATGGACTGAATGTGGGGGAGGAAGGACAGCTGGGACTCGAACCAGATGCTTAGATTGTGCACTGGCTTGGTGAGTCTAAGGGAGAGCCCAATTAGGTTGACGAGTTTAGATCCGCACTTGAAGTGAATATGTTGATGGGAGCCAAGGAGTATGGCTTCCGTCTTGTCCACATTCAGCTGCAGGAAGTTTACACTCATCCAGGCCCTGATGTCTGCCAGACAAGCTGATAGAACATCGGCGACTTGGAGTTGGTACTGGAGGAGTTAAAGTTATTTGTGCGTCATCCGCAAACATGTGGAAATTTACTTTGTGTCTGCAGATGACATTGCCCAAAGGGAGCATATAGATAAGGAAAATAAGAGAGCCAAGGATGGAGCCCTGGAGTACCCCGCAGGTGATCGGGTGGGGGCGGGAGGAGAAATGTTGGGCCAGTTTCCTTACTCCACACGCCTCTGTTTATCTAGCAATAAGTAAGTAAGTAGGAACCTGGTTGTTAGTCGATTAGCAGATTGCGTTTCTGGGGATAGTAATCCTTAAAAAAAATAATTTGGTCACTCAATCCATGACTGTTTGTGGGACACTGCTATGTGCAATTGGCTGCTGCGTTTCATCCACAAATATTCTGTCAAGCGCTTTGAGATGTCTAGAAAACATGAAAAGTGCTAGATCAAATCCAAGGATTATTATTATTACCATTACCACTACTATTACTACTACTACTACTATTATCTATTCAGATGGTTTCATGCAATCTTCAACATCCACCTGAGCAGGCAACTGAGACCTCAATTTAATGTCTCATAAGGGAAATGATACCTCCAGCAATGCAACATTACCCCCAGATTGCCTGCCTAAGGGTAGAAATTCTATTGAGCATCGTGCGCAATGCCAGCCTTTAATGGGATTTTCTATTATGGTTGCACAATGCCAAAGGTGTTGCACGTTAACGCTGAACAAATGTTTACCTACCAGCCCACGTGCTCAAGTCCCACCATGGGATTGAACCCAAAACCTTCTGACCTTCAGAGGCAGGAGTGCTATCAACTGAGCCAAGATGATACGTATAGGGAACAGAACAAATGCATTATTCTACATAAACTGCACCAGAGCAAAACACTTATATACTGGTGAACAAGAACATATGTGGTATTTAAGCTATAAAATTCTGCAATAAACAAGTTGGCTGAAGATAGGTATGGGAAAAGATTTTATCATTTCTTGCCACAGCCCCATTCTGTTGCTTCCAACCACAACCACAGCATAAGCCATCCTTCCATTTACAGGAACTGCATTCAAGGGAAATCAGTCAATTTTATTATTCTATATAAAATCATATAAGAAAAAGCAAAGAAAGATGAAAGGGGAAAAAGATGGGAAAAATGCTGCAGAATCGAGGAGAGATATTTCATGTTTCAGACAAGACATATGGTTTTCCTCTGCAGGTTGTGGGAATTATTTACAGGACATGTAATGTAAGACATAGATAAGCCAGACAAAACATTTTTTTTAAAAAATCTTTCAGAAGCAGCTTTTCTTAGTAATAAAATACCAAGCAAAAGTTGAATTGAAGATATGGGATTTGGCTTAAGAACTCCTTTGGAAAGAGAAAGTAGATAACCAAATGTGTTTCCTATTAACATATTACTATAACATGGCCTGCACAGACTCTCTAACCCTTACATAATACATTTGAATGTAATTACTTCAGCCAAGTCTACAGTTGTCTGTATCAGCATTTTCCACAGCTTCACCTTCTGTGTTTTTATAAGGTCAATAAACTTTTTAGTTGTGTGACTCACACGCAAAAACAGTTGTTTTTTTTTGCTAAGCTGTTGCTAAGAGAGACAGCTAGGGGGAAAAAAGTATATTCTTTTGAGAAAGGTAGAAATATGAAGTATGAAACAATGCAGTAAATAGCCATTCTGCACTGCAGCTAACAAAAACTAGTTTTACCCAACAGAGTGGATAGAAAATGAAAAAGTAGAATAATATTAATCCTTGCATTTGATATAGTGCCTTATCACATCTTCTCGATGTCTCAAAGAGCTTCACAGAATATACTGTAAGGTGTAGTGACTGTATATTTTGTGGGCGAATGGAACATATTCTAATTAAAGTGACGGCTATTAATCTTGCCTGACTACCTCATAGACAATTTTGTGCTGCTGACACCCAAATTAACAGGTACTGAATAAAGAAAGTAAAAGCACAAAGTATGTGTACTCGGTGGGTGGGATAGACCCTTTAATGGGAGGAAAAAGAGACTTAGAGGTGTTAGTTGACTCCAATGTCCAAATGGTGTGAGCCAGCAACAAACTAAGGAAACAGGATTCTGGCCCATCCATAACCAACTCAGTCAAGATCTGATCCACATAAATTAAGCTCAAGCTGTACAATGCTTTGGTTAGGCCACATGTGGAGTATTGCATTCAGTTCTAATTGCCATGGTATAAAGGGGACATCAAGGTCCTAGTGGCAGTGGAGAGGAGAGCAACAATACTTGGCTCACCTCTTGTTAGAGGGATGTGCATTGAGGAACGATTGGATAAGCTAAGGTTCTTTAGCCTTGAAGAGAGGAGCCTGTATATTACAGGATACAGTAATACATTGTTTTACTTTGCCTGCTAGGGGGGAGATAATAGGGTTTCCCTGAGACTGAACTGATTCTGAGGAGACAAGTCTGGCAAAGGCAGACAGGTTCACCGTAATCCAAGATATTGTTGATGGTTGACCAGCCTGCCTGATATTATTGTGCTGCACCATTGCCATGCCCATTTAATCTCTACACAATAAGTACTGAGAGATAAAAGAAATGACAGATAGAGGCTTGTAGAATAGAATTGCCAAATTCCAGAAATTAATTTCAGCAAGACTAAAGGCAGTGGACCAAATACAAACTCCATTGGCCCCAAACCTCCTCATCACAAAAATCTCAATTGCAATTATAAGACTCTGAACATACTATTTGTATATTTTTAAAGAATGTTTTTTAAGCAAATGCTGATTTTTCACGCAAAAGTTTAATTTACTGCAGAAAATTTCTGCCCACAAAATATTTAGTCAATTCACTTTGCAGTATATTCAGTGAAGTGCTATGAGATGTCTCAATGATGTGATAAGGCACCAAATCAAATACATTATTATAGGAATAAGGTTAGAATGTACGGCTGTAATTTGACAACATAGGATATATTTGTTTTAAAAAAAATCTATATTTTTTGAGAGACTAGGTGAGTCAGTCAGTAGAAAATTATTGGTTCAGATAGAACAAGCCAGAAAAAGATAAGAATGTATTTAATTAAAACTGCAGTCATGAAAGAAAAAATCTCTGAAGTCTTAGATCAAGCTGCCAGAAACACTACACTCCTAATCTTCCATGAAGCTAGTGTGGGAGCAGACACACATGTGAAGGGGCAGAACTGGGTCAAAATGTTCTTGTTTTTTTAAACAAATCCTGAAATTCTCAGAAAAGTTTTGGAGAAACATTCTGCATATCAAACTGTTTATTTTTCAGGGAAAGTCCATCTATTTCAGGAACATGATCAAATTAGAAAACGTTGCAGCTATGTGGAGTCTAACTTGCAGTATTTCGTAATGGGATTCCTTAAAAAGGGATCTTGAATTGTGCTCATGGGAACTTCTTCGAGTAACAGGAAGTACTGTATTAACTTGCTCTAGCACAATTGGCTGCCACGTTTCGTCCACAAAAATATACAGTCAATTCACTTTACAGTATATTCTGTAAAGTGAATTGTTTCGATGTCTCGAAGACGTGATAAGGCCCTACATCAAATGTAAGGATTATTATTATATACCACTCTGCTGCCTTCGACACTGTACCACTCTATCCCTCTCCACTGCCTCTCCTCTCACCTTAGCCACCTTCTGTCCTTGAATGGTTCAGATCCGATCTCTCACAACGGCTCCACTTTATCTCCACAAACGGCTTCTCTTCCAGCCCCCACAGCACCTCGTGCAGTGTTCCTCAGGGCTCTGTCCTTGGTCCTCTCCTCTTCAACCTGTATATGCTCCTTCTGGGTGACATCATCCACAGACATGGGGTCAACTTCCACATGTATGCAGGTGACACACAACTCTATCTCTCTGCCTCCACCCTAAACTCCAGGACCACCGATGTCCTGACAGACTGCCTGTCAGACATCGAGTCCTGGATGAGAGCCAACTTTCTACAGTTGAATATCAGCAAGACCGAGGCTCTCCTGATTGGCTCACGCCAGCACCTCCGCACCTCAGACACTGGCAGCATTAGCATCTATGTACAATCCACCTCATCGAGCCAGTGAGGAACCTAGGTGCCTTATTCAACACTCAACTGTCCTTTCTCCCCACATCTGTGCCATGACCCACTCTGCCTTCCCCATCCTCTACAATATTGCCCGACTCTGCCACTGCCTCACTCCCTCAGGCTGCTGAAACCCTCAAACACGCATTCATTACATCTACGCTCGACTTTGCCTAATACCTGCTTGTCGGCCTTCCCAACTCTTCCCTCCACAAGATGCAGATCATCCAGAACTCTGCAGCTTGTGTCCTTTCCCACTCTGTGACCACATCACACCCACCCTCGCCCAGTTCCACTTACACCCCATCCCTCAGAGGATCAAGTTCAAAAATTCTCATTTTCACTTTCAAGGCCCTCCATGGCCTTGCCCCCTCCTACCTCTCCGGCTTGCTAACCCCTTACCAACCTGTCTGCTCCCTCCGCTCTTCAGGCTCTGGCCTGCTCCATGTCCCCTGCTTCAGCCTCTCTGCACCCACCCTCTGGAACTCCATCCCTCATTCCCTTTGCCTTGCTTCCTCCCTTGCCTCCTTCAAGGCACACATCAAGACCTGCCTCTTCGACCATGCCTTCAGCCACCCTTCTACCCTCTCTGCTTTCCACCCTCCACACTCTGCTTACAAACAACAAGTCCACAATCAAGATTATGTTACAAGCTCTTCCCAGTTACATGCCATGGCAGGATTATTTAATAGTAATATACAATAATCCTTGAATTTGATATTGCTCCGTTCATGTCTCCAAGCGCTTCGCAGGATTTGCTGTAAATTATCATAACTGTGTATTTTGTAGGCAAATGTGGCAATCAATTTTCACATAGCAATGTCCCACAAATAGCGATGAGGTGAATGATCAATTTTATTTGGCAGATTGTTGGCCAAGACACTGGGAGAAACTATATTCTCTTTCAAATAGTGTCATGGGATCTTTAACATCAATCTTAACAGGCAGACGGGACCTTGGTTTAATATTTCATCCAAAGGGATGGAATTGAAGTCAAGTTATGAATATTACATGGGGGGTGAAAAAATCTAATATGTGATGTGATCAAGAGAGAAAATGCTACTCTACCATCCTCTCATCACAGCATCAAGCTGTTTCTTAAATAATCTAGTGTCCTGTCCTCAACAACACTTCCTGTCAACTTGTTCCAGTCATTTATTACATAACTCAGAGTTCATTTTGCAATAATGGATTAATCAGTTTGGTTTTGTTCAGCATTCTGTATAGGAGCTTCCATATGCTGAGTTGCTATCTTGTTAATCTTTGCTTTGTCATGCACCAACTAGAGAATGCAATAATAACTTGGTATAATTAGCATTTGGTATAGTGCCTTTCATGTTGGGCAGATGTCCCAAAGTGCTTCACAGAATATACTGTAAAGTGGATCGATTGGCTGTATTTCTAGGTGAATGCGGCCACCCAATTATGTGCAGCAATGTCTATTGTTACTAGTCTATTATTGTTCTCTTACAGCATTGCAAACAGACATGGAGTGAGTGACCAATTTTCAATTCGGGGACTGTTGGTCATGATACCAGGAGAATCTCCCTTCTCTTATCAAACAGTGCCATGAGATCTTTAATGTCCACTTAAACAGGACCTTAGTTTATTGTCTCATCTGAAGGACAGCACCTCTGACAATGCAACAGCCCCACCCAGCACGGCATTGGATTGTCACCTGAGACAATGTGAGTTCAAGTGCTGACGTGAGGCTTGAATTCACAACCTTCTGACTCAAAGGTGAGAGTACTATCAACTGAGCCAGGTTGACACACAAAACATATGGTGAGAGAATGAAATGGATTGCCCCCGACAAGACAAGTATAGAGAAAAGAGAGAGAACACCCACAGTATTACAAAAAGGAGCTGCTCCACACAACTTGCAATTTCAGAAACAAAGTATTTTGTTTGTTTGTTTGGTGGCAACTGTTCAGGTTTAATAGTAAGAAAAAAGAGACCCTGAGGTTGCAGGGCAGCCAAGGAAATAATTGTCAAGTTTCTAAAGCATCAAATGTAATGATTCCACAAAATGAATAATAGCATTGTAAACCTAAATAAATATCGCAAGCTAGACAATAGTGACAGAAGTGTTACAGTGTTACTGGGACATGGAATGCCCTACCAACAAAGGTTGTGGAGTCCTGTAGCTCAGCGGTTAGAGCACTCGCCTTACAAGCGAGACACCTGGGTTCAATTCCAGGCAGCGCGAAACCTTGGGCAAGTTTCCTTACTCCACACGCCTAATAATAATCCCTCCAAAACAAAACAATAATAAATTGGTCATTTTCAATCCACGAATGTTTGTGGGACACTGCTGTGCGCAATTGGCTGCTGAGTTTCGCCCACAAATATACAGTCAATTTGCTTTACAGTATATTCTGTGAAACGCTTTGAGCCGTCTAGAAGACATGAAAAGCGCTTTATCAAATGCAAGGATTATTATTATGATTATTGAAGCACTGGTTAAAGGAGACAAATATTTGAAAATAAAAGGCAAGAAATGAGACTAACCATGTAGCTCTTTCACAGAGCCAGCACAGGCAATGGAGACCGAAAAGACTAATGTATAATTCTAAGATTCTATGATTATAAAGGAATGAGATATATCAATCAATTCTTTAAAAATTAACATTTTACAGACAGCAGCAACATTAAAGTATAACTGTGAAATTATTAGTTCCCCCAAAGAATAATGTTCTGTGGATTTGTAGACTGCTTGACCTATATTTCACAATATTAAAAATTACAGAAATTAATTGTCTTTACATCAAATCAATTGCAAATGACAGCCCAAAGACCTTGTGTCGTGACACTGCCTAGCCCCCAGAATAATCTAGAGAATTAGCTAGTTATCTAAGAGCTCATCAGAGAACCAACCAAACACACTGAGTTCAGACAAGCACACTGGGCTGACTGCCAGGCCTGGGTCTCTGAACTCATGACTATTAGATTGGGAGTCAAGCACTCTAATCAATTGAGCTCCCTGCACCATTTAAAATCGTAATCTATTGTATTTCACTGAACTTGAATCATTTGGTTAATAAAATATATTACATTCCAAAGCTAGCTGCAGGCAAATTGCAATCACTGCATCAAATAAATCCACTGTAGCAAACAGTTGCTTCCAAACAAATCATTACTCCAGTGGATGGATGGAAATTTGAGACTGGAATCCGAGTGATCCAAATGTGGTTTGTTTAATTGAATCAGAATGGAATTTCAGTGTTCTGCAATTTTGATTCCTTGGAATATGGTCACTAAAGTAATAAGAACCACAAAAAACAACAAAAAGTTTAGGGTTGAATCAAGTGCTGTCCAGTATGTTTTTGATATTGCAGAGTGCGGCAGAGGAAGACAGGTGTTTCCTCCTGTTATGGAGAGAAGAATGGTGAGAGAGGTCTCAGTATATGCATATTTCCTCGAGACTGGCTAAAGAGTGTTGTTTGCAGAAGTAGGAGGTGGGTAACTGTCTGCCTTACTTACCGGCTGCAGCAGTTCCGCCAAGGCTCCCTCACTATGATTCCCTGTTTCATTCTAGAACAACGAGCAAAACTAATTTTCAAACTCATTAAAAAAAACATTGAATTAACTTTAGGTTTATCCTGAGTGAGTTTCAATTCACTGACTTGCTATTTGGCCTCTATTTAGATAAATGTTACTACCGGTATCACAGAAAGTTATTGCATTTATCGATCCAAATTTAGTCCATTTTAAGAAGACCATATCCTATTACGTGGATTTAACACAAGATTTAATAAAGGGGTGCAGATTTCAAGGATTCATCAGGGATTTGAGAATCTCACCTCAGCCTACAAAACCATTTTCTGCTAAAGTTTCTCCTAAATTTAAGATCATGTAGAATGGCTCAGTTAGAACAAACAGTGTCTGGTGTGAAACTAACTCACATAGACCCAGCACCTGTGCTGAATTATCTGATTTCAACTAGGACCTTAGTGCAGGTGCTAAAGTTGGCCTCAGCACCCCTTAGCTTGGGAAGAGAAAATTAACCAGCATTCTTCTTCCTGATCACTGTCAGCTGCTAACCCCCTGCCCTACTGCTGGAAAGTTTAGATATTAGGAAAGGACAGGATGGGCCTCAGTTCAATGGTGCAAAAATCAATCAGCTTGTTGATTCTGTCTAGTGTCACTAATGACGAATGAGTACTGGGTGAGATTGTGGAGGGTTTCTGTTCCCTTTTGATCTGTACCACACAAAGGGGCAATGTTTTCAGAAGAGCGAAATAAAAAATAATTTTATAGAATTTATCCCACCTTATCCACAGCAACAACAAATCTACATTTATGTATGCCTTTCATGTTGGGAGAATGCCTCAAGGTGCTGGAATAGTCCAGGGTTTGCACCTGAGCTGGGGGTGGGAGCCAAGGGGCGGTGGGGAGACGAGGTAATGGGAGATGAGGGCGGTGGGAGAGGAGAGAGTGTGGACCAAGGGGGTGTCATGTCAAAAAATCTCAAAATGGTTTACAGCAATTATTGTTGTGTAGTTTTTCTGTAGGCACATAGTAGCACAACAGGGTCCACAAAGAAAATGATCAATTTACTCAGAGGATTGTTGGCCAGGACACAAGGATAAACTCTTATCTCTTTTTGAATAGTGTTGAAAATTAATGAAAGGGGAGGCAAATAATAACAATTGAGTATGTGCCCATGCTCATCAAATCTTCCCTGCCAGTAATGTACAAATGTGAGGAGTAAGATTTATGATTGAAATGATTTCAAACTATGTTTCTTCAAATTGTGCTGAAACTGTGAGTGCCTTCATTACTTTATTTTTCAATAGAATGTCTCAAAAGTTCACCTCAGAACTGAATAAAATTATTTTGTAATAATAATAATCATTGCATTTGATATAGCGCTTTTCACGTCTTCTAGATGTCTCAAAGCGCCTCACAGAATACGCTGTAAAGTGAATTGACTGTATATTTGTGGGCGAAACGCAGCAGCCAATTGCGCACAGCAGTGGTCCACAGACAGTCGTGAATTGAAAATGGCCAATTTATTATTGTTTTGTTTTTTGCAGGAATTATTATTAGGCGTGTGGAGTAAGGAAACTTGCCCAAGGTTTCGCCCTGCTAGGAATTGAACCCAGGTGTCTCGCTTGCAAGGCGAGTGCTCTAACCACTGAGCTACAGGACTCCACCTATAAACTCTAAACTTATATCTCTCAACTCAAAAAATTATTTTCTTTTTTGCAGATGCCAATACAATATCAGTGACAAAGCCCAAATAGTTGTTTGTATAGCACCATCCAGTGTTGTAGTTTAGTATCGAAAACAGAAGTGGCTGGGAACACTCAGCAGGTCAGGCAGCATTTATGGAAAAAGGAAAGTGAGTCAATGTTTCGGGTCCACGACTCTTCGTCAGAACTGGGTTTGAGTTCTGACGAAGGGTCGTGTACCCGGAACGTTGACTCACTTCCATTTTTCATTAGATGCTGTCTGACCTGCTGAGTGTTCCCAGCCACTTCTGTTTTTGTTTCAGATTTCCAGCATCTGCAGTATTTTGCGTTTTGTCTTATTTTAAATTACTGTTAAATCGCTACCTAGTGGGAAGAATAATGTACTGCAGCATTTTCAAGTGTTATTCTCTGTAATCAAGAATGTAATAATATAATAATTTAATAATCCTTACTTATAAAGGTGTAATGACTGTATTTTGTAGCTAAACTTGCATTTATAACAGCACTCTTCATTAGATGATGTCCTGAAGTACTTCACAGAGCCAGTGTTGAATGGCGAGCAAGGGAGGATGAGGATGACCATAGATGCAGTTGAAGAGGTAGATTTTTAAATTGCATTTAAAGACAGATAGAGGGAACGAGGTAGAGGGTTGGAGTTCCAGAGGTTGTAGGCTTAGTTGCTGAAGGCTCAACCACTGATGGTGAGGCAAAAGTAAGGGATGATCATGGTAGGCCACAGTTTGCTGAGCAAAGGGGAAAGCAAAAGAATGGGGTAGGTGATGAACATAGAGTTAGGAAAGTGCTTAGACATAAAGGGATTTATAGATCAAGGTGAGGACCTTGAAATCGATCTCTTGGGAGACCAAGATCCAATGGGACCTGATGAGGACTAGGCTGATCGGGATGCAGAATTTGAGGCAAGTGAAGGTATGAGTGGCAGAGCTGAATCCGTATGAGTTGAATCTTGTGGGAGGTGGAGCTTGTGCATGGTGGAATTGAGAAAACATGCAAGGAGTGTGTTTAACTGTACTTGAGTGTGTATCATTGCTGATGGTGGTCTCGATATTCTGGTTCCTGAACCAGGCGAGTCTGTAATGTTCCAGGGCACTGCAGACGACAGCACACCCAGCCTGGCGCATCAGCAGAACCTGGAAGGGAAGACCAATCACTCGAGGCAGGGAATCTTCCCACTCAGCACCTGTTAGCCCTGATGGGTAGGGTGGTCCAAGCTGGATAAGCAGCGGGAAAACTTGCCAGGCAGCAATATCAATGACAAGCTATGGAGATAGACTCCAGCAGTAACCCAATCCACACTTTGGGGTCCTCAGTCTTGGCTCTTGCCAATCTGTGCCTAATAGTTTTTGGTATTGGGTAAGCAGGATGTATCCCTCTAGGTAGAGATTGCGCATTCCATTCCAATAATCTATCTTTGGGATTTGCATGTGTAGGAGGAATGCATGATAATCTAAGCTTGGTTTGGATACTCTGAAGCATGGTGATGGGTTTCCACATGTGACAGACAGCTGGCTAACCCCCCAAAAGTTTTTGCCCATTTGGATTTGTACCACTAGATGGAGCTGACAGCCAAAAATAGTCTTGGAGCTGTGATTGCAAATAAAAAGTACAGTATACGATTTTGAAACAAAACAATTTTTTTAAAAATCACAGGGAATAAAATAATTATACCACATTAGCAAGTCTGGAAATTCCTCTAATCTGCAGCCTCTCTCCACATTTTCGAACCTGTCTCCCCCTCCTCTCTCATCACCACCATATGCAGCCTGAAACACATCACCTGCTCCCTTGATCCCACCCCTCTCCTTATCTCCCAGGTCCACTTCCTCGGCCATCTGCTCTCTGACACCATCAATCTCTCCCTTTCATCTGGCACTGTTCCCATCTCCCTAAAAACAGCTACGATCACCTCCATCCTGAAAAATCTTTCCAGAACCCATGCCTGCCTTCTAATTATGGGCCCTCCTCCAACCTCCCTTTTCTTTCGAAGGTCCTTGAAAGAGGCAATACTTCCCAGCTTCACTCATTCCTCTCCTACCACTCCCTTCACGAGCTCCTTCAATCGGGTTTCCATGCTGCTCTAGTCAAGGTGACAAATGACATTTTGTCCATCTGTAACCAAGACTCCCTCTGCCTCCTCGACCTCTCTGCTGCCTTCGATACCGTGGACCACTCCGGCCTCCACCACCACCTCTCCTCTAGCCTTAACTTCAAGGTTCTGTCCTTGAATAGTTCAGGTCTTATCTCTCACACCAGCTCCAATTTGTCTTGCCAACAGTTTCTCTTACAGCTCCCGCATAGTATTGTGTGGTGTTCCTCAGGGCTCTGTCCTTGGTCCCCTCCTTTTCAACCTCTACATGCTTCCCTGTGGTGACATCATCCGCAGACATGGGGTCAACTTCCACATGTTTGCAGATGACATCCAACTCTATCTCTCTGCCTCCACCCTCGATTCCAGGACAACTGATGTCCTGACAGAATGTCTCTGACATCAAGTCCTGGTTGAGAGCCAACTTTCTACAGCTGAATGTCAGCAAGCCCGAGGCCCTCCAGATTGGCTCGCGCCAGTGCCTCAGCACCTCAAGCAGTGGTAGCATTAGCATCCATGGTTTCACACCACCTCACCAAGCCAGTTAAGAACATGGGTGTCTTGTTTGACCCTCAACTGTCCTTTCCCCCCATATCCATGCCAGGACTTGGTCTGCCTTCCCCCGCCTCCGCAACATTGCACGATTCCGCCATTGCTTCACCCCTCAGGCTGCCAAAACCCTCATATACGCATTCGTCACCTCAAGGCTCAGAACTTTGCAGCTCATGCCTTCTCCCGTACCAGGCTCTATGACCCCATCACACCCACCCTCGCCTGGCTTCCCATCCCTCAGAGGATTGAATTCAAAAAATCCTCTTCCTCGCTTTCAAGGCCCTCCATGGCCTTGCCCCCTCCTATATCTCTGACCTGCTGACCCTCTATGAACCTGTCCATTCCCTCCGCTTAGCTGCTCCAGGTCTCCCACCCGACCTGTCTTACCATCAGAGGCTGGGCTTTTAGCCTCCCTGCCCCCACTCTTTGGAATTCCATCCCACAACCCCTTCGCCTTGCTCCCTCACTTGCTTCCTTCAAGGCACAACTCAAGACCCTCCTTTTTGACCGTGCCTCAGCCGCCATCCTACCCCCTCTGCCCTCCCTAATCCCAACCCTGCCCCCCACGCTCGGGTCCTGATCCCTGACTGTTCAGCACCTTGGCATGTCCTTCCGACATGAAAAGTGATTTAGAAATGTAATTTTGTTGTTGTTGTTGTTTTGGAAGCATGAGATCAAAGGCTCTTCTTCATCCAAACCTCTCTTGTGATCTTTTGTTTGCAAAAATAGCCACTACATTTGACATTTATTGATAGCGCTTGCTTGTGAAATTTTCTGAGATGTTTTGACATATTATAGAACGATAAGAAATTCTTTCATGAATTCCCACTGTTCTTGAACATTTAAATGAAAGATGAGTGTGAACGCATGATCAGGGATTCAGACACAAATCACCAGAAGGAAAAGATGGGAGATCGTTTTATATGAAGTGAATTGCTACAAATGTTTATTGAAGTTGAGTCCATGATGACATTCAAAAG
This sequence comes from Callorhinchus milii, assembly GCF_018977255.1. Taxonomy (NCBI): domain Eukaryota; kingdom Metazoa; phylum Chordata; class Chondrichthyes; order Chimaeriformes; family Callorhinchidae; genus Callorhinchus; species Callorhinchus milii. The sequence goes on along the minus strand of NW_024704742.1, from coordinate 121,208,168 downwards.
GAAATTGCAGAAATACTCAAGGCAAAATAATATTGAAAGGAATGGAAAAGGAAGGGGAATAATAATAATCCTTCCATTTAATATAGCGTCTTATCATGTCATTGAGACGTCTCAAAGCGCTTCACAGAATATGCTGTAAAGTGTAGTGACTGTACATTTTGTGGGCAATATGCGGCAGCCAATTGTGCACAGCAATGTCCCACAAACAGTCGTGGATTGAGTGATCCATTTTGTTTAAAGGGCTTATTACCCCCAAAAGTGATCTGCTAATCGACTAACTTGGTGGGTTCCTATTTAATGCTAGGTAAACAGGTGCATGGAGTAAGGAAACTTGCCTAAGATTTCGACCCCGATCCTCTCATTTGTGAGGTGAGTGCTCTAACCAATACACTACAGGACTCCACTGGGTGAAGGGAATTATAATGGATAGCTCCAGTGCAGGAGCTAGCACCGACACAAATACAATGCCCGAATGGCCTCCCTCTGTGCCATAAACATTCTATGATAATGTGGACATAAAACATTATGTTTGTTTCTTAGTGTTGGAAAGTAAAAAATGGTTAAATTTAATACAGTAAAACCTTTTCAAGCAACCACCCCGTGACAACAACCACTCTGGAACATTCTAGAAAGATTTTCCGTAATAAGCCACCTCTATTCAGCAACTATCTGGCCACTCTTTGTTAATCATTTTACACCCAGTGCATTTGTACCATCACCCTTTTCAGAGGCCATGTTTTCTGAGACTCTTTAACACAGATAATAATAATAGTAATAATAATCTGTACATTTGGTGTAGCTCCTTTCACATCAGGAGGACATCCCAAAGCACTTCACAGGATTTACTGAGATCCTTATCATCCATTTGAACAGCCAATTTAATATATTATCCAATGGATTGTACCTCCAACAATGAAACATACCCTCAGGACTGCATTGGAATGCCATCTTAGACTATGGGCAGAGAAATTTAGTAGGTCAGGGTATTAAGGGATACGGGGTAAGGGTGAGTAATTAAACTTGAGGTACAGATAAGCCATCATCTTATAAAATGGCGGAGCAGGCTCGAGGGACTGAATGGCCTACTCCTGATTCTATGTTTCTAAATCCCAATGTGGGACTTGAATCTACAACCTTATGACACAGAACTGAAATTGCTACTTAGTGAGGTAGGCTGACACCAACTGTAGATCCATATCCTAGCTCTTTCCTTATACCCATTTATATCCTGAATCTTCAACTGTTTCCCTAATTCCCAGTTAAATGTCATAATTGACTTGGCTGCAGTTACCACTTGTGATAACATTGGAGTATTTGTGTATGATATATGTTGGTAAAACTAGACTCTAGTTTGACATTTTCAATGGATTGTATTATCATACTCCCATATTATTTTGGTCCGTGGTGGTTGCTGAAGGCCAACATTCTGACCACTGTGGCTGGCATGCTGCAATGCCTGTTTTAATGGACTCTGGCTTTGTAATGCACAATCCAATAATGGACCGGTGGTGAACCCTACCAGAGGTCTGAAGTCCTTCTGCAGATTTACACCTCATTCACTAGAGTGGACTCGTGACCTCTTATCTTCAAGGGCTGTTGTATGCTCTCTTTCCTCAAATATATCAACATATGGATCTTTGCCCCCTTCCTTAGAAATGATGGTTGTGTCTTGCAATGGCTCCAAGGATGCAGATCTGGGAAAATTACCTAAGAAAGAATTTTACTGATTGTACTACAACAACAACTTGCATCTATATAGCACCCTTCATGTGGACTAGTGTACCAGAGCACTTAAATTCTACAATGGACTCTGGAGGTGTTTTTACTTTAATATTTTAACAGGAATCCAAGAAGCAGTGACGGCTTCATTTAGTTCATGTACAGTAATAGAATATACACAATGAACATTTTTTGTCAGTCAGGTATCTGACGTGTGCAGAAACCCATTACTCTGCTTCGGAGTCTCCAAACTGAGAGCTCCACATATACATGGTTTCCATTTGGTATGAAGTGTGCATTCTTCCCCAAAACGACACACCCTTATTTGTCTAATCTCAAAGAATTTTAGTGCAGGTTGGCAAAAGCCAAGGTTTGGGGACCAGAGTGTGTGTTGAAATAATGCTGGAGTTTAACCAGCTGAGTCACACAGTCTGAAATTTCATGGTTCTGACAAGCTTTCCTGCTTCTTATCCAGCTAGGACCACCCTACCCATTAGGGCATTGACTTCCAGGGTCAACAGAAACTGAGTGGGAAGAACTCCAGCCATCAGTAACTAGTTTAGTTATTGAAGTCCTGTAAATGAGCCAGCTGGCAGGTCTGTTATTAACAATGCCTGGAGTAAATGCATGAGAGCATTACCACCATCCTCCTGCCTATAGCAGGGACACACACCCCTACCCATTGAGGAGTAGTTCTGGAAAGTCTCCTACAAACAGTTGGAATTGTGGATTTTCAGCAGCAACTGCTTACCTCCCTGCATACTGGTCAAGGCAGTCATAAAGCGCTAGATATGTGAACGTGTATTCACAATCACAGACTCCAGGTAACACCTGTAGTCCCAAACCTCAGAGTTGCCTCATCAGCTATTCGGTGGAAATTTGCCTTCAGTGTAATGGAAGGACCCTTTATAGGCGAGCTTGTAACATGCCAGCCACCTTGATGTTCGAGGGATCCAAACTCTAAGAATGCATCAAGGGTTACTTGTCACCCCCTCCTAACTCTGGTACCCAGTGAGCACCTAACAGTCCTTAACCTCAGTTGTCCACAATGTCAAATACAGCACTTATCAGAGGTTAGACATAATTCCATTCCTGTATACACTACTTTCATATTTGTGGTCACACCCAAGTAGTTAAACTACTGCTTGGTTCAATGCAGCTCTCAATACAACAACAACAACAACAACATTCCATTTATAGAGCGCCTTTCACGTCGGGAGGATGTCCCAAGGCGCTGTACAGTTGGGTCAGGACCCGAGCAGGGGGGAAATGGTCAGGGTGCGGGGAGGGAAAGGAGGGAGCGAGGAGAGTGTAGAGAGTCGAGAGGGGAGCTGAAGGCACGGTCGAAGAGAAAGGTCTTGAGACCGGCCTTGAAGGAGGAAAGGGAGGAATCAAGGCAAAGGCACTGGGGGATAGAGTTCCAGAGCCTAGGGGCTGAGAGGCTGAAGGCCCGGCCACCGATGGTAGGACGGTTAGGGTGGGGAGCAGACCGGAGCCAGAGGAACGGAGGGTACGGGCAGGTAAGTAGGAGGTAGTAGGTCGGAGAGGTAGGAGGGAGCGAGGCCGTGAATGGCCTTGTAGGTGAGGATGAGGATCTTGAATTCGATCCTCTGGGGGATGGGGAGCCAGTGGAGGCGAGCGAGGGTGGGAGTGATGTGGTTGCGAAGCCTGGTGCGGGAAAGTACACGAGCTGCAGAGTTCTGAATGACCTGCAGCTTGTGGATAGATAACCTTGAGAATAGATTAATCGATGACTCCACCAAGGCCACACTTACTACATATCCTGTAATTTAATTTGATTTGAATCAGCTACCTTCTATTATTGATAACCGTTGGATCAGCACAACTAAATCTTATATAAAGAAGCAATCAAATACATTAGCAATCTGCAAATACTAAATAAATGATCAGATCTCAGTTACCCTTAAATAAATAATAATCAGTGAATTTATCAGCAATTAATTTAGTTAAAGTTATTCACCATCTTAAATAAATTACAAACTGGATTGTTACATTTCTATTTCATTTGTATGCATAGGGGATAAAACATATGCGTTGTGACAGTTATCACTGGTTATAATGATCACACCAAATAGCACATTTCCCCTGACCCCCCCCCACCCCGCCCCCAATATACTAATGTTGAGGTATTATCAATTATTTCCACAGAATTACATAGACTGTATAGCAGATAAACAGGCATTTCAGCCCAGCTAATTTGTGCTAGTGTGTACCTATTGATTTTATTTACTTCTTGCTTGGATGGAATATTACAAATTGATTATAACTCAACTCCACTTTACAGTATATCCTGTAAAGTGCTTTGAGACGTCCTCATGACGTGTCAGGTACTGTATGAAATGGAAGGCTTATTAGTACTTAATGGCTAGTTAAAGCACTGTGTGGAATGTAAACTATAGTCTTCTGGAAAACAGTAACCCAACACCAAGTATCCCCATGTCAGGTTTTGAACTCACATTGTCTTGTCTGATACTCAAATGCTGAGGGTGTGCCTCATTGTTGAACATGCCTTCCTTCAGATAAGATGTTAAATCAAGATCCCATCTGCCTGTTCAGGTGGTAATTATGATCCCACGGGACTATTCGAAAAGGGAAGGGAATTTCTCAGGGTGTTTGTGGATTATTGCTGTGCATAAATTGAGTGTTACATTTGTCTACGAAATACACTGTTACTATACTTTATAGTACATCCCAGGAAGTGCTTTGAGACATCCTGCTGACATGAAACATGTTGCATCAAAGGCAAGGATTGTTATTATTATCCTACCTCAGGAGGAATGTGAACACAATTTCTGCCAGAATTATTTTAACATTTGTGAGGGTCACTCATGTGCACCTCCTACCTTCCATGTTAAGAGCAGAGTGCTCTGCCGTGTCAGGGAATGGTGTGCACCAGAGCTGGGACGAGGAAGGACGATTTATAAAAAATATTCTATTGAAGTCCATAAAATAGTTAATTTGCGAATTAGAAATCCTACGCATCTTTAAAATTGGTTACTATTTGATGTACTTGAATTTCCGGGATACAATCAAAATACAATAATAATAATAATCCTTGCATTTGATATAGTGCTTTTCACGTCTTCTAGACGTCTCAAAGCACTTCACAGAATATGCTGTAAAGCAAATTGACTGTAATATTTGTGGACGAAACGCGGCAGCCAATTGCGCACAGCAGTGTCCCACAAACAGTCGTGGATTGAAAATGGCCAATTTATTATTGTTTTGTTTTGGAGGGATTATTATTAGGCATGTGGAGTAAGGAAACTTGCCCAAGGTTTCGCCCTGCCGGGAATTGAACCCAGGTGTCTCGCCTTGCAAGGTGAGTGCTCTAACCACTGAGCTACAGGACTCCACATACAATATTACATGTGTATACAATATTACATTTGTATTGCGCCTTTCACGTTGGGAGGACGTCCCAAAGTGTTGGGCAGTCAGGGATTTCGACCTGAGCAGTGGGGTTGGGTTCAGGGACAGTGGAGGATGGGAGGGTGGCCAAAGGCATGGTCGAAAAGGAGGGTCTTGAGACATGCCGTGAAGGAGCAATGGAGGGAGTCAGGCGAAGGGAAATGTGGGATGGAGTTTCAAAAGGTGGGGGCTGAGAAGCTGAAGGCCTGACCACTGATGGTGGAGTGGGGCATGTGGGAGACATGGAGCAGGCCACAGCTTGCTGAGCAGAGGGAGCGGACAGGTTGATATGGGGTTAGCAGGTCACAGAGGCAGGAAGGAGCAAGGCAGTGAAGGGTCTTGAAGGCGAGGACTAGGATTTTGAACTCTATCCTCTGGAAGATAGGGAACCAGTGAAGCTGGGCGAGGGTGGGGTTGATAGGGTCACAGAGCCTGGTGTGGGAGAGGACACAAGCTGCAGAGTTCTGAGTGATCTGCAGCTTGTGGAGGGAAGAGTTGGGAAGACCAAGAAGTAGACAGTTGGTGTAGTCAAGCCTAGATGTAATTGAATATGTAGCTGCTGAAACAATATTATGTGTTTTTAGACAAACATTAGTTTGTGTATTTCAGTCAAATTAATGTTGCAGTTTGCAAAGATCTGACAGAGGGATTGAGTTCCACTGATTAACTGTTGATGCAGTTATTTCTCCTGGGTAGAAACTATACAAATGCAACTGACATTTCACAATATAATGAACACACATTAATTGAAAACTTCTTAAAATGTTTCTTCATTACATTTGGTCACCAAACTCTCCATCCACAAAACAAAGTTGAAATCTGACAAACTACAGAGTCCCCTTTAATGCCAGTTCCCAGCTGTTTCTTACATTTGTGAAGCATTTTCAAATGTTCATGTTTTACTGTAAACATGAACCAAAATTCTCTCCAGCGGTGTTTCCTAAGTATTTATTGCAAAAGTTACACCTGTACAAAGTTTAAAAGTGCGAGGACAGATTTTATTAGTTTTAGATGGCTTCTCTCTTACACTCCAAGGCACTAAAGCAATTCAGCAGCATTCAAACTGCAAGGGCTATTTAAATTCTTGGTTTATGTGATATAAAGCACATTAGCTCATGATACTTTCAATTGAGAATCAAAGTAAAAGGCCAAGGTTAGGTGCAGTAAACTACCAAGGTTGAAAATGTAAGGTAGCAGAGAAACAAGATAAGTCAAGATCTTGCCAAGCAGGGGTATGCGTCAGCCTGGCTCAGTGGTAGCACTCTAGCCCCTGCGTAAGAACGTAGTGGGTTCAAGCCCCGACATCAGGATTTCAATGCACATAACCTGAACTGATACTCCAATGCAGTGCTGGGGGGGTGTTGCATTGTCGTAGGTGAGGTCCTTTTGATGAGACAATAACCCAAGGTCCCATCTGCCTGTTCAGGTGGACATTAAAGGTCCCATTGCACTATTTGAAAAGAGAAGGGAGTTTCTTCTAGTGTCTTGGCGAATAATCCCCCAAACAAAATTGGACACTCACTTCATGTCTGTCTGTTGGACATGGCAGTGGGCAATTGGGCTGCCATGTCTGTCTGCAAATACACAATCACTTTATTTCACAGTGAATCCTTTGAAGCGCTTTGGGCTGTCTTCCTAATGTCCCAGTGTGAAAAGCACTATAGCAAATGCAACAATTATTATTATTATTTTAAAAAAGTGTAGATTGCAAGGGGAAGCTAAAGAAGTTCTGGAAAAAGAATAAATTGAAATAGGAATGAACATTAGAGCAAAGATTGTAAGTAAAACGTTAACCTACACCAAAATCTTTTACTTCTGTACAAAATTCAGTAACGCGTACAATACATATTCAAGAGAATTGTCACTAAATTGAAAGCATGGTTATTTAACATTCACATCTGGAAAAAGTGTTTTTTCTCTTATGCTATAAAAGTTGGGCACGAGTTTCCACATCATTACACCACATGCACTTTGAAGATGAAGGTCAGACTGTGATAATAGGTAGACAGCAACAAGGTCACATTACTCATTTTATAATGCAATGAGCAATAAAACAATGACAGCATAGTATGGGTAAACCAAATTTGAAGCACATTATCAGCAATTTCCTGATCTTCAGCAGTAAATATTTGGTGAAAATGTAAGATGTCCTTTAGGTTTCACTTTACACAAATTTGCGAGACAATGTTTCTGAAGTTAATATTTTTACATTTTATACTTTCTGATTCCAATCCATTACTGTAAAATGCCACTTATTCTAACTTGGGATTTTGGCCAAATGTCACATGCTTTTCCCAGCTTCAAAATTCCTCTCTGTCGTTCATCAAGTGTGTTAATTAATAGATTTCAGTGTTATCTGCAAAAGTAATGTAGCACAGCAACCTTTTTATAAAAAAATTATCCTTGCATTTGATATGGTGCCTTGTTATATCATCTAACATTTCACAGGATATATTGTAGAGTGTCTGTATTTTGTAGGCAAACACAGCAACGATCATTAAACTTCATAATAAAATCATGTGAAGCACTTTGAGACATCTCAACAACATGATAAAGCACTATATCAAAGCCAAGGATGATTATTATATTATTATATTGAATTAGTTCTCTCATTATACTGCACTATATACATAGCTGTTTTCTTTCTTAAGAACCTACTCATTGCTCATATTAAGAGTTAATTATACTCAATGCTGAAAGTTTGGCCAAAGTAGCTTATGATTCACCAATTGTGAAGTTAATGTGTGTCTAGATGATTGATTTTGTGTTAATGTTTATACCACTTTACATTGCTTTGTACAAACCTGTAAAGCCCAGCCATAAAACATTTCCTGATTACCATTTGTAAATAATAATTGGTAATACCAATGATCAATGATTGCTTTTTTTATATGTAACACAGATAGTTTTATATGATATGCTAAGTAGCAAAATGTTTTAGTTTATAAATATGAGCTGACTATGCATTCTCCAAATTTTCAAATTTTCAAAACTAATTTCATTTTTTGTATGACAATACAAAAATAACTACAAAATTTCAGTCAATGTATCTAAGTAAATAATGCTTTTTCATCTCATGGATACTGAGATGATACCTCAACATTCTGGAGCTAAATAAACCTGTAGTATCTCTATGACAGTGTATTTTGGAATATCACAGTGCTGCATTACAGATTGCTGGATTTGGCTTTGCTTCTACAAACCTACTGGTGCTTTTTACTGATCACAGCCCTGTAACCAGGAGGAAATGCTCCCAGAAAGGAAGAGAAATCAAAGAAGTAACTAATATTGCTCCTAGTCAGTGTCAAAGTTGAATCAGTGGTGGAGGTAATAGAGGGGCGGGTATGGGGGTGGGGGGGAGAAGGGGTCAAATGATTGTTGTGTCACAGCATGCTGTTGGGGAATAGATTTCCATCAGCTATTGCTCTCCTTATGGTATACATTATTGTGCTGCTTGATTGATCCACTATTGATACATGCCTTAGATAGATTGCTTGTGGGCAAAACACAGAGTGTGAAGCACCAAGCTTCAGCTTTCTGAAGCATTTCAAAATAATCTACTTTTATGTATACAATCCAGGAAGCACTGTACAAATTATACAAATGATATCCATAAACAAAGTATATTAGTGATAAGTTGATTGTTTTTCCGGTCGATATGCCAAATCTATATTATATTTTATTGCAAAAAAATCAATGTTAATGTAATTATCTTATTCCTAGTTTTTCTAGAAATATGTAGTGCCACTACTATACTGCACAATAATACATTATCTTCTTCATATACGTCAATGGTAGTGATGCATTATGTCACAGTAAGCATATTGTACAAAACTGAATTGTCTTTCATACTTGCATTTATTTATAGTCTTATTATTTGAGGTAATGGACAATAGTACTATAAAACACTGGACAATGGTTAATTGCGTGTTACTATTTGGATTTGTGTATAATCTCATTATATGTATAGTTCTGCTGTCTTGTTCTGTACAATAGTTTATTGTAGGGAATAGGGTGGCACAGTGGGTTAGAAGAATGCTCTTTCACCTCTGTGACCTGAATTCATTGCCATCCCAGACTGATAGGAGGGAAGTCTCCTCTCTCTACCATCTATAATAAAGGATTCTAAGTGAAATGCGACTAGGGCAAACTCAACTCACTTCCTAATAGATGTCTATTACAGTTTAAAAGTTTTGAAATAATGACTTCTCCAACAGCAATCTCAGAATTGAACCCGTAGGCGGATTCGAGTTCTGCTTTCTACATTACACACTTGTAGAAATACGCATTCAAGAGCTAACAATTGCTTTAATTGTATTCATTTGATCCCTGGAATTGGCACAGTTTATATTTTGATAAACCTGCAGTAATAAAGACTAAATCTGCTGCTCCCACTCACGTTGCAACACTACGGTACATAAAGTTCAATGTTGCTCGAAGTGTGCTGAGATTCAATGAGAAATGTCAAAATAAAAACTGGAGAATTCTTTAAGTACTTACACTGGATTACTACCAAGCTGAACAAATCAGACCAGAATCAGAATGTATCCCCAGAATCAAATAGAGGCAGGTTACATTAAATGCTCTAGCAGATATCAGAGAATGACTTCACAGCTACAATCTAATCTCTGGGTTCAGGATAAAGCCCTAGATAAAATAATTGCCTTGTAGTAGCTTCCACGTATCCATTACATGTATTCTCTGCAAGTGGAAAATGACATATAAAAATAAACCAGAAACCAGGAGCAAAATGTCTGAAAGTTTTTCCAATGATGGGGGCGCGGATCGGGAGTGGACATGAAGTAGACCGGTATTTGTTGAGCACAGGATGTTACCGAGGTAAAATGAGGTCAGGATGGATGAGTGAGGGCAACGATTTTGAATTCAGTCCTCTGGAGGACTTCACATTGAAAGGTAGCCTCAATAAAGAACGTGGTCGAATGTATTTATTTATCTGTAATGTCTTTCATCTTTCTGTGCTTGAATAAAATAACTTCCTACAAAAAGTGAGCTTCTCTATGGAAGGCAGCTGAAAGATCTGATACAAACTGATTCCAAGAATTAATCTGTAGCATAATACAGGGTCCTTACTGATGGAATCTGTGAAGTAAGTGTATCCAGAGGCCCTGGCCTGTGACAGAGGGTAAATTAAAATGTTTCTGGCAGTTCCTGTTGGTGGCTTTCACGTTATTTGGATATTTCTTGGAAAATCTTTTAAGTTTCTTTCTCCTGCTCTGCTTCAATAGTTCCTTCAGGCATGCGAGACACTACCCCGGGTAAAGGGCAATATATAAATGCAAGTTGTTGTTGTATTGCGACTAAAGTTACGTTTACTATTGGGACACCAAACAATTAACTCAACTGCAAAGCTGAAATGTTTTCATGGGAAGTTTATGCGGTGTTCAAATGTGGACAATTTTGCCCACGCTTTGTCTTAATGAGCGCAGGAACTAATTTAGCCCAACTTTACTCAAATATTGGCACTTCGGAATGTTGTGAATGATTTGGGGAACCTAAAGCTACAACATTTTCATAATAATAATTCTAGCTTTTGACACAGCGTCGTTTCACATCATTGAGATGTCTCAAAGAGCTTCACAGAATAAAATTAACTGTATATTTTGTGGATGAAAATGCGGCTACTGATTGCACACAGCATGGAGTGCATTATTATTACATTGGAATACAATTTTCACTTGTATGGTGCCGTTAATGTCGGAGGTTGTCTCAAAACACTTCCCAGAATATATTATAGAGTCTAGTGACTGTGTAGTTGAAGGCAAATGTATGGCCACCACCTTTCCTTGCAAACATGGTCACAACGCTTAACAATTCCATGTGAATTATTATAAATTTATATCATGGTCTTAGCCTGAGGATAACTGACCTAAAATTTAAAATTGTTCAGAATTTTTGAAAATTCTTAAGTTCAGCCTCAATTTAGAAGCCAGTTTGCAGCAACAACAACAACAAGATTCCATTTATAGAGCGCCTTTCACGTCAGGAGGACGTCCCAAGGCGCTGCACAGTTGGGTCATGACCCGAGCAGGGGGGAAATGGTCAGGGTGAGGGGAGGGAAGGGAGGGAGAGAGGAGGGGGGAAATGGTCAGGGTGAGGGGAGGGAAGGGAGGGAGCGAGGAGTGGGAAGAGAGTCGAGAGGGGAGCTGAAGGCTCGGTCAAAGAGAAAGGTCTTGAGACCGGCCTTGAAGGAGGAAAGGGAGAAGGCGGCGAAGGCACTGGGGGATGGAGTTCCAGAGCCTGGGGGCTGAGAGGCTGAAGGCCCGACCACCGATGGTAGGGCGGTTGGGGCGGGGGACGTGGAGCAGACCGGAGCCAGAGGAACGGAGGGTACGGGCAGGTAGGTAGGGGGATAGTAGGTTGGAGAGGTAGGAGGGAGCAAGGCCGTGAATGGCCTTGTAGGTGAGGATGAGGATCTTGAAATCAATCCTCTGGGGGATGGGGAGCCAGTGGAGGCGAGCGAGGGTGGGAGTGATGTGATCGCGAAGCCTGGTGCGGGACAGTACACGAGCTGCAGAGTTCTGAATGCAATTTGTTTTAAATTATATTATTTATATTATTAAATTATTCAAACCTCTATAAGTTCTTGAACATTTCCTAAGCTGTGAAAGTAAGCCTTTAAAACTGTCCCTACTCTCTGGGTCTCCATCCTGGAGTGCCTCTATCTTCCTCCCTCCCTCCTCACCTTTAAAGCCCATCTTAAGACCTTTTTTCACTTTTGGTGACCTTCCCCTGTTCCCCCCAGTCACAGCTCAGGCTCCCAGGTAATTCTGTGAAGCGCTTTGAGACATTCTTGTGACATGAAAGGTGCCTCACCCCTCAGGTGGCCGTTATTCACACATTCATCACATCTAGGCTCAACTACCCCAATCCCTGCTTGTCAGCCTTCCCAACTCTTCCCTCTACAAGATCATTCCAAAACTCTGCAGCTCGTGTCCTCTCCCGGTCCAGGCTCTGTGACCGGATTACCAGCACTCTCGCCCGGCTCCACTAGCTCCCCATTCCTCAGCGGATAGAGTTCAAAATCCTCATCTTGGTCTTCAAGGCCCTTCAGGTCTCTGTGACCCACTGACCCCATATCAACCTGTCCGCTCAGCAGGCCTGCTCCACATTTCACACCTGACACTCCTTACCATTGGCGTTCGGGCTTTCAGCCTCTCTGCTCCCACCTTTCGGAACTCCATCCCACATTCCTTTCTCCTCACTCCCTCCCTTGCCTCCTTCAAGGCACGTCTTAAGACCCTCCTCTTCGAACATGCCTTCGACCACCCTCCTCCCACCCCAGCCCTTCACCCTCCCTGATCCTATCCCCCTTCAACTCCGGTCCAAATCCCTGACTGTCCAGCACCTTGGGATGTCCTCCCAATGAAAGGCACTATACAAATGTAATTTTGTATTGTATTGTAAAATTGTTGTCAAAACTAAACCTTTTTTTAAAAAAAACAAAAAATGTAATGCAATTGTCCTACTTGCATTATCAGATTTAATCTGAAATTGTAGATAAGAAATTAGAGAGACAGAACCAGAGTACAATCAGGAGTCAAAATAATTTTACAGCAGATGACATTGCACATAAATATCAATAAATAATGTTTTTCAATAAATATTACAACTAGATTTTTTTTAATGATAACATTAGGAACAATGACATTTAGACACAATCATGTCATCAAATGCTGTAGCTGTTAATTTCCGATCACTGTTAAAATGGAGAAGAGTTAGTGGTTCATAGGAGGCGGGGACACAGCAGGGAGTACGAACAGCTCCATGGGAAACGCGATTCATATTTGATTGGATCAGTGTATGCATTGTGGCAAGTTTGTACTTAGGTGGACAAGTACCATCGCAGTAAAAGGCATTATAATTTAGGGGGGCCTTGACCCAGTCTGACCATCCGATCGCTTCAAATGACACATTTAGTGCCCGTCTACAACACTGGACCTGATTTCTCTGACAGTCTTCAGTGTCACTTTCACGGCGTTGGCGAACTTCTTTGAAAACCTTCTGTGTTTCTATTTCCAACTCTGCTTCAATAGTTGCTTTGTCGTTTAGGTCACGTTTACTGCTGGGAAGCCGAGGAAACTGTACAATTTCAAGACCAAAATTTTCCTGTGGGTAGTTTATCCAATGCTGAACAGTTTTTCGAATGTCAACCATTTCGGCCTTTTCAGAATTTGTCTTAATGAGTCTAGAACCAAGAAGATGGCGCTGAAATTCTTTCCTTTCAATTGCAGGCTTGAGCAATTGGTAGACTTTGACAAGCTGCAGTGTTCCATACTTCCTTTTCTCCAGTAAGTTTGGATTCTGCTCGTCGCGCCTGTAGATTTTAAGTTCACCTCGTGAAATCTTTATTTTGCCAAAGACAAGTTTGTTCTTGGTGGTAGTGAGGTTAAAGTGCACCCGTTGTTTGTCACTGGTGAAATAATTTACTGTCCCACCGCTGTTTTCCAAAATTGTTCCTGTTCCAAAAATAAGAATATGTATTAATTTAAGTTTACGTGCATTTTTTATACTCCCTCATTTCAAAATAAATGTTTCTAGATTGAATATTTCTTTTCTCTAGGTGTCAGCTGACATCTGGTCCAGTTCGTAGCACTCTTGCCTCTGAGTTAAAATGTTTTGGGTTCAAAGCTCCATGTCGGGATCCTTGAGCTCATAAACTAGAATGGCACTTTAGTGCTGGAGTGTGTTGCATTGTCAGAAGGTGACTTCCTTTGGATGTTAAAATGAGGCCTATCTGCCTGTTCAGATAGATGTTAAAGATCCCATGATACTGTTTGAAAAAATAAGGGTGTTTCTCCTCGTGTCCTGACCAATAATCTCTCAGCGTTAAAAGAAAATTGGCCATGCATTTGAACAGCTATGAAGTGAATGACAATTTTATTTGGGGGATTATTGCTGATACAATGAACATTTTGTACATGCGTCATATATTGTACAGCACAACATGAGCAAAGGTCAACTGGTTTATCAAATACATGGCTCCAAAGCTGTGTATTACTCACTCAGGTGGAATGCAATACAGCTCAAATAATATTTCTATTTTTCTAACTTTTGGACGTTTAAATCAAATGCACTTTCTGTTAATCTGCAACAACTTTGTGTGTCAGCATGGGTGCATTCTTTTGAGTTGCAAGAGGAGTTGAATGGATTGTTTCCTAGAGATCATTCCCAACCCTGTATGGAAGAAGAGGGGCTCTCAGATCAGGGACAGTTAGAGAGATGTCACATGACAGATTACCAGTGGACAGAGTTCATGATAAGGTGAAGGCATTCTTCTCAGTGAATTACACTAAGACTAATAAATACATGAGAGCAAATTACCAGATATTTAAAAGATGTAATAAACAAGAGCAAAAACAACAGTGGTTTATAGCTGTCACCTGAAACATAAAATTATATTGCAACCTTGGAATTCATTCACTCGTACCTGTTTTGGAGCTACATTTTGACAACTTTCAGCATCAGGTCCTTGATACGTGATGATAATTGGAAAACAAGATTTGCAAGATCACAAGGGACGTATGGATGAAGAAGGCCCTTTGGCCCACATGATCTCATAGCTATAAGCTGTTCCTTCAATAAATCCAGTGTCTTGGATTCACTCATCTTTCCTTGTAATCTTTTAAAGCTAGCGATTAGCTTCTATGGAAAGAAATATTTCCTGTTGTCTGTCATAAACTTGCTCTTCATGACCAGCTGGTTGTTAATGTCCTGGCCAAAAATCCCCTTAATAAAAAAAAGCCATTCACGTAATGGTTGTTGGTGGGACATTGTTCTATACAAACTGGCTACCACGTTTGTGTACAAATACACAATCGCTGCACTTTTACAGAAAACTCTGTAAAGTGCTATGAAATATTTTGACTCTGTAACTGTCCCTGACGCTAAGGCACTATATCAAATGCAAAGATTATTATTATTATTATACTAACCACTTTATTTAGATTATGGTTTAGTAGTTACTACTCCATGTGCATTATTATATGTTTAAGTTATTATTGATTGCTCTGATTTGGAATTTTTGCCCCAATATTTAGAAAATCCTATTTAAGATTCCGTTATCATAACTTATCTTTATGAATTTCCAAGTAGAGAAGGCAGGAAGTGAATCTGCTCCCGGCCCTAAATTATTGCATCTTTGGACTTAGCCGCTATCAGGTGCAAGAAACTGTCTGGAAACAATAATAATAATCCTTACATTTGATATAGAGCCTTATCACATCTTCGAGATGTCCCAAAGCACTTCACAGAATGAATTGACTTTTTTTGTGGGCGAAAACTAGCAGCCAATTGTGCACAGCCTATAACGCACAAATAAACAAAGTACACATTCACTTCTCCTCCAGTAAATCCTGTGAAACTCTGTAAGCCATCCCCCCAGTGTGAAAGATACCATATCAAATGTAAGAACTATTATCACTATTATTATTAATAATAATAAATAATGCTGGGACGCTCATGTGTTCTGTAGGGCAATCACCTTGACTGATATGACTGGAGCAGATCCTTTTACATTTTTATAAATAAAATCCACACATAGTATTTTTTATATAGTGGAGAATTCCAAATGGTGATTTTGATGAAAATTGGGTAAATAGAAAATAATTACACACAGCGTATCACAGGGAATTGGGTTAGGTTCAATTTACTTACCATTAGATTTATTTTCTTCAAAGTTTAACAACAGCAATTACAGTATAAATATGGTGTAAGCCCTGTGTTTATAAACTTATCAAGAGGCCATTTTCAGTGATACAAGAAGGTACAAAGTATATTCACTCTGTGCCACATATTATGACAAATTGGAGAAACAGGCAAGAGAAAAAGTGCATCTCTTAGTCAAGCATTGCAACACTACAGAAGTGTCAATATGTAAATCCACGGCAGTAGATATTTTAAATGCTAAATAAAATCTATTTCTCGACTTTTCATATAAGCACAGAATTTATTGCTGTTTTTGGGAGGATAAGGAATGTGAAAATTCTAGTCTTCAAATCCTGGGAAACAATTGGGTTAGAGCAGCAGGAGGTATGATCAGTTTTGTTTCAATACTGAATGATCAGGAAGGAGAAAGAGCATGTAGTATTTGGAGCTTAAAAGGACCAAGAGAAGGATGTTCAGGAACAGCAATCACCTTAGTATTACAGTATTGACAAAATAGACTGAGATCTGAAAGGTTGTGATGAAATGAAAGGTTGGATGAGGAATGTGAGATAGGAATTACCTCTCAATGACAATCTTAGAAGAGCTTCACCAGATGAACAGAATTGAATGCACCTGGACTTTATAGAGAGATAAACAGATCTAAGATAAGCAGATGTATGAGTGTTTAATCTCACAATGCCCATTCTCACCCGGCTTCACTGGCTCCCAATCCCTCAGAGAATAGAGTACAAAACCTCTGTTCTCACCTTCAAAGTCCTCCACAGTCTTGCTCCCCCCTACCTCTGCGACCTTCTAACCCCAAATCAGCCTGTCTTCTCCCTCCACTCAGCAGATACTGGCCTGCTTCAAGTCCCCCGCGCTTCCCATCCCACCATTGGCGGTCGGGCATTCAGCATCTCTGCCCCCACACCTCTGGAACTCTATCCCGCAATTCCTCCATCACACGCCCTCTCTTGCCTCCTTCAAGTTCCGTCTAAAGACCTTCCTCTTCGATCATACCTTCGGCCACCCTACCCCCCACCCCCGTCCTCCACCCCTCCTGACTTCAACTCCTGGCTCAGGTCCAAAAAATCCTGACTGTCCAACGTCCTGAGACGTCTTTGCGATGTGAAGAGCGCCACACAAGAATCATTTGTATAAGAGTCGTTTATTGCTGTTCTAGTGAGGCCAAGAATGTTTATAGATAAAGAAAGATTAAGACTGAAGCCATCAAAGAAATGGTGATAATCTTTGTGTATAATGAAAAGAAAATGAGAAAGAGGAGGGAATCTGATTTAGTTTTTTTTAAAAAATCAAAGAATGAGCTATATTTAGGACTGTGAATGTACTGGATGGGCACCTGAGGCTGTGCTCCCGATGTGAAAGACGTTGTATAAATGTAAATTATATTGTATTAAAGTATCTTTGATGGAAGACCATGAGTCAATAGCTAATTAAGAGTAGATGGTGTGTGTGTGTGCATCACCTTGGATTTAAATACATAGCTTAAATCTTTCCCATATCAAATGTACTTTGATTCCTTTTTTTAAAAAAAATCCAAACCTCTCCCGAAGTTTACTTCAGAGGATTTCTCCCCACCCCACCCCCCAAAAAAAAGTAGATATTCCTAACAAAAACACATTTGTGTAAGGTGGTGAATTTTTACAATCGGTTTAAAATGTCATAATGATTTAGTGGTCAATTAATCGACAGCCTGGACACCCTTTAAACAATCTTTATCTATTAGGAGGCAATACTACTCTGTGGAGTTTGATCACGGTAAAGCTAAGCTTGCAAGTGCGATGAGCATCTAAAATAATCGCTCTTATAATTATAATAAACACAAATAATAAACACCACCACAAAGCTCTTACCCTTGTGCACAAACATGCTGACAGTGTCCATCCTCAGGCGAGGTTCCCTGTTGGTCAGGTCTGAGCTCCTCACACGTTGCAGGTAAAGTTGGTACATTTTCTCCTCCTTTATTGCTGGCTCGGGCTGCCTCCTCATCCGCAGTTGCTCCATGACTGCCTTCTTGATCGCTTTGATTCGAATGTGTTCCCCTTCTCTCCCTCCCGTCCCGAGAGCGGATTGTGATGGACTGCTCGCCAGGCACATTATTGTCAAGGAAATGGGAAGACACATGGAATACCATCCGTGTAATTTCATGCTGTCAGACTGGGATACCTGCTGGGCTCTCAACCAGCAGGAGGGATGGAGCTGTGCAGTTTCCCTATCTTTTTCCAGGAACTCCCACAAGAGTTAGTGGAGAGTTAGTGTGCGTGGGTTTATATTGAGTCCAAAGTTGAGTGTGTTCGCCACAGCCTTTCGATTGTTCCTTTGGTTGATTTCAAAAGTGATTTAAATCCACCAGATCTCCACTTGTTTTTTTACAATCCTGGTGAATAGCTTGGCAATTTTCCAAAAAGGCTGCTTTCAATCCCGCATAAGGAAGTTCACACAACCTGAGACATATAAATATATCGGATTAAGCAAATAGATTTGATACAGGTGCGTTAGGATACATCTGTTCAATGTATAATAGTTGCAATATACAACTGCTGTAAAAGTGTCATTATTATATATTTAACGCGATCATTGCAAAATCGAAAAATGTGTTCTTTCTGGGAGTGCTACGTGTAAATACATAATAATTAATAATAATAATAATCTTTGCATTTGATATTTTTCACATCTTCGAGGCGTCTCAAAGCACTTCACAGAATATACTGTAAAAAGTGAATTGACTGTATATTTTGTGGGTGAAACGCAGCAGTCAATTGCACACAGCAGTGTTCTACACACAGTCCTGGATTGAAGTGACCAATTTTTTAATTATTTTTTTTCTTGAGGGATTATTATCAGGCATGTGTAGTAAGGAAACCTGCCCAAGGTTTCGCCCTGCCGGGAATTGAACCCAGATCTCTCGCTTGCAAGGCGAGCGCTCTAACCACTGAGCTACAGGACTCCTACCTTATATCTCTTCCTTCCAAATCTTGCATTGATGGAAACAGATCTTCTCAGACATTGAACCAAATATTAAAGGTATTGAAATTTTGCCTTAGAAATAATAGGAACATCTGTTTTGCCGAGCTCCATGTTAAAGCTGGCTAACCCACACACATTTCCCCCCCACTTCACAAATCAAAGCATAGGTTTTATGTTAGCATTTAGAATTAACCTAAGCAGCAATCTTTCATCATTGGAAGGAAGATATTTCACCTTTAATTAATGAAAGGTCAGCTCCAGCTTTAGAAGAGGTCAACTGTGAAAATGTAATTGCCAGATCCCCATGAGGAGGCTCAATATACTTGCTCAAACGTAGTAACACTTGTTGGATAATTTGTATTATTATAAGACTAAAGTCATTATCCAATCCAAATTAACTGGGAACTTATGAGCATAGGAATTGCTGGACGAAAAAAAGACCAAAGTCCATCTAGTCTCCCTTCTACCATCTTGGCGTGCTACAACAATGGAGATATTGATAGCAATTAGTGCTGTATGGATTAGTTCACCATCACGATGGCAAGCTTTGGGAACCTTAGAACCAAAGTTGCCTAATTCTTCCTAGCATACTACACTTGACATGTCTCGAATTTCCCACATACTGCATTATTATTATTATTATTATTATTGTTGTTGTCATTATTATACTATTGTATTATTCGTCCCCTGCTTCCACCTCCTTCCTCTATTTTAGCAGGATATTTTATGTATTAAAAACTCACCTCACATTTACCACACTGAGATCTTTTCTACCAATATAAGGGTTCAGTTTGTGCAGGTCCTAGCTCTCCCACTACAGCTAACTACTCCAATCATGTTCTTCTGTTCTTTCCCATACTCTTTAATATTATTTTTTCTTAATTATTTTATCAAATTCACTTTTAAATGCTCCTGGACTGGACTACAACAACCATTAATGGTAAGACATTTCATATTGTTTAAAAAAACTATTAAAAAAAACATCTTATCTCTTTTTCCCTTCTAATGATAATCCACAATTTATGACTTCCTGTAACCGACTCAATGATGAATAGGAATAGTATTTCTCATTTTTAACTGCTTGCTGTAAATGTTTTGTGGATATCAGATGAGAAACATGATCGAGTTGCCCTGAGTTGAACAGTAATGACATTAGTTATTCCTTAGGCTCATAGATAAAGAAAGGCCACTCAGGCACACAACTTAATAACAATGGAAGCACTGGTATTAGTCAATGTCTTTACTCAATAAGAAGAGAATCAGAGTGACTCCTTCAGATCATCATAGTCAGATTCCAGGAGGGATGACACATATATTTTTAACCTGGCATATAGATTACTCTTAAAACTAGTTCTTTGTATTTTACCATGTGTAAATGGAGCTTCAGAAACCAGTTAAAAAGTGTTTGTTCCTTGCGCCATCTATTGTGAAGATCCTGAACTGTTTGCTGCTTGGGTTGATACTGTGTACATGTATAGTATTAGTCATGTCAGAAAATGCACCCATACAATTGTTCTCTGTGTTTTAACCTTAGGGTTATGGGTGCAATTGTATGGATGCAATCTGTCACTGTCAATTGCAATAATTCCAGGGAGCAGGTCAGTGTTCATGGAGAAACTATTTCCACTGGCGGGTGGGTCGGTAACCCGAGGACATCAATTTAAAATAGTTGTTAAAAGAAAAAGAGGGGAGGTGAGGAGAAACTTTTTTACACAGCGAGTTGTTCGGATCTGGAATGCATTGTCTAAAAGGGTGGTGAAAGTCAATTCGATAACAACTTTTAAGAGAGAAAGTAGATAATTATTTGGGGAGGACAAGTTTGCAGGGCTATAGGGAGAGATCGGGGGAGTGATTTGGATAGCTCTTTTCAAAGAGCCAACACAGATACGATGGGCTGAACGGCCTCCTTCTGGCTGTATAATTCTATGATTCTATGCGGGTATAAACTATGATGTTTCTGCACTAGGTTGGTATCAGGGATGAGGGGGATGAGTTATGAGGATAGGTTGAGCAATTTAGGCCTATATTCTCTAGAATATAGAAGAATGAGAGGTGATCTTATAGAAACCTATAAGACTATTAAGGGGCACGACAGAATAGATAGTGGGAGACTTTTTCACCTGGTTGGAGAAACTATAACCAGGGGTCACAGTCTTAAAATTAGGGGTAATCCCTTTCGCACTGAGTTGAGGAAACACTTCTTCACTCAGAGGGTAATGAATTTATGGAATTCTCTAAGGGGCTGTAGCTGCTCACTCCTTGAACATATTCAACACTGAGATTGATAGATTTCTTGTGGATAAAGGGATTAAGGGATATGGGGATAATGCGGGTAGGTGGAGTTAGAATAGATCAGCCATGATCTTATTGAATGGCGGGGCAGACTAGAGGGGCCGAATGGCCTACTCCTGCTCCTAATTCTTATGTTCTTATGTTCTTCAACTATGAAGATATTTGACATTTAAAGTAAACAAGTTCACCAATATTTCAATACATTTCTTCAACTCCTCACAACATATGGTGAAATTATGGTAATTATGGACCTTCGACGTTTAATGGGTGATTTAAATTGATCTAATTTTGTTCCAAGATTATACAAAACATTTAACTCATTTATAATGCTACAAGAACAAAAATCCCCTTGGCCATGCTTTCAGCACAACTCATGAGAGGCTTGCTGTATACTAAACACTGTGTAAGCTGTAGGCCTGTACAGATCAATAGTTTTTAAATATTTCCACTGTGTATTTCACTCTATTTTCCGCTGTACTTTGGTTCTTCCTGAACGGGGGGGAAACGTGCAATACGATTGACAGGCTGAAATTTAAATTTCCCGCTGCAGATCTCCAGCTCGTGCTCAGCTCAGCAGATCAGCTTTTGCTGGTTGTTGTTCTGTGGTCATTGTTGCCCTCAGCTGTTCCCCAGATCTACCCGCAGCACGGCAGCAGGAAGCACAGCTTTAGTAACTGCGTGTGGACTCAGATGCTTGTATTCAGTTGCTATTATGTCTAACCGAGAAATATTTTGCTTAAACAGTGATCCCTTCCCCGTGGTTCCCTTGGGGGGGGTTTCGCTTCTGTACTGCTCCCGCGGTTATTTGGCTTGAGTTATAACCAGCTTCCCTACTCTGATCTTTTTTTACTATTATTATCCTCGGCTTTTGGTCCGTACCAGTGCATCAACTGCAGCACTGATCTGTTTCTGTGCTTCAGCCCCACCCACCCCCAACCTCAGATCTGGCTCCTCCACACTCTGACAGCTGGACCTTTCTCTCGGAGCCAGCTTTCTTCAGCCTCTCTTCACATCTAATTTCACCTTGTTCTCCTGATCTCCATTCTTCCCTCTCAGCTTCGCTGCACTTTTATTATAATAATAATCCTTGCATTAAAAACAGGAATAGGCCATTCAGCCCCATGAGTCTATTCCGTCATTCTATAAGATCATTGGCTGATCTGGACCTCAAATTCAATTACTTTCCGTTGCCCCCCACCCCTTAATTCCCTGACCTAACAAATATCTATCTACCTCAGGCTTGAAGATGTGAATGGATCCAGCATCCACAGACTTTTGGGGGAGAAAGTTCCAGATTTCCACTATACTTTAGGTGAAAAACTGCCTCCTAATTTCACTCCTAAATGACCTAGTTCTAATTTTAAGATTAGAGTTGTTCTGGATTCCCCCACCAGAGGAAATAGTTTCTCTGTATCTACCCTATCGAATCCCTTTATTTTTTTAAAAACCTCAATCAGATCACCCCTCAACCTTCTAAACTAAAGAGAACAGAGACCAAATTTATGCAATCTGCCCTCATAATTTAACCCTTTTAGCCCTGGTATCATTCTGGTGAATGTGTGCTGCACCCCCACCAGAGTCAATATATCCTTCCCGAGATGCAGTGCCCAAAACTGAACGCAGTACTCCAGATGGGGTCTGACCAAGGCTATATATAGTTAAAGCATCATTTCCTCGCCTTTATATTCCAGCACCCTTGAGATAAAGGCCAACATCCCATGAGTTTTTTTGATAACTTTTTGTACCTGTGAGTTTGTTTTTGGTTTTACGTGGGCATCCAAATCCCTTTGCTCTTCCACAGTTCTTAATTTCTCACCATTTAGAAAATATTCAGTTTTGCTATTTTTGGTTCCATAGTGGATAACTTTACATTTCCCCACATTGAATATCATCTATTGCAATTTGGCCCACTCACTTATTTTATCTAAGTCCCTTTGTATCTTCCTGCTCCCACTCGGGGTGATCACTCGGGACCTCACCGTCTCAGACCATTACTTCATCTCCCTTAACTCCTCAATCCCTCTGCCCACCGCCACTGAACCCACCTCCATCTCCTATTGCCCCTGGAAAAAAATCTCCACCCCCCTCCCTCTCCACTGCATTGGAGTCATCTGAACTCCTCCCCCTCTGGGCTTCCTCCGGCAAAGACCTATCCTTCTCGGTCACTCTCCTCCACAACTCTCTTTCCAACACTCTCGATGCCCTTGCTCCCCTCACTTCCCAAACTGTCTCCTACTCACAAAAGTCACCCTCTTACACTAACCACCTCCACTCCTTTAAGACACAGGTGTGTGCCGCTGAATGCACCTGCCTCAAATCCAACCTAATGGTCTATCTGCAGATCTGGCTGGACCTCATCAAAACTTACCACTCCGCCCTCGCCTCTGCTAAATCATCGTTCTACTCCAAAATAATCTTTGAGGCCAAGGATAACCCCAGGCTCCCCTTCTCCATCACCAACCGATTCCTCCACCCACCCTCTCACGCCTCGCCCATCTTCTTCTCCAATGCCAACTGCGAAGCAATGCTGGACTTCCTCAAAACCAAAGTCAAGGGGATCTGCTCAGCTGTCACTGCCCTACCATCTACTACCCTCTCCCCATCTCCTGCTCATACCCCGGCCCCTACCCATCACTCCCTCCACATCATCAAACTCGTCTCCCATTCCTGTCTCATCACCACTATAACCTGCATGAAACCGACAACCTGCTCCCTCAACCCCATCCCTACCCCTCTCCTTCCCTCCCAACTCCACCTCCTTGCCCCTCTACTCACAGACATCATAAACCTCTCCCTGTCCACTGACATTGTTCCCACCCCTTTAAAAACAGCCGTCATCACTCCTATTCTTAAAAAACCCTCCACCTGGACTCATCCCCGCTCTCAAACTACTGCCTGCCCCATCTCCCTTTCCTAGGTCCTAGAATAAGTTGTTGCTTCTCCCGCACCAAGCTCTGTGATTTACTGTGTCTCCCAATTTTGTGTCATCTGCAAATTTAGATATAAAATTCTCTATTTCTTTATCCAAGTCATTTATATCTTTGCTGAAAAACTGAGGCCCCAGTACAGACCCCTGGGGAACACCCAATCAGAGAACACTTCTTTTATCCCTACTCTCTGTTTCTTGGCTCCCAACCAATTACCAAACCACTTCTCAAGGTTACCTCCAATTCCACGCACTTTTTTTGCTAATAACCACTTGTGCGGAACCTTATCAAATCCCTTCTGGAAATCTATGTAGATGACATCTGTAGACACTCTTTTATCCAACATGTTAGTGACCTCCTCAAAAAATTCAATTAGATGTCAGACCTGACCTACCCTTCACAAATCCATGCTGACTATTTTTGATTAGCTCATACTTGCCCCAAGTGATGAGTCACACTGTCCCTAATGTGAGATTCCAGTAACCTCCCCACGACATGAGCAGAGAGCCCAGCAGCGTGAGGAGGGAACTAAGTGAGGTGGAAAAGAGTGAGAATTCTGTTACGAAGGTAAAACCTCATAAGTTTAAAAATAGAGCAATCCTGTAGCTCAGTGGTTGGAGCACTGGCCTCACAAACGAGAGAACTGAATTTGATTCCTGGCAGGTCGAAACTTTGGACAAGTTTCCTTACTCCACACGCCTGATAATAATTCCTCAAGACAAAAAAACAATAATAAATTGGTCACTTCAATTCACAACTGTTTGTGGGACACTGCTGTGCACAATTGGCTATTTCCTCGGATGGGGGATTCCAAAGCAAGGGACAGAGTCTTAAAATTAGAACCAGCCATTTAAGAGTGAAATCAGGAACCATTTTTTCATTCAATGGTAGAAATCTGGAATTGTTTCCCCCAAAAGGCAGTGGATACTGGATTCAACCACACCTTCAAGAGTGAGGTTGATAGATTTTTGGTAGGTCAGGTTATTAGGGGATATGGGGAGAAAGCGGGAAATTGGAATTGAAAGGATTAGTTGAGGTGCAGATCAGCCATGATCTAATGAAATGGCAGAACAAGCTTGAAGGGCTGATGGCCGACTCCCGTTCCTATGTTCCTGACTGAATTTAAGATGACAGGTCTACAGTTATCTGGACTTCCCACTCCCACCAAATTCCTGTTGTAGAGACCTCACTCTATTATCACCTCCCACCATTGGGCTCTCTGCTCGAATGAGGTTCTTGCAAGTTACATATCCCTAAGATAGAACCAGTTTCAATTGGCCAGCTAACAATTAACTGGTCAGCTAAAAATTAACACTTGTTTGGCAATTGACTAGGTGTTAATTCTTAGCTGACAAGTTACTTGTTATCTGACCAGTTGAAACTGGTTAATCTGTCTGCTTGAGTGAGGCTCTCGCAAGTCTCTCCTTTATATACCCTTGAGATAAAGCCAGTTTCAACTGGTCAGCTAACAATTAATACCTGGTCAACTGCCAAACAGTTGTTTATTTTTAGCTGACCAGTTAATTGTTAGCTGACCAGTTGAACCTGGTTGTGCTCTAGGTTTGAGTAAGTCTCCCGCAAGTCTAACCTTTATATACTCCTCAGATAGAACCAGTTTCAACTGGCCAAAGGTATGAAGGCGTTGATGGGAGCTAAGCAGGAGGGCCTTGGTCTTGTTGACATTCAAGTGGAGAAAGTTAGCTCTCATCCAGGATTTGATATCTGACAGGCAGTCTGTGAGGACAGCTGAGATCCTGGAGTCGAGGGTGGAGGCAGAGTTGGGTGTTATCCTTGTACATGTGGAAGTTGTCCCCATGTCTTCAGATGATGTCACCAAGAATGTGCATGTAGATATTGAAAAGGAGGGGACCAAGAACAAAGCCCTGAAGGACACCACACATGATGGTGTAGGGGCTGGAGGAGAAGCTGTTAGTGAATACAAAGTGGAGACAGTAGGAGAGGTAGGATGTGAACCAGGCAAAGGCAGATCCGTGAAAGTTGAGAGGAGAGTAGTGGAGGAGGATAGAATGATTGACAGTGTGGAAAGCAACAAAGAGGTCGAGGATGACAAGGATGCAGAGAGAGCACTGCCATCTACCAACAAGACAGTTAACGTAAGAACA
This sequence comes from Callorhinchus milii, assembly GCF_018977255.1. Taxonomy (NCBI): domain Eukaryota; kingdom Metazoa; phylum Chordata; class Chondrichthyes; order Chimaeriformes; family Callorhinchidae; genus Callorhinchus; species Callorhinchus milii. The sequence goes on along the minus strand of NW_024704742.1, from coordinate 121,182,022 downwards.
CAAGAAATACTAAAGGAAAAAGACCAAGATCCATCTAGTTTGCCTTCCAGCTTCCTGGTGGTCGCATTGCATATATGTCCCGAACTACCTGTGTACTATATCTCATTATGTTATTTCCTAAAAAAAACTATCTATTCTGTGTTTGATAGAATCAACACTTCCTGCTTCAGCCGTTTTTCTGGGGAGCCTGTTCCACAGGTTCACTATTCACTCACTAAAATATTGTTTGCGAAGATTCGTTCTGAATTTAACCACCTTCAATCGCAAGGTGTGTCCTCTGTTTGACTATTCTGTTATGATCTATATTGTTTGGCCCCTTTAGAATCTTGAAGAGGGCAATCATGTTGGCAAATCTCAATCTTTGTTGGCAGGTGACCAGGTATTAATTGTTAGCTGACAGTTGAAACTGGTCATGTTCTCTGCTCGAGTGAGGCTCCTACAAGTCTTCCCTTTCACAAACTGTCTGTCAGACATCAAGTCCTGGATGAGCGCCAACTTTCTACAGTTGAACGTCAGCAAGACCAAAGCTCTCCTGATTGTCTCGCGCCAGCGCCTCCGCACCTCAGATACTGGCAGCATCTGCATCCATGGATGCACAGTCCACCTCACCAAGCCAGTCAGGAACTTAGCCGTCTTGTTTGACCCTCAACTGTCCTTTCTTCCCCATATCCATGCCATGACCCGCTCTGCCTTCCCCCATTTCTGCAACATTGACCAACTCTGCCACTGCCACTGATCCCTCAGGCTGCCGAAACATGCTTCATTATGTACAGGTTTGACTATGCCAATGCCCTGCTTGTCAGGCTTCCTAACTCCTCGTTCCACAAGCTGCAGATGTTCCAGAACTTTGTAGCTCATGTCGTCTCCTGCACCGGGCTCCGTGGCCCCATCACACCCACCCTCGCCCAGCACCACTAGCTCCCCATCCTTCCGAAGATTGAGTTCAAAATTCTCGTCCTCACCTTCAAGGCCCTCCATGGCCTTGCCCTCTCCTACCTCTCTGCCCTGCTAACCCTTTTTTAACCTGTCCGCTCCCTTCGCTCAGCAGGCTCTGGCCTGTTCCGTGTCCCCCGTCTGGACTGCCCCACCATCAGCGATCAAGCATTCAACCTCTCTGCCCCCACCCTCTGGAACTCCATCCCACATTCCCTTCATCCTGCTCCCTCCTTTGCCTCCTTCAAGGTTGAAGACCTTCCTCTTCGATCATGCCTTCGGCCACCCTCCCTGATCCCAACCCCCATAACAGCCATGAAGTAAATACCCAAAGTTGTAAATTTATTGTGTTTCATTGAGGTGGAGTAGCTGCATGTTTTCCTTGAGGGTGTGTGGCTGGAATCAAAAAGGACAGAATAATTGTTCAGCATTAGCCTTCTATAAAATTAAATAATCTAGGTCAACGAACTGAAGCAAGTAATCGTCAGTGGCCTGTGTTTAGCACTTTTTTAAAAATGTTACGCTGATGGTGAAGAGAATGTAATTAAAATGATACTATCCCTTTGAGAAAGCACACAAGAAAAGGTCATTCAGTCCATCAACTAAACACCTAAATATCAAGCAAAACCTAATCCTATTATGGAGCAGGGGGAGAGGGGAACGTTACATATATTATATGACTGGTGATATTTACAACAACTTGCAATTATTAGCGTCCTTCATGAGGGTTAGCATCTTGGAGCATTTAGATATTTTGCATAGCAATGGTGAACAATTATTTATAACATGACCAAATCTGCAGTAAAAAGCAGCCAATAATTACCACTGGGGCCAGTGGTAACCTGTCTTCAATATTGTTTTCAGAAGGGAAACCCATGGGATTTTGTGCAGAAAATGAAGTTCATGCCTTGAGGTCCCACAATTGGTGCCAAAGCAATGAGATGCTCAAATGCTTTCAAAGTTATCTGATCAGCAGCCAATAGAGGGTGCTGTTTCAAATTGTTCACTTGGCAAAAGATTTCAATGCATTAAGTTAATGCAAGTATGACTAATTTTAAAATGAAAAGGTTCATTAATTTATTCACATAAAAATTTCTTGAATTGTGAACTGTATATAAGATTTTCCCATCAAGAAATATAAAGGTTAAACTGTCTAATCATTTGGCATATTTATGGTAGTAATAATAATCTTGCATTTGATATAGCACCTTATCACGACTTCAAGATATCTCAAAACGCTTCACAGAATATACCGTAAAATGAATTGACTATATTTTGTGGGTGAAACGTTCTGGCCAATTCCACACAGCAGTGCCCCACAAACAGTCATGGATTGAGTGACCAAATTATTATTTTTAGAAAATGTATTTATTCTTGAAGGGATTATTCCTTCAAGAATAATGATCCGCCAATCGATAAACAACCAGGTTCTTATTTACTGAGGAAAAATGATCCGCCAATCGATAAACAACCAGGTTCTTATTTACTGCTAGGTAAACAGAGGCATGTGGAATTAGGAAACAATGTAATGTGATGCAACACTAATAGAATTTAAATGTTGTACACAATTAGTTGTAAATAAATGGAAGGTAGATTCTGCCCAATACAATTCATTTTATATAGCGACTTTCACGTTGGGAGAATGTCTCAACATACTTGATGAGGCTGGCTGAACCTTAGTTGGGGGTGGGAACCCGAGGTGGATTGGGGAGCGGAAGATAACCAAAATCATGGTCAAAGAGGTAGGTTTTGAGATGGCCCTTGATGATGGGAGGTTGGGGGGGGAGGGGTTTAACAGCTACAACTTGCATTGAAATGGTTCCCTTCATGTGGGTAGCGTCTCAGAGAGCTTAACAGTGACAGAGCTTGATGTCAAGCCGGAATCAGAAATGACAGCAAGGATCATAGAAAGATAACTTGATGGGGGTGTGCATATGGGTTGATGATTGTGAAATGAAGTTCAATACAGATAAATGCAAGTTACTCAGTAAAGGAACTAAAAATATGAGTCACATGTATTCCATGGATGGGATAGAACTTGACAAGGGAAGCTGAAAGAGACCTCGAGGCATGAACTGATTCTTCACTCACCATGAAACATTGTAAGTTAGCAAGAAAAAAGCCAAACAGGATGTTGGGCCTGTTGACCCCTCTGGCCGCTCCCTCTGTTCAGCAAACACTGCCCCGCTTTGTTTCCTGCTTGACTGCCCCAACATTGATGGGCAAGCTTTCTGCCATTCTTCTCCTGCTTCCCAGAGTCCTTCTTCTTTGCTCCCTCACTCTCCAGCTTAAAACCTATGTTTTTGATTGCGCTTTCGGCCACCTTCCTCCCCAGTTCAGGTTCCCATTCAGCTGTGTGAAGCATTTTGAGAAATCCTCCCAAGCAGGAAATGCGCCCCTATCCTCACCCAACTCCACTGGCTTTCCATCACATAGAGGATACAGTTCAAGATCCTGGTCCTCACTTTCAAAGTCCTTCATGGTCTTTCTCCTCCCTAACTCTGCGACCTCTCAACCACTACCAACTGCCCACTCCCCCTGCTCGTGAATTTCGTCTTGCTTCATGTCCCCTGCTTCACTTCCCCTGCCTCGCCCGCCCACCTTTGGCGGGTTGGCCGTCAGCCACTCTGCTCCCACTCTCTGGAACTTCATCCCGCAGTCCCTCGTCCCCTCCCTTGCCTCCTTCAAGACTCATCTCAAGACCCTCCTCTTCAACCGTGCCTTCGGTCACCCTCCTTCCCCCACTGCCCTCAACCTTCCCTGATCCCAATCCCCAGTTCAGGTCCGAAAGTCTGATTGTCCAGTGCCTTGAGATGTCCTCCCACCTTGAAAGGAGCTATACAAATGTCATTTTGTTTTATTTGTTTGTTTGTTTAGTGGTCGAAAACATGCCTGTGGATGGTGGAGCCAAGGGGTTGAGGGACGAACAAGAGGATGGAGCCGGCCGAGGGGAATGAGCTATGAGTAAGGATTAGATGAATTAGGGCTATTCAGCCTTAATAGAAGTGTATAAGATTTTAATGTGATTGAGAAAGTAAACCGAAAACAATATTTTCAAATATACAAGGGCAGTAGAACAAGAGACAGTTTCAGAACAGACATCAGTATTTCTTTACTTCAAGGCTAATTAACAGCTGGAATGGATTACCATATGTGGAGTCCTGTAGCTCAGTGGTTAGAACACTCGCTTTGCAAGTGAGAGACCTGAGTTCAATTCCAGGCAGCGCGAAACCTTGGGCAAGTTTCCTTACTCCACACAGAGCCTAATAATAATCCCTTCAAAAACCAAAACAATAATAAATTGGTCATTTTCAATCTACGACTGTTTGTGGGACATTGCTGTGCGCAATTGGCTGCCGCGTTCGCCCACAAATATACAGTCAATTCACTTTGCAGTATGTTCTGTGAAGCGCTTTGGGACGTCCTCCCGACGTGAAAAGCGCTATATCAAATGCAAGGATTATTATTATTTATTATTACCAGGAAGGGGCATTGAAACCAGGACACTGGACTGAATTATAATAATAATAATGAAACAGTTATGATTGGGAAGATGGCAGGGTTGTGCATTCTGGAAGGATGAAATTAAATGTGCTGAAGGCTTTCTTCATCTGAACTAATCATGTGATCTTGTGATATGATGTGTTCAGATAGATATTTTCACCTATGATGCACACTGATGATCCTTTTTATACTGCTGGAGCAATTTGATAGCACAGTCAATAGTGGAATGATTCAGAATGAGAAGCCATGTTTATATTTCCCATTTCCAATGATTCTCACCAGGGCTAATAAGAATATGCACATGTACAACTAAGCTCCAATATTTTGCAATGAACCCCTTAAGTTTTTGTTTAGATGACTAAAGCACCATATCTTCAGCAAGATGAGCAAGGCTATAAAGGTGATCCAATTAAAAGTCCCAGTTTAATAGTTTGCTGGGATCAGCTGGACTAAACCTAGATTTCAAAATCATTGTTTACAACGAGAAAAATATGCTGTTTCTATTCATTTAAATTGCACTGTTCAAATTAATTGGCTGCTCATCTCATTGTTGTTTCATGTCGTGTTTGCCTATCTAACAACAGTTTCCTTACTCCACACACCTCTGTTTACCTAGCAGTAAGTAGGAAACCGGTTGTTAGTAGATTGGTGGATCGCTTTTCCGGGGGTAATAATTCCTTCAAAGAAAAAAAAATGGTCACTCAATCCACAACAGTTTGTGGGACACTGCTTTGTGCAATTGGCTGCGTGTTTCGCCCATAAAATATACAGTTAATTCACTTTACAGTATATTCTGTGAAGCACTTTGAGACTTTTCGAAGACATGATAAGGTGTTAAATCAAATGCAAGGGCTCCCTCTGCCTTCTTGTCCTCCTGGACCTCTGCGCCATGTTTGACGCAATCACGCCATCCTCCTTCACCGCCTGTTCTCCATCATAAACTGCCAGTATTACATTTATGCAAATGCTTTTCTTCGCGCTTCTACCCGGTCACCTGTGGAGTATCCCTAGGATCCATCCTTGGGCCCCTTCTCTTCCTCATTTATATGCCCCCTCTTGGTGATATCATCCACAGACATGGGGTTAACTTCCACATGTATGTGGATGACACTCAACTCTACTTTTCCACCTCCAGCTGTGAGCCCCAGGCCCCTGATGTTCTGTCAGCTTGTCTGTTGGACATCAGGAGCTGGTTGAGCGCAAATTTCCTGCGGTTAAACGTCAACAAGAAGGAAGCCATACTTTTTGGCTCCTCTCAATGTCTTCTATCCCATGGTTTTGATCTCCTCAACATAACTCACCTGTTCTTAAAACTCTCTGAACCAGTGCACAACTTAGGCATCAGGTTCGAACCCCAGTTATCCTTCCTCCCCCACATCCGGTCCCTGACCAGCACCAGTTTCTTCCACCTCCGCCAGGTTGCCCATCTGCGACAATACCTCACCCCAAAAGCTGCCGAAACACTTGTCCATGCCTTTGTCACCTCTTGGCTGGACAAGTCTAACAACCTCCTCGCTGGTCTCGCCTCCTCTACTATTCACAAAATCCAGCTCATTCAAAACTCCGCCGCCCGCATTCTCACCCGCACCAAATTTCGCACCCCGATTACCCGGGCATCAAAATATTATTAGGCAAGTTTCCTGACTCCACACGCCTAATAATAATCCCTCCAAAACAAAAAAATTATAAATTGGTCATTTTCAATCCACGACTGTTTGTGGGACACTGCTGTGTGCAATTGGCTATCGCGTTTCACCCACCAGTATACAGTCAATTCACTTTACAGCATATTCTGTAAAGCGCTTTGAGACATCTAGAAAACGTGAAAGGCGTTATATCAACAACAACAACACGATTTCATTTATAGAGCGCCTTTCACGTCGGGAGGACATCCCAAGGCGCTGGACAGTTGTGTCTGGACCCGAGCAGGGGGGAAATGGTCAGGGTGAGGGGAGGGAAGGGAGGGAGCGAGGAGGGGGTAGAGAGTCGAGAGGGGAGCTGAAGGCACGGTCGAAGAGAAAGGTCTTGAGACCGACCTTGAAGGAGGAAAGGGAGGAAGCAAGGCGAAGGCACTGGGGGATGGAGTTCCAGAGCCTAGGGGCTGAGAGGCTGAAGGCCCGGCCACCGATGGTAGGGCGGTTCGAGCGGGGGATGTGGAGCAGACCGGAACCAGAGGAACTGAGGGTATGGGCAGGTAAGTAGGGGGATAGTAGGTCGGAGAGGTAGGAGGGAGCAAGGCCGTGAATGGCCTTGTAGGTGAGGATGAGGATCTTGAATTCGATCCTCTGGGGGATGGGGAGCCAGTGGAGGCGAGCGAGGGTGGGAGTGATGTGGTCGCGAAGCCTGGTGGGGGACAGTACACGAGCTGCAGAGTTCTGAATGACCTGTGGCTTGTGGAGGGAGGTGCTGGGAAGGCCGGCGAGGAGAGAGTTCCCATAGTCCAGCCTTGAGGTGATAAAGGCGTGGACCAGTGTTTCAGCAGCGTGAGGGGTGAGGTAGTGCCATAGTCTGGCGATGTTCCGGAGGTGATGGAAGGCGGTGCCAGTTGTGGCGCGGATATGAGGGAGAAAGGACAGCTCAGGGTTGAACAGATCGCTGAGTTTCCTGACTGGCTTTGAGAGGTGGAGAGTGCAGCCTTGGATGCTGATGCTGTCAGCGCCTGAGGTGCGGAGACACTGACGTGAGCCAATCAGGAGGGCCACAGTTTTGTGCACGTTGAGCTGAAGAAAGTTGTCTCTCGTCCAGGACTCGATGTCGGACAGGCAGCTGTCAGGACATCGGTGGTCGTGGAGTTGAGGGTAGAGGAGGAAAGGTAGAGTTGGGTGTCATCCGCATACATGTGGAAGTTAACCCCATGTCTGCGGATGATGTCACCGAGGGGGAGCATATAGAGGGTGAAGAGGAGGGGACCGAGGACAGAGCCTTGAGGGACACCGCACGAGACAGTGCGGGGGGTGGAGGAAAAGCCGTTTGTGGAAACAAAATGAAGACGGTGGGAGAGGTAGGACCTACACCACTCAAGGACAGGGCCTTGAAGTTTGAGGTGGGAGGACAAGCAGTGGAGGAGTATAGCGTGGTCGACCATATCGAATGCGGCTGATAGGTCGAGGAGGACGAGGAGGCAGAGGGAGCCCTGGTCGCAGATGGTCAAGATGTCATTGGTGACCTTGACCAGGGCAGTTTCTGTGCTATGGGCAGCACGGAAACTCGACTGAAGGGGTTCGAATAATGAATGGGTGGAGAGGAAAGAGCGCAGCTGGGAGGTGACGACTCTTTCAAGGACCTTGGACAGGAAGGGAAGGTTGTAGATGGGCCGGTAGCTTGATAGCTGCGACGCATCAAGGGAGGATTTTTTTTGAAGTGGGAGTGATGATGGCAGTTTTTAGGGAAATGGGAACAGAGCCAGAGGAGAGGGACAGGTTGATGATGTCTGTGAGAAGTGGGGCAAGGGGGTGGAGCTGGGAGATAAGGAGTGGAGTCAAATGCAAGGATTACTATTATTATTATTACTCCAGTTCTTGCCAACTCCACTGGCTCCCTGTTACAGAGCAGATCGACTTCAAGATCCTCACTCTCGTGTTTAAATCCCTCCATTCCTTGGTACCCCCCTATCTCGCAAACCTCTCTCCCCACAGCAGTACCTGAAGCCTCTGCTCGACTGGGTCCGGCCTCCTCCATGTCCCCCGAATCCTCTGCTCCACCATTGGTGGTCGTGCCTTCAGCCACTATGCCCCAAAACTTTGTAACACCCTCCCTCAATCCCTTTGCCTCGCCCCTTCTTCCCCATCCTCAGATCGTGCCTGAAGACCTTCCTTTTCGACTGCACCTATGGTCTCCTTCCCCTTCCCATTGATTTTCATTCCACCATTGTTAAGCGCTCTGAAACGCTGCCAGGCATGGAGGGCACTGTATAAGTGCAAGTTGTTATTATTATTAGACTCTGAGAATACTGAGTTTAGCTTTGAGGCAGTCATCTCCTGCTCCCCTTTGTCTGACACTGTCGCTGGGAATTTTTCCTAAACATTATTCTATATGAAGGACGCTAGATAAATGTAAGTTGTTGACGTATCTGAAATAGGTACTAAGCTTTTTTCTCCCAGCATTACCTGACAGAGATGTTTGGAATAGTTTTCTATTCTTGATTTAAATTGTTATTATAGCATACGATTGGCAAACAAAATAACCAGTTTGGGAGTGTATTAAAGGTTGTAAGACATTTTGCCGTTCAGATGAAGAGAAAGTAGGTCAGCATCTAAAAAATAAAGATAGTGATCTGTATGTTTCCTGACCATTGCCATTACCTCTTTCCTGAAAAAAACACCCTTAACCCTTCAAAATTCTTCAGCCATTGGACCATCTGCAATTTGCCCTTCCTATCCATGAGAAGTGGCCATAGAGCAAAAAACAAGGGCAGTAATCACTTTGGAGAGGTTCTTGAAGCTCTTCACAATGGTCAATACTGGATCTTTGTCAAATCATCACTGCTTTGAGACCTGCGGTTTTGACTGTTCCTGTAACCTCACACAAGGGATATACTCTCTTAAGTGTAGATTAATCCCCCTGATTACTTATGATGTAATTTTTCTGTGTGCTTGTACTTCAAAAGACCTTTTCAAAATACATTTTATCCGTTTCCTGGCCTTCTTGCCTTCTCCTTCACTGAACTTTTTTTCTCTCAACTACTTAGTTCATCTTGTATCTTTCTTTAACCTATTATTATCATGGATGCTGTGTCTTTGTGGTAGTCTGATGTCTCCTTTCTTTTCCCTTTTTAGCCTTATTATTGAGCATATGTCTAGCTGTAAGTATATATTTCCAACCTGTAGTTTTGCTGCATCATATTATTTCATGTCTTTATTATTCTGATGTGACTCATTGATAGTTATGCTGGTGTTTCATTTACTTTTGTATTAATAAAATGTTTTAAATAAAGTTTAATACACAGTATTTCTCCAGCATGTTAATGAAACTCATGAACAAGATCAAATACTAAATTAACCTCAGTCTAATATGAACATTATATTCATTGTAGGGTACCCTAACTAATTGCATGTGACCATTAACCGGTTGGTAATAGCCAGGGAAATAACTAATTAATAAAGATCAGTTCTACATTGATTGGTAATCAGTATCATCAGTAATTATTATCACTAAAATATCATGGATAGAATTGAAAGATGCATGTCAGAGCTTATGATTCCGCACAGATTCTTAAACAAATCCAATAACAAGTTGATGGATGTTTCCATAAATTGAAAACAGGCAGCATGGATTCAACCAACTTTATTGTAAAAGGTGTAAATACAAACGTACACTCAATATAAGGCTACCTAGCACTGCCTAGTGGGCAACTGATAATTTTGGTGTTTCCATAAATTTACCATTACCACATCCTTTACAGAATAGTAGCTGTACTCGATGCAGCTACGCTTGCAACCAGTTTCATTTAATCGGCCTTCTCTCTTTCGTCTGGCATTTTTATTTGTCCTTGAAAGGCTTGATCTTCGCTTCTTAGGCATTTTTATCACTTAAGATTAAGAAAATGTGCTATTGAACTCGTTAGCATCCCTTGTTCACATATTTGCACACATATCTTTTTGGGAGGACTCCTGTGGGAGGACTCCTTTGGGAGGACTCCTCTTGGAAGGACTCAGTGGGAAGAGTCAGTGGGAGGACTCCTGTTGGGAAGATTCAGTGGGAGGCCTCAGTGGGAGGTCTCCTGTGGGACGACTCCTAGTTGGGAGGACTCCTTGTTGGAACCCATACATGTGTGATGAGCTTGTTTAGGTCATGATAGGAGATCCCTGAAAAAAATATGCCCATGACTCTCCCCCATACAAGACCTTTCCGATGAGGTATAAATCATGTCTCCACGTCAATTTTTTTTTTGCGTTCTCAGTGGACAGACACACAGACACTTTGTCTTTATTAGTATACAAGTAGTTCATAGGGGCAAAAAAAGAACCTTGAATGATTGAATGGTGCATGATAAGAGAGAAAAATAAGTGTTTAGTAGAATTATATAGATTTACATTGTGGTACAGCACACAAACAGACCATTTTACCCAAATAGTCCATGTGGGTATTTATACTCCATACAAACCCCCACCTCTCCTATTCTCCTCATCTATAGCCCTCTAAACCCTTTTCCCTTGTATATAACATAACATAACATGTAGGAGCAGGAGTAGGCCATTTGGCCCGTCGAGCCTGCCCCGCCATTCAATCATGGCTGATCTTCTAATCTAACTCCAGCTAATAACCTGACCCTGCCTTATCCCCATATCCCTTAATCCCTTTTACAATAAGAAATCTATCTATCTCAGTCTTGAATATGTTCAAGGACTGAGTGTCAACAGCCCTTTGGGGTAGTGAGTTCCATACATTCACCACCCTTTGAGTGAAGAAGTTCTTCCTCAACTCAGTGCGAAAGGGCTGCCTCTGATTTTAAGGTTGTGACCCCTGGTTTTAGTTTCTCCAACCAGGGGAAACAACCTCCCACTATCTACTCTATCATGCCCTTTGATGATCTTATAGGTTTCTATAAGATCGCCTCTAATTCTTCTATATTCTAGAGAATATAGGCCCAAATTGGTCAGCTTATCCTCGTAACTCATCCCCTTCATCCCTGGCACTAATCTAGTAAATCTACACTGTACCCCCTCCAAGGCAAGTACATCCTTCCTTAAATGAGGAGACCAAAACTGGATGCAGTATTCCAGGTGTGGTCTGACCAGGGTCCTATACAGTTGCAGCAAGACTTCCCTACTCTGATACTCTAATCCTTTCATAATGAATGCTAACATACTGTTCGCCTTCTTAATTGCTTGCTACATTTTCTCTGAAATACATTGATACTGTTTGCTTCAGCCTCATTTTTGCCAATGGGTACTACAGTCTCACCAACTTCCACATGAATAAATTCCTCCTTAAATCCCAATTAGATCTACAACTAGCAAATTTATAATATATTTATGACTCATTGTTTGGGCTAAGTAACAAGTAGAAATAGCCTATCAATATCCACCTTATTAAATCCTTTCATAATCTTAAACAATCTATCAGGTCCCCTATCAATTTTCTCAATGCTACATAGACAAGCTGCAACCTGTCCAATATTTCTTGAAGGTTGAATCCTGTAGTACTCCAAATGTAGTGCAAGATTTTTTAAAAAAAAATAACATACCTTCCTACTTTTATATTCTATTCCTCTGTACATAAAGCCAAGGACCATATCTGCCTTTTAATGACTTTGTCCACTTGTGCAGCTACTTTTAAGCTTTGTGAACTCTTTTTTCCTCTACCACTCTCATGGTCCTATCTAAGAGCTTCTTTATTCTTCATGAATCATTTCCATTTCCCTATAATTAAATTTCATCTGCCTCTCATCTACGCAATCTACAATCCTATTTATGTCTTCCTGCATCTTTTTGCAATCCTCTTTATTATTCATCACCCTCTCCCCCTGCCCAGTTTGCTGTAATCTGGAAAGTTTTACACTAAATTTTCTATGTCTGAACCCAAATAATTTATGTATGTGATAGTGGTCCCAGTATGGATTCCTGCGGAACACCATTTCCTACTCTGCCAGTCTGAGAAGCTACTATTTACTCCTATTCTTTGTTTCCTATTTTACAGACATCCCTCAATTTATTCTGCTATCTCTCCCTTAACTGTGCATGCCCAGATTGTCTAATAATAATCCTTGCATTTGCTATAGCGCTTTTCACGTCAGAAGGACGTCTCAAAGCACTTCACAGGATTTACTATGAGATGGACAGACTGTGTAATTATAGGCAAATGCAGCAGCCCAATTCTGCACAGCAATGTTCCACAGACATTAACGGGTAGCATGGTCCTATCTGGATAAGCAGCAGGAAAGCTTGCTGGACAGTGCTATCAATAGCAAGCTATGTGGTTTAACTGGTTAGACTCCAGCGGTGCCCCATCACACACTCGGGGATCCCCAAGCCTTGGTTCTTGCCAACCTGTGCCCAATACTTTCCAGAATTATAATAATATTCCTTGCATTTGATATAGCACCTTATCATATCTCAAAGTGCAGTATACAGAATATACTATGAAAGTGAATTTACTCTATATCTTGTGGGAGAAATGCGGTAGTCAATTCCACACAGCAGTGTCCCAGACAGTAGTGGATTGAGGGATCCAATTTGTTTTTGGATGGCTTTACTACTGCTGGAAAAGCGATCCGCTAATCAACTAACAACCTGGTTTCTGCTTACTGCTAGGTAAGATGAGGCATGTGGAGTAAAGAAACATGCCTAAGGTTTTGCCCTGCCTGGAAATTGAACCCAGGTCCTCTCGCTTGCGGGGTGAGTGCTCTCACCAATACGCTACAGGACTCCAATTAGGTAAGGAGGATGCGTCCCTCCAGGGATAGAGGCGCATTCCATTCCAACAATCTATATCTGAAATTTCCACGTGTAGGTGGGATGCATGGAAATATCAGTTTTGTTTGGATACTCTTAAGCGTGGCGATGGATTTCCACATAAAATAAAAATAAATGCAAGTTGTTTGTACTACCCAGGGACGCTTAATCTCGTGACGCTTAATATTAATTTCCCGACGTGAAAAGCGCTATATCAAATGCAAGGATTATTAGTATTATTATTATTAAAATCGAGGCCCGGAATGGAACATCCTCAAGTTAACAATTCAGCCAAACTGGGGATGGATGAGATGGATGGGTGTGTGTGTGTGTGCGCAGTTTTTTTTGTCGGCATAACATTAAATCACAAGACACAAGAGACACTTTGCCTTTATGTGAAAAAGGTGGCGGCTGAATGGAAGGAACTGGGCATGCGCGGAACTGTTGGCTGCGGTCCGCCTCTCTCTGGCGGTTCAGCACCGGGCACGGAACAGGCGGAATACAGGCGAGAGGGCAAAGCAGGCGTGGAAACTGGGATAATACACCGTGTGTGTGTGTGTATATATATATATATATATATTAAAAAAACACACACAGACGTTAACTGACGAATGGTCGCGGATGAAGCATGGCGGTCAATTTCGGAAAAGTCCAAATCGGGATTTACGTCGAAATCAAGCGCAGCGATGGTAAGTGAGAAAGAAAGCAGCAGTTGAGAAAGCCGGTGGGTGGGTGGGTGGGTGGCTGATTTTTTTTTAAAAAAGAAAAACACACACACGCACACACCTCGCCTCCTTTCGGGATCATTCATTGTTTTTTCGGAAGACGGCTCAACTCAGCAAAACGGGATGGATCGCTCGCTCGCTCGCTCGCTGGCGGCGGCGGCGGCTCTGGCCACTGCGGCTGGTGCTGGACGTGTCTGGAATACATCTGGTTTCAAGAAACAGGAGGAGGAGGCGGCGGGTGAAAGGCGAGAGAGAGAGAGAGAGAGAGGGAGAGAGAAAAAAAAGCGTTCCTTTTCGAGACCTGAGCGCGCTTGTGTGCATATATGTGCGTGTATTTTGTTTCAGTGGTTGTTTGGTTGTCTCGGAAACGGGGCAGGGCAGGGCTGGCTGGCGGTGGGTGGGTGGGTGGGTTGTTGCTGGTCGGTGTTTTGTTACCAGGCCGGTGGTTTCTTCCAAGTCTTGAGATTAACGCCCTGCCAAATAACGAGCCTCTCTGCGGACGTCACCGTAACAGCCGTTGGGCGCGCGGGCCGCCTGCGCGGGCGCGTGCGCGCGCAGCCGCGGCCCTACCCGACCCCCCCGCGCTTGCCTTGTCTGTTGCAGGCGCGCGTACGCGGGCTGCTCCGCAAGCGTGCGTACGTGCGCGTGCGCGCGCGCGCGCGGCCGCCCCCCTGCTCCCCCCCCCCCCTCCCCCCTCCCTAACGGAATTTCATTTTGAAAAAAAAAGACCTCGTTAGTTTATTCGAACTGGAGCGCGCGGAGCGGCCAACGCTCATGTCCCGACGCGTTCTTCTTCTTTTTTTTCGAAGCCCCCCCGCTCAAAAAAATAAAAGCCAACTCGTTCGGCTTCTGGGGTGTGGGGTTTTTTTTTTCGCGTTTGTTTTGTTTTTTGATGTCGTTTCGCGGTATGTTTTCCCCCCCACCACCACCACCCAACCCCTCCCCGCCCGCCTTTCCCCGATTATTTTTTTAATACAAAAATCAAACGCCGTTCGGCAAATTGAAATCGATCCGAAAGCAAAGTCCTTGACTGGGAGAGCGAACAGAGGAGACAGACGGACACCACCGCCACCACCTCTTTCCCGCCGCGCCTTAGGATGCGCACTGCCGCCGAGCTGCAGTTTGCACATGCGCACTGCGCTCCTTTTTTTTGACACTATTTGGCAGGACAAGGAAGGTTGGTGCTGATTCCCATTTGGGCGTGAGACTGACTGACTGTCAGACAGAAGCAGAAAGAGCGAAGCAAAGGGAAAGGGTTTGTGCTCAGATATGCAGAATACACACTGTCACATTCAGCTGATTTAATATTCCCCCTGTTGCCGCAGAGACCCCCCCCCCACAAATGGTACTCGATCTTGTTTAATGAAATTAATACTTCTCCGCACCCCCCTCACCAATATAAGAATGGTGGTGTGAAGCGTTAATGAAACGTTCAACCTTATAAACAACCTTTTCTATCGATTTAGAATATTTAGCACATGGTTAGTAGATTGCGGATATTTTTGCTTTGAGAGTAAGAGAAAGGTTTCAGAGCAAAATGGCAGATGAAGCATTTTAAAATGTTGCACATGACAAAATATTTTGCACTCAGAATATTCAATAAATGAAAGATGAGCAGATTGAGAGGCTTGATACTAGGAGAAAGTACAGACCGTAACATGACATTTTTGACAAAATCATTTTTGTAGTATTCCAAATTAAGCTTTTTATAAACATCAAATAATATGACATTTAGAATAATGTATTTCATGCATATTTTTAAATTATAATAGTTATGCTAGTAAATATTTCCTTAGCTGTGTCATGCTTGGCACATAAAGTGTTTTTAAAATGTGCACAGTTAGTTTGTGGGTATTTGCTGCAGCTGTTCTGTTGAAATAAACCAGTGTTAATGTGCCACAAGAGGCATCGGTTTGTAGGGTGGTTTTATTTTTTTAAGAGGGAAGAGAATAAATTGGGATATGCAAACCCCTTCATCTGGTTGGTGCACGGACACACAATGAGTCTGTGTTTCCTTTCAGAATGATGGTTGCGTGTGGGGAGTAAGTTTGCAAGAAAACATTAAAACTCAGGTCAGCGAACAAATGCATGTTTTCCAAAATCCATCTTAGATTTTATTTAGATTGGATTTTACTCTTTTCATTGTGATCACATTCGATTTTTACAGAGCAACACAGGGGAATGATCAACAAGGTCAGAAGCCATGGAAAAACAGGGGAGGAGAAAAAGAAATGTATTGGAAGTTGACAAATCTGTATAGGCATGCAAGGAGGTGATGCGCTCTGGCTATTTTTGCACAGAAATTAGTTTGACATGGAGACAGAAAGACTTTTGTCATGATGCCAAATTGGGAAGAGGTTGAAATCTGAGTATAACTGAGAACACGCAGATCAAGTGTAGGGGGGTGAAGATATAGATTAAAAGGCTGGTGTGATAAATGATGATATTTAATGTGAATGAATTCAAAATGACTCAAGATGAGGAAGGAAAAGGAGCAGTAGGAATATATTTTAAATGGTAATAACAAACAGGAAGAATGCATGAAAGTAAACTGGGTGCATGTGAGAAGCTTGCAGAAATCATTAGCTCAGTGTGTGGCATTTGTAAATAAAAGAAATGCAATTTTGGTTCAGAATCAGCCTTGCTTTCCCTTTTTTCCTTTATCTTGCTCTGGGGCTTTTTCTCTTTTCAAAACTCAAATTTTCTCTGTAACCAGTTGTTTCTGTCAGTAAATCCTTTATCCATATCAATTTTATGCAATAACAGCCTAAGTAAGCAAGTCAGGGTAGAAGTTCCAAGAAGTGATTGGACAGAATATTGGTCTACTTCTCTTTTTTCTCATCAATCTCTCTTCAGCTTTTACATTATGGACCATTAGATTCATCTTCATTGCTATTACTCTTTGGCCCACTTGTGTTCTTAGTTCCAATCTTTTCTTTCCCAAAGCCTTCATTTCATTTTCTCAAATGGCATTTCATTTTGCTCCAACAAATCATCTTTGGTGTACCCCAAGGCTTTATCCGTGATCCTTTATTTCATATATATATATATATTCCACTTGGTGACCGCATCTATGGCGGTATTTAAGATGATAAGGGGATTTGATAGGGTAGATACAGAGAAGCTATTTCCGCTGGTGGAGAATCCAAAACGAGAGGGCATAGTCTTAAAATTAGAACCGGACCATTTAAGAGTGAAATGAGGAATCATTTTTGGACAATTAAAATATGACTATGAACTCATCAAAAAGAGGGCACTGAATCAAGCTCAGAAGATGGTGAACATAGGTACCAGACTGCTCAGGGAGGTTGAAAATAATTTGCAAATACCTACCGCTCTGTTTACACATTTTCTTTTTAAGATCCTTTTTTTAATAATTGTCTTAAATATAGAAAGCCTGCTCTTTACTATTCGGTGAACTAGGAGGTTTAATTTGTATAATTTGAATTTGTACTTTTTATGGAAATGTGAGTTTCTGTTGGAAGAATCCTACTTCCTGTTGAAAAAAATCAATTCTTCACAAAGGAGATTATCAGAAGGATGAAACCAATGAGTCTTTAGAAAAGATTGAAGACATTCTTTATGATTCTTAAGATCCGTATTCCTTTATGTCCTGCTTTGGAAATTTTAAATCTTACTGGCAAATTGGGAACAAACAAAATACGGCTAAAGCAATATTGATATTTTCAATTCCAAGGCTTTACTGCCATGGGTTATGAGTGGGTTTTATTTTTAAGATTTACTTTAAGTATGAATAGGAAAAGAAAGTAAATTCTGCACATAATTGCTTCTAACCATCTCTCTTAAATACCTTTGTGTCTGTTCTGGAAGAGTTTGAGATAATATGTATATTTTTGTATAGTTCTGAGGTTTATTTATACTTTAAGGATGTGGATATTTTGTTTTTTAAATGAGGAAAAGAAAGTGGGACATTTTGACTGGATTGACCAAGATTTGTATCTTAACTACTACTACATAGCACTAAGTAACTAAGAGTTCAGAGTATTCAGAGTTCAAACCCTCCCTGGACCCTTCTCTGCTCCTTAACTACCGCTCCATCTCCAACCTCCCCTTCCTCTCCAAGGTCCTGGAACGAGTTGTTGCTTCTCAGCTTCGCTCCTTTCTCTGTGTCATTCCCTTCTTGAACCTCTCCAATCGTGTTTCTGTGCTGCCCTGTGCTGCCCTGGTCTAAGTGACAAATAATATTCTGTCCCATCTGCGACCAGGGCTCTCTCATTCTGCTTGACCTCTCTGCTGCTTTCGACACCTTCGGCCACTCTATCCTCATCCACCGCCTCTCCTCTCACCTCAACCTCCATGGCGCTGTCCTTGACTGGTTCAGATCATACCACTCACACCACCTGGAATTCATCTCCTCAAACGGCTTCTCTTCCAGCCCCCGCACCATCTTGTGTGGTGTTCCTCTTCAATATCTATATGCTCCTCCTTGGTGACATCATCCACAGACATGGGGTCAACTTCCACATGTATGCGGGTGACGCCCAACTCTACCTCTCTGCCTCCACCCTTGATTCCAGGACCACTGGGTTTTAGGGAAATGTTTTTCAAACCTTGAGCTACAGTGTAATTTTATTGGCGCTTCTCCATATGGTTCCATATGGGACGTCCTCCTGACGTGAAAGGCGCTTTATAAATGGAATCTTGTTGTTGTTGTTGTTGATGAGGTGTATGGAACGAAGGAGTTTTTTTTAAAAAAAAGATGTGAATAGGGACTCTGGATCATTCTAGATACTGTGTATCTATTATGGTCTATTGGACTTCCAGAGTTTTGTTTGAATTTGTAGAATGGTTACAGCATAGAAAGGATGGCTTGTGTGCCATTTTGCAATGTGCATTTTTTAAATCTATAATTCAAGTGTTAAGGGTTTTTCAATAAGCCACACTCTTTGTAAGCAATACCATTTCTAATAAGAGAAATTCCAAGTATGGACGGAAGCCCTTTAACTTGAATTGTGCTGATAGGTGATAAATATATGTAACAATTTCCAACTTGGCCCAAATCTTTAAACTAAAAGTCAAATTAATACTCAATTATTAAACTTGGTGTTCTTGACATTTGAGGGAACAAGTTACTTTTCAACAGTGTGAAAATTGTGTAAACAATTGCCTTTTTATTGGTTGTTAATTATATAAGAGAGGAGTGAAGGGAGTTTGTCCTGATGTTCTGGCCAACAATCCACCAGAAAATTGGTCATTCACTTTATGGCTATGTGTGGGACATTTCTATGTTTAAATTGGCTGCTTTGTTTGCTTACAAAATGTAGCCGCTGCATTTTACAGGAAATCCTATAAAACTCCTTTAGACAGCCTTCCAATGTGAAAGGTGCCATATCAAATGTAAGGATTATATTAAGAAAATTGAAAACTTTGTTAGAATCCCTGCGTAACATTGAAACGTGTTCGAACTTTACAAATCTTTCCACGTAACTAGAACCTGTATACCTGGTATAATTCTAGTAAATCTCTTCTATACCCACGTAATGGCTTGGATGTCATTTTGGCCTGTCTTTAACTGGATACATTACTCCCAAATGCAGCCTAACCAGTGTCTTATACAAATTAAACATTGCTCTTTTTTCCTTTTTCCTGTGCTGCACAAAATAGTCTTTCTTTTGTATTTATTTGTGAGTCTCAGATTTGTTTCTCAAGCTCTAACAATGCCAATCTGGAGTTGACTGCTAGCTTGGCTTCACTGGCTCCCTATCCCCAGTCGTAGTGATAACTTTCAAAGACTTTCAAGTAAAATAAAATAAAGTAAAATAAAAGTAAAGTAAAAGGTAAGGGTATTTTTACTTTCTGTGGAGAGGTGGCTTGCTTGTATGAATGAGTGTAACACATTGATATAAAGGGACCAAGCTGGTGCCCCCGGGCATTGTAATATGAAGTGTATTATTTAATTCTGCTTTGTCAAAGGTCTTTAATAATTGAAAGTAGGAATACCAGAATGACAAAAATATAAGACACATACAGGTAGTTAATGTGCATTAATGTGCATTCCAGCACCTTGGAACGTCCTCCTGACGTGAAAGGCGCTACACAAATGTAATTTTGTATTGTATTATGTTAAATTTACATTTCACTAAATATTTGTCTTTGTGTATTTGGACATTTTCAATACCAAATGGAGAAAGAAAATTCATTTTACTCAGCAATTCATATTAACTGCCTCTTAGGTGGATATTAAAGATGTCATGACATTACTGTGTTCCAAAAGAGACAAGATTTTTTTCGTATTTTTCGTATTGCTCATCATCCTCCAGATTAATTGGTCTTTTACCTCATGATTGTTATGGGACCTTGCCGGCACAAATGCTTTATATTTGTCTACACGAAATAGCCTTATGCTTGCCAGTAATTACTTTTTAGAATGCATTGAGATGTTTTGACATTTCAAGATGCTATAAAATTGCAAGTTCTTTCATTAATTACTGTTATTACTATTTTTTGATATCTGGTATAATACTGAGTTTTGTTATGAATACATATACAGACAGTGTTGTATCTGAGCTTGCTACAGTTATGCTGATTGTTTGAAAATGCCCTTCCTACTTTGTCTCCTTTCTGCAGATTAAACAGTAGTCATTGCAGGAAAAAAAAGATTTGGCAATATATTTAGCTTTGCAGTGCCTGTATTAATCTAGTATAGTATTCATTATAAACTACAATGGGTTTGTGAGATGCCTGTATGGCGTTTCTGAAGGGGCATATTATTTCATATGTCAGTTGATATAGGGAAAAGAGGATGCATGGCTAGGACCAATTGCATTATTTGTTTTAGAACAGCAGCATGCTTTTTCTATGTGTGACTTTCCTCAAGAAAAACATATAATTAACTACTGGAAAGCAGGAATTCGTATTGTTCAATCCAATGTGCCATGAAAGGACGAAAAGATAGGAAAAATTGTTTGCATGCCTGATCAGAAAATATATAGTCAACCTGGAAAAGGATGTATTGCTGTGGGTACAGAGTAAGTATCCTACAGGAAAAGGGGTTCAGCAGAGGAGAACTGGCAGATGTTTAATATTGGTGTATGCGAGGTCATGAGAAATAAGGATTGGGTCTATATAATAATAATAATCCTTGCATTGGTATAGCAGCTATATTGTTGACTTGTCAATGAATTTTACAGGTAATTGTTGTCAAATACAGTAATTGTGTATTTGTAGGCAGGTGCTGCAGCCAATATTCTCACAGTGATGAGCAATCATGGGAGTGAATAGCCTTTTAGAGGATTGTTTGCCAGGACATCAAGAGAAACTCCCTTCTCATTTTGAGATCTGCCATGGAATCTTTAATAATATCTCTAACAATGTAGAGCTTCTCCAGAACTTGGGTGTCCTCTTGACTGTGAGCTCAAAATCTTAACATGAAGCTTGAATCCACAACCTTCTGATCCAGAAGCAAGAGTGCTATTAGCTTAGCTGAGTTGACACAATGAGCTGTCTGCCTGTGTAGGGTGGACATTCAACACCCCAAGGCTCTATTTAAAAGAGAATGGAGTTTCTTCTCACAGTGACTTGGACAACAGATCCCCAAATAAAATTGGTTACTCACAACATAGCTGTTTGTGGGATATTGCTGTGCGCAAATTGGTTGCTGTTTCACCTACAGATACAGTCATTACACTTCACAGTAAAATCCTGAACCTAGGTGCAGATAATTCAGAACTCTGCAGCCCATGTCCTCTCCCGCACCAAACTCCGTGACCCCATCTCCCCCACTCTCGCCCGACTCCATTGGCTCCCTATCCTTCAGAGGATCCAGTTCAAGATCCTGGTCCTCACCTACAAAGCCCTCAATGGTCTCACCCCACTCTACCTCTGCGACCTCCTAACCCCCTACCAACCCGCTCGCTCCCTCCGCTCAGCCGGCTCTGGCCTGCTCCACATCCCCCGACCCACCCGCCCCACCATTGGCGAGAGAGCCTTCAGCCACTCTGCCCCCAACCTCTGGAACTCCACCCCCCAATTGCTCCGCCTCGCCCTTTGCTTAGCTTCCTTCAAGTCCCGAATCAAGACCCTCCTCTTCGACCATGCCACTGGCCACCCCCCCTTCCCCTCCCCTCCCTTCTCCCCCCTGACCCCAGCTCGGGTCTGAAATGCTGTACACTGTCCAGCGCCTTGGGATGTCTTCCTTATGTGAAAGGCACTATACAAATGTAATCTTGTTGTTGTCTTGTTCGATCCTCAACTGTCTATTCTTCCCCACATCCAAGCCATGACCCGCTCTGCCTTCCCTCACCCCTCAATGTAATTGTGTTGTTGTTGTTGTATCAAAGTACTATTAAAATGCCACAATTATTATAAACTGGTTGTTGTATGCCTAAAGGACATAAACCAGAAGAAGGATCTGAAGGTACTCGTTGATATTTTGCAGCCTTCAGCCCATGGCAAGAAAGGCAAACAAGATTTTAGGGTGCAGAGGTAGATTTATAAGAGCATATGGTTCGTAATAATGGGTTGTAAAATGTCTTGGTAAGGTCTATTTGGATTATTATGTACAGTTCTAGTCTTTCATTTGCATTTTTGACAGACTCGGCTTTTTAAATTTCCTCGTTGCTGGTCTCCCCAGCTTCGTCATCCACAGCTTACTAAAAATTCCACCCCCTGCATCTTGATCTGAAGGAGACTTTGCAGGCCCATCACCCTGTCTTCACCAAACGCGGGCCTCCAAGATTTACTCTGACATCCCCACCTACATATCACTTCACACCCTCGCTCCCTCCAACCTCTGGGATTTCGATTCTCACTCTACCACTCTACTCCGGAAACTTGGGCCCACTGTGAGGTGGGGTGATCGTTGTCAAGATGTAGTAGACTGGTGCAACATGCTTGATGGGCTGAATGGCCAGCTTACACCACTTATTTGTAGTCTGTGGATTTGTGATTGAAGCAGATAGAAATAGTTATATCCTTGTGATATCCTTGTGATGCTGAATGAAGACCTTTGGAAAACAATTGTAGTCTATTGTAAATGTTTCCTAACTTAATATTCAAAGCAGGGCAGCAATGAGATGTGAAAGCATAACTCTGGTTCAATGAAAAGTATGGTTTGCATGATTTGGGTAAGAGTTTCTTGCTAGTGTAGCTTTTAGGTCTCATTATTTTGAAATCGCCTCCATATAGATTTTAATGTCTTTTTCTCTTCCCAGGACGAATACATCAAGCTATGGTTACATCATTAAATGAAGACAATGAAAGTGTTACTGTTGAATGGATTGAAAATGGAGATACAAAAGGGAAAGAGGTAAATTTTCTGCAGAATTAATGAATGCTTTCAATATGCCACTGTAATATTTGAATGGCTACTGTTTTTTGATGTTCAAAATTTGCTCTAAATGTGACTGAGGACCTTTTAAAGCAATCACTGGAAGATAGTTACCCTCTTTGGGGGTTTCTTCTATAACAATTAATTATGAGAAAATCATTAATCTTTCAACTATGTGGGGAAAATAACTGAAATATATTTATTATTTTGGTTTAGTTTTAAGTTCTTCTCTGTTCTGTTCCAGCTGCAATATCCATCCATCTGTGATAACTGACATTATCATTTAAGAACTTTTAAAATACCGTTCCAGCCCAGCTACTTGGGTGGAATTTCAACAATTTAACAAATAATGTATTTAAGTGATATCTGAAGTCCAAAAGGTTTAATGCAAAATTTAAGACTTATTTTTATGTAATCTATTGAAATATTATTGGTGTACATAATCTTATAAGGCTTCTACCATACTTATTTAGGATATTATTTTTTAGCAAAATGCTTTTGTTAACTTTGCTTTTTGTCTTTTTTTGCACATGAAACAGCTATAGTTATCCACAGCTCTGAGTGGCACTTTTAAATATCTGCAGATAAATATAGTTTTTTGAGAGAGGAAGAAAGTTAAGTTGACCCTTTTATATATTGGTTTTTTATAAATATGAATTAATTGCTAGAGATTAGATGAGTAATGGAGATAATAGAGGTGTTGTATAGTAAACACCTGATAACGTGTCATTCCCAAGGGAAAAGGGCTCAGCGACCACTTATCCGGAGTGAGTATTTAGGTATAGATCCACCAGGGCCACAAGGGGTGCTGTGAATGTGTATCGGAGTAATTTTGTAGAACATTATTCTACAAAATAGTGGGTGGAATCCATGATTATGTAGATTTTGCATGGTTATGGAAGGAGTAGACTTGATGGTCCGAAAGGCCTTGTCACATTTTTCTTTTCCTAAATCGGGATTGTTAGAGCTGACTGATTGAATCCATTAACCGTTATATTTTGGAGGTCTGCAAAGGCTGAACTAGTTCATCATGTATTTGTTAGTGTTTATTTGTTAGTTCAGGTCCACAGTTTTAGCTCCAAGGCTGTCCGAAGCGTCACATAAACATGACCTTATTTTACATTTTTTTAAAGATATTTAAGATAACACCACATGATTCAGTCATAAGCACAAACATGAGGTTGCAACAATTAAATCCTTTATTTGATCTCTTCATCACAAACATTACTTAATAGGGATAAATATTCAACTGAATGGTCATATGTCCAAAGTGTATAAAAGGAGATATTTGTGTGCGTCAGATGTGATTTTAAAACTGCTAGATCCTGGGATCAGCCATTTTACACTGAATATAGTAAATTTCCATTCCAGTAACAGACGTGTGTTGCCCAATACCCACCATTTCCATTTTGACATAACTGGAGCAAACCTTCTTAGGCCTCGAAAGCTACTAATTTGGAATTATCAAGTGCCTTGGGACGTCCTCCCGATGTGAAAGGCACTATACAAATATAATTTTGTTGTTGTTGTATCTGTCCCTTTCGTGTGTGTTGTCTAGGGGCTATTACTTCCCCTATTGTTGTGAACTGCCATTAATTAAAGTCTGACTGTTTTCTTCAGCCTTTATTTTGCTGTTGCTGATTCCTCAGGCGGTTACATTTTGCTAAGAGTTTCATGCTTCCTGAGAGAATACACCTGAACAAATGTGAAATGGAATTTTGTGTCTGGAGCAATTTTGAAATGAGTATGGAGGTGAAAGTTATGTACGAGCCAGTATCAAATCCTGTATTCAGCTGGCATTACCCCATTCCACTGCAAAGGAGACTGCTGGAACATTTGCTCAATGGGCATGTCTGAGCTGTCGACAGGAAGATTGTGGCAATGCTCTCACGCATTTCATGTTGAGCTGTGTTGTCCATTAGGAATCTCGCAGGAAGTTTCTGGTACCTGCCATCCACCTAGTGAGGGCTAAACATGATTGTCAAATGCGATTCGCCATTCGACTAACAACTGGGTTCCTTCTTCCTGTTAGGTAAACAGGCATGTGGAGTAAGGAAACTTGGCCAACATTTCGCTCTTCCTGGGAATCAAACCAGGGTCCTCTCGATTGCGAGACAAGTGCTCTACCCACTAAGCTACATGGCCTCCACTATATATGCAGGCAAACTTGTACAAGTCGTACAAAATCTGATTAAATCAATAATCTACACAGCGCGTGCATAATTCAATGCAACCAGTAAGTTTACATGTGGTGACTGGTCAACATTACGTTTCCTGTGAATCAATGCATCTGAGGTGTTAAGAGTTAGGAGGTGATAAATAATAATATTATAATAATCCTTGCATTTGATATAGCGCTTTTCACGTCTTCTAGACGTCTCAAAGCGCTTCACAGAATATACTGAGATTGAATATAGAATATATATAGAACATAGTCGATTGGCGGATTGCTTTTCCGGGGATATTAATCCCTCCAAAAATAACAATAATTTGGTCACTCAATTCACGACATTTGTGGGACACTGCTGTGCACAATTGGCTGCTGTGTTTCGCCCACAAATATACAGTCAATTCACTTTACGTATATTCTGTGAAGCGCTTTGAGACGTCTAGAAGACGAGAAAAGCATTATACCGAATGCAAGGATTATTATTATTACTGTAAAGCGAATTGACTATATTTGTAGCCGAAACGCGGCGGCCAATTGCACACAACAGTGTCCCACAAACAGTCGTTGATTGAGTGACCAAATTATTATAATTTTTTTAGGTATTATCCCCGACTAACAACCGGATTCCTACTTACTGCTAGGTAAACAAAGGTGTGTGGAGTAAGGGAAACTTGCCCAACATTTCACCGTGCCCGGAATAGAACCTAGGTCTCTCGCTTGCGAGGCGAGTGCAAAGAAATCAAAGTGGTTTTGATAGGAAACTGAATGCGACTTGGTGCGTGTATCATTTAGGAGATTATATGATTTATGGAGATAAGAGTATGAGAGTTTTACTGTATTTTCAAGAAGCTCCTCAGAGCCAGCAAGTGTATCTGGTCCATCAACCCATCCACATGACTGCTGCTTCTTCCTTATCCATTAGTCCAGGCACCAGAAAGAGGGAGATTCAACATTTGCAGAAATCTCTTGTCAGACCACTGTTGCTCATTATATGGGAATGGTAGTCATAAGTGAAATATCATTATTGTACTTCTCCACAATGCCCTTGACCATCTCTTAATATCATGTATATAGAGGCAATTGAACTCAATATGGTTACTGTCATTCAACAGCCTCTTTTGCAAATCCAGCATGACTAAAGCACCAACCCTGTCCTTATTTTATATATTTTGGGAAAAGTAATAAAATACATATAATAGAACTCAAAACACTGATGACTGAATTATAGTTTTCAAAAGCTATGAGTTCAGACTTCATGTAAATTTTAGAAGCTAATGCATGTGCATGTTTTTCCCTAATGAACAGATTGACCTTGAGAGCATATTTGCACTTAATCCAGACCTCGCACCAGAAGAAGAAATTGAGCAGAGCCCAGAAACCCCTCCACCTCCAACACCTTCAATCAAAACAAACAAGATAGCTAAGGTTTGTTAACTTGTTATCCATTTTTATGTCTTGTAAGTTGCTTTACAAGTAGGTTGCTTATGCTTTTTTAAAAAATATAACGGAGACTGTCTGTCGATTTACACTGTTGGCCTGTGCAAAATACCTCTTAATGTGCTCCATTTAAGATTGAGTTGATCATTGTTTCTTTCTGATGTCTTCCACATATCTCAGGCATCAAATCCCCAAGGTTGCTATGTTGTTAGAGAGAGTTGCTTCTCATTGCTTCAAAGTGGTGACCTCAGTTCTCCTGTTTTTTTTTGCTTTTAGTCGTGAATATGTAGTCTTTATTTTACATGGAACAGTGTAGTCTTAGTGCTGCTTAATCATTCTAAATGCTCCAAGGCATTTGTTGTCACTCACATGCACAAACGATTACTGCACTTTTTCCATCAGTGTGTGCTAGATCTGTTGCTTTCTCTTGATATGCAAGGATTGTCTTGGCCATTAGGCAAGTACCTGTCAACATCACTAGCTGAGGCCGTACTAATACTTGAACCAAAGAGCTTTGTTTACACGGCCGCCAGCTTTTCCAGTTGTTCCAGTTCATGTGCAAAGTAAAGGATGTTTTTATATAAAAGAGATGAGGTTCTATTGATATTCTAACTGAAAAATATTACAGAAATTGAACATATAGATAAAAAAATTGCATTTAAAAATATAAAGTGCAGATATAGTAATAGATAATATTGTACGTACTAAGTGAACTGAGTGAAATTTATAGCAATCTAACTGCACAGGTTAATAAAGTTATGTTTCAAACGTTCTCTACAGTTGTTCAGGAAGATGTGGTTACCATTGGTTACGTGGCTACTTTGTTGCAGCAGTATATGCTATTAATGCCCATGAGGACGAGTGGAAAGAGGACATATTGTGGGGTCATACTTGACCTGAAGCTGAGGTCATGTACAATAATATCTCAATGGTTGCACATCAACAGTTACAGTTTTGAGATTGTAAATAGGTTGGAGAAAGATTATTTATTCATTCGTAATGAGGCAAACTTTTATTTTACTTTTGCTTTTTATATTCTAAGCGATCTGTTGTCAAAAGTGTGATTTTGCTGGAGTGCAAAATTGTGACTTTGCTTGCATTTTTGTCTTTAAAAGAATCGCCGAACTGTGGTTCCCAAGAATGAAACTCCTGCCAAAGACAACAGAGGTAATTTTGAGGTGGAGTGATAGATGCATTTTCATTTGTTTTAAAAAGTGTCATATTGGCTTTCTGTGAAAATGCCACTTTTATTGATATTTGACAGTTTCTCTTTGGATTGCCCGGGTGTAGCTTTAAGACAAATTACTATCTGGACTGGTTATAGATATTCAACTACTACAAGAATTATGATAAATTTCTACATCCTTTTATTCTATCAACTCATTTTTATATTAAACACTGAAGATTATCAAGTCTAATAATGTCAGGGAGCTAGTGTTAATGCTGAAGTACCATCAGGTTAATGATTGTCCGTTTACTGATGGCACTTAAAAAAATATTGTTCAAGCATTTGTTTAGTGGAAAGTTGATAACGTTTTGGTTTAAAATTGAGAAGATTCGTTCAGGTGCCTCTGTTATCTTCATCTTCTTCCCCTCCACCTTCACTCTCTGCATCTTTGTAGTCTTTTATCTCCTCCCTTATCTCCTGCATAAATCCCACCACCTGCTTCTTTGAGCTCATGCCTCCGCTTGTTCAGCTTCCTCTCCGTGCTCTACTCCAAATCAATGTTATCAACCTCTTCCTCTCCACTGACACAACACTTCCCCCTTTCCTAACACCATTATCATCACCATCTTCAATAAACTCTCACTAGATTCCTCTATGCTCTCCTGATACTGACCCATTTCTAACTTGCTGTTCCTCTCCAAGGTGCTGGAACGAGCAGATACTTGCCTACTTCTCGTTCCTCCCTTCCCCCACTCTCCCCCACCTGCTTAGCTGTTAGTAGGTGAGCTTTTGAGCAGAGTCTCTCTGCCTTGCTTCTTCCTTCCCCACCTTCAAAACCTGCTTCAAGATCCTCTCACTCGTTTTCAAATCCCTTCATGCCCTCGCACCTCCCTACCTATCTGATTTACTTACCCCCCCCACATTCCACCGCCCACTGCCTCCGCTCGGCCGGTTCCAGTCTCCTGTTTGTCCCTCGCCCCCTCCTCTCCACCATCTGTGGCTGTGCTTTCAGCTAATATGCCCTGAAGCTTTGGAACTCCCTCCCTCAATCCCTCCACTTTACCTGTTTCCTCCTCCCCACTTTCAAATCTTGCCTAAAGACCTTCCTTTTTCATCAAGCTTATGGTCACCTCCCTCTCCCCCTTGCTCGGGGTCAGACTCCACCACTGTCAACCTATCCCATGTGAAGGGAGCTGTATAAATGCAAGTGCGGAAGTCGCTGGGAACACTCAGCAGGTCAGGCAAAATCTATGGAGAAAGGAAAGTGACTCAACGTTTCGGATCCACTACCCTTCGATGCGACCTGCTGTGTGTTTCCAGCGACTCCTGTTCTTGTTTTCAGATTTACAGCATCTGCAGTATTTTGCGTTTTGTATATAAATGCAAGTTGTTGTTGTTTGTAACAAACTCACAGATATTGTTCTATTATCCATATATTAAGCTCAATTTTTTCAACTATTGTGCACAAAATTATAGTATCTCAAAATTCTAGTGAAAGTATGGTGGCTAAGTTTGAATAACTAAATATGTGTATTTGGACTGAATTAAATGATATAGAACATATCCTAGTTGATTTGGGAATGGTCTTGGGAATGTTTAGTTTCCAAATGAATATGAGTTACTTGGTATCCTGGTAATGGCAACTGCATCTCTTCTAGGAACGTATATAGTCATTGTTGTAAATTTTGTTCATCTTTCTCTACGTCTTTTACTGATCTGACAAATCCAAAACATAAACCAGAAAGCAAATTCTGTTTTGTGGAGAATGTGTGGCTTATTATGTCTCGACCTTTTCATGATTTTAATTCTGTTTTCTTTCTCCAGTTGCATCTACACGATCAAGACCCAGTCAACTTCCAGAGCACTCTTCTGCCGCTCATCAGAATGGTAGCACTTCAGACATCTCTCCAGCTCAATCTGGAAAAAAGGATTTTGCGCCACCAAGTAAGGACAATGGTATAACCAAAAAACTATTCTTTACGTTTGATAATACTCTATATAAATAGTAGTAACTGAGTGATGTCAGAGCATATGACTAAAAATCAAAAGTGCTTGTTTTATAATATAGCTATCAGTCCATTTGCAATAAATAGAACAAACAATGGCAAGCATTTATGCACTGTATATGTTTTGCAAATGTCAAATCTGAATCTAATTCTAGGCTACTTCCCACATGGGTTCTCCATCTCACCCACCATTCTTGGATACACTAAGTAGGAGCACACAGTAGGAAAAGAAATTTGAGACACCCACATTTTGCTCTTCTATCCCTCACATTTTGCTCTTGTATCTCTCACTTGTACCAGATTGCACAGCAATTGTCATTTGTGGGTAATTTATAGAACGTGAAAATCATCAGGGTCTCACAGTTGTGCCCAGTGTCCCCACATTTGCACTTTTCAGCAGGAATTTCTGGGTGCCTGGCAGCATGCTGTTTTTTTTTTACGTTGTTCCTTAGTCCAGTGTGTTTGGATCAATTGGAGCATTCATATTGCTGCCTAAGCTAAGAGCAGTTAATTCTGCACAGTCCGGCAATTCAGCTTGGTCTCTATGGTTGAATTATATATTAGACATAGGAACTCAATCCTGTTTGAAAACAAAAACAGAAGTTGCTGGGAACACTCAGCAGGTCAGGCAACATCTATGGAGAAAGGAAAGTGAGTCAACGTTTCAGATCCACGACCCTTCGTCAGAACGCAGAACCTGTTTGAATCCTCCTTGAGCGAGAAAACTGGCTCCAAGGTGACATTTTGGGAACAGAATGTTGGAATTGAGCCAGCCCTCCGGGGGACTTGATAGTCCAGTTCCTGAGCCAGGTAGGTCCGTAGTATTCCAGGGCAGTGTTGATTGTTCAGCCAGCCTGGCTCATTGGCAGAACTTAGAAAGGCAGACCAGTCCCTGGGGGAAGGCAATCCTCCCACTCAACTTCTATTAATCCTGCAAGCCAAAGCCCTAATGAGTAGGATGGTCCTAGCTGGTTAAGCAGCGGAAAATCTTGCCAGACAGTGATATCAATGGCAAGCTATGTGGTTTTAGCTGCTTAGACTTCTGCAGTACTCAAACTTACACTATGAAGTCCCCAAGCTTTGGCTCTTGCCAAATCTGTGCCTAATACTTTCCATAATTAGGTAAGCAGGATGTGTCCCTCCAGGGAGAGAGTGTGCATTCCATTCAAAAAATCTAACTCTGGAACTATCAGTCCATTTGAACTGGACCAGAAGAGGACCAGGGTTCGATTCCCTGCAGGGCGAAAACTTCGACAAGGTTCCTTATTCCACACATGCACCTCTGTTTACCGAGCAGTAAGTAGGAACCTGCTTCTCAGTCGATTGGTGGATCGCTTTCAGGGGTAATCCTCCAAAAAAATAATAATTGGGTCACTCAATCCACGACCATTTGTGGGACACTGTGGGTGCAATTGGCTGCCGTGTTTTGCCCACAAAATACACAGTCACTACATTTTACAGTATATGCTGTGAAGTACTTTGAAATGTCTCAAAGATGTGAAGGCGCTATATCAAATACAAGGATTATTTATTATATAAATCATGAGCAATCATTTTGTTTAATTTTTGGGGGCAGCCAGGTGCCTGACACAATTGGCTGACCAAACCCCATCACCATGCTTAAGAGTATCCAAATCAGAGCATTTCACATATGTATGCCACCAACGCATGGACATTTCCCCCTCTGGATTAGAATATGCACTCTCTCTTGGGATGTGCCCTACTTAGCTAAGACTATTACGTAAAACTGAACAGTTTTGTGTTGAGAGCGCTCTACTAATCTTTGCAGTGAATGTCCAGCTAGGACTTCATCATCCGTCTATGGCTTGCAATCCAAAGATGCTGTTTTCCACCATCCATCACCTCCTCTGTGCACCCCCTCAAGCCCTCTATCTTCACGTCAAACACCAAGCGCTTGTCAAAGTCACAAACAACATTCTCTCTATCTGTGACCAGGGCTCCCTCTGCCTCCTTGTCTTTCTGGATCTCTGCCGCATTTGACACAGTCGACCATGCGATCCTCCTCCACCGCCTCCTCCCTCATCTACCTTAGTGGGACCGCACTCGTGTATTTCGAGTCCTATTTAACCAACCACCTCCATTCCATCTCAGCAAATGGTTTCTCCTCGCGCTCCCGCCCAGTCACCTGCGGGGTACCCCACGACTTCATCATTGGCCCTTTTTCTTTATCTAAATACTCCCTCTGGGCGATGTCATCCGCAGACATGGGGTAAACTTCCACATGTTTGCGGATAACACACAAATCTACTTTGCCCTCTCCAGTGTCAATTCCAGGTCCACCGATGTTCTATCAGCTTGTCTGGCAGACATCAAGGTCTGGATGAGTGTAAATGTCCTGCAGCTGAATATGCACAAGACGGAAGCTATACTCCTTGGCTCCCGTCAACGTCTTCACTCTTGTGGATCTAAACTCCTCAACCTCCCTGGGCTCTCCCTCACTCACCGAACCAGTGCACAACCTAGGCATCCGGTTCGACCCCCAGCTATCCTTCCTCCCCCTCATCCGGTCACTGACCAGGAGCGCCCTCTTCTACCTCCACCACATTGCCCGCCTCCAACCATACCTTAACCCAAATGCAGCCAAAACCCTCGTGCATGCATTTGTCACCTCCTGCTTGGATTGTTCCAACACACTCCTCGCCGGTCTCCCAAGCTCCACCATTCACAAGATTCAGCTCATTCAAAATTCTGCCGCCTGCATGCTGACCCGGACCAAACTCCATACTCACATCTCACCAGTTCTGGCCAGGCTCCACTGGCTCCCCATCACCGAACGGATCAACTTCAAAATCCTCACTCTTGTGTTCAAATCCATTCACTTCCTGGCATCTCCCTATCTCTCCGACCTCCTCACTCTCCAATTCACTACCCAGCGCCTCCGCTCGACTGGCACCGGCCTCCTGCTCGTCTCTTGCACCCTTTGCCCCACCATCGGAGGTCGTACTTTCAGCCACTACGCCCTAAAATTTTGGAACACTCCCTCAGTCCCTCTGCCTTGCCCCCCTCCCCTCTTTCAAGTCCTGCCTGAAAACTTTTCTCTTCGACCATACTTACGGCCACCTCCCCCCGGCTTGGAGTCAGGCTCCGCCACTGTTAAGCACTTTGAGACGCTACCCTGGGTGGAGGGGCAATATAAGTGCGAGTTGTTGTTGTTGCAAAGTTAACAGGGGGCGAATAGGAAGAATCCCTGCTCCCAGTGAATAGTCTGGCTCTACAAATCCTGCTGACAAGCCAGGTTGATTGGTCTATCATTAGCAGTGCCCTGTAGTAGTGCAGAACTGCCTGGCTCAGGAGCCAGACAACTGGGACAGCCAGAGGGTTGACTCGATTCTGACATTTAAGTTTTTTTTTCATGAGCTATGAACAGTATTTTATATTTGGATGCATGCATATGCCATCTGCCTATCTATTTCCATTGCATTGAAAAGTCAAGATTTTAATTTTAGGATGACTTAATAAATCATAGTGATTTGAATAATAGTAATGATTTTAGAGAGAATTAAGTGATCAGATTAGTTTGGCTCTTTGAAGCAGTTTTATGTACTGTTCATAAATTATTTTTCAGCCCGCCGAAAATCTAATTGTGTGAAAGAAGTTGAAAAACTACAAGAAAAACGTGAAAAACGAAGATTGCAACAGCAAGAAATGAGAGAAAAAAGAGCTCAGGTCTGCCATATTCATTGGTCAAGATATTTTAATAACTTCTTTCTCCCTGTCACAATCGTCACATGCATGTAGGTCTTGGTGTCGTTTGCGTGTACGTGTTTTTGTTTTCTTGTATTAAACTTAATCGACCATCAATAATATGCTGAGAAATTGATTGGTGATCTGTTCCCAGATCTTCGTAAAATTACCAATGTTCCTTTCTATTCTGCTGTTAAAGAATGTGTACATGCAGCGGATATCAATTTTTCTTTCATTCCTTCCCATCAGCAAAGTTCTTTATCTCTTTACCTACTGGTAGCACTCTTGCCTGTGAATCAGAAGACTGTGGGTTCAAATCCCATGCCAGGACTTTGGGCTCATAGTCTATGTTGACACTTCAATGCAGTGCTGAGAGAGCACGGCATGTTAGAGATGTCATCCTTTGGATAAGACTTTAAACCAAGGTCTTGTCTGCCTGTTTGGGTGAATGTTAAGGATCTAATTGAAAAGAAAAAGGAGCTTTTCCTTGGTCCTGGCCAATAATCCCTCAGAGAAAAAAAATTGTTCACTTCATAGAATTATGCAGTACAGAAGGAGGCCATTTGACCCATCGTCTCTGTGCTGACTCTTTGAAAAGAACTGTCCAATTCAATCCCACTCCCCCGCTCTCTCCCCATAGCCCTTCAATGTAAACTTGTCCTCCCCAAATAATTATCAAGCCACTTCTTGGCTGTTTGTGTGATATTGCTGTGCACAAATTATTTGTGGCATTCACTTTACTTTATAAAAACTCTGAATTGCTTTGAGACATTTTAACACAATAAAAATATCAAATGCAAGGATGATTTTTATTATCGTCTACTGGTGATCAGCTCCACTTCTGGCTTTGGTTGAGTTTGGAAACATGTTGCACGTGAAAGTTGGAGCTTGAAATCCAAAGATTGTTAATTCATTTGTACCACTTAGGTGCTAGATTTATGTACACCTAGTTTAATCCCTTTAGTATATTAATCTTTGTAGTGTCTAATGTTAGCAGATTTAAAGTAGGAAAATAACCCTATAAATCTTCTGAACTTTGTCCATATATTACAACATTTGCCGGAAGCAAATATTGGCTATTATCTCCCAAGTCCTATACTGTCTTTGAAAGTATTAATTATTGTGCAGTTGATGTTTTTTAAAAAAAAACATCACACTCTTGGAATGAACTAAATTACTTTTCCTCTAGTCATATTTATCCATTTCATACTCTTAGCATGTAAATAGTCTGTAGAAACCTATGTTGTTTTATGTATAGTGTATAGACTTTAGTTTTGAAATAGCATTAATATAAATGTTTTTGATCTTTATTTGATCTCCAAGTTATAACGGTGAAAGTCCTGGAAAACCAGAATTAGTTATATAAATAATTGTGTCCTTACTTGTATTCTGCATGACTGTTTCATTAACCCTTGCAAATGTAATGTCTCAGGATGTAGATTCTACAAATCCAAACTGGGAAATCATGTGTATGATAAAAGATTTTAGAGCAAGTCTTGACTACAGACCTCTTACGGCTGCTGATCCAGTAAGTTACAATTTTAAGCAACGTAGGTTTGTTCTTGTGTTTTATTAGTGTGGGCATAAATATTCTTTGAGAATAAATGTCAACTTGGCTCATTTAGCACTGTTAAATCTTAAATGTTAAATGTTAGCACCGGCAAATCTGGCTGGACCTCCTCAAAATCTACCGCTCCACTCTAGCCTCGGCCAAGTTGTCCTTCTACTCCAGGATAATCCTGGAGGCGAAGAACAACCCCAGGCTTTTGTTTTCCACCACATCCCGACTCCTCCGTCCCCCCCGCAGCCCCGCGCAGGTCATCTCCTCCAACCTTCACTGCGAGGAGATGCTGGATTTCCTTGAATCCAAAATCAAGGGAATCCGCTCCATGGTCACTGCCCCTCCAACTTCCACCCACCCCCCACCCCTTCCCTCCCACACTCCGACTCCTACCCATTCTCCCCTACACACCTCCGAACGCGTTTCCCCACCCTCTGTCACTGAACTCATCCTGTCCTTGAAACCCACCACTTACTCCCTGGACCCCATCCCCACTCCACTCTTTATCTCCCAGCTCCACCTCCTGGCCCCACCTCACAGACATTATTAACCTGTCCCTCTCCTCTGGCTCTGTTCCCATTCCACTCAAAACTGCCGCCATCATTCCCACATTGAAAAAACCCTCCCTTGATGCGTCGCAGCTATCAAGCTACCGGCCCATCTCCAACCTCCCCTTCCTATCCAAGATTCTCGAAAGAGTCGTTGCCTCCCAGCTGCGCTCTTTCATCTCCACCCACTCACTTTTTGAACCCCTCCAGTCGGGTTTCCGTGCTGCCCATAGCACGGAAACTGCCCTGGTCAAGGTCACCAATGACATCTTGACCATCTGCGACCAGGGCTCCCTCTGCCTCCTCGACCTATCGGCCGCATTCGATATGGTCGACCACTCTATCCTTCTCCTCCCACCTCAACCTTCAAGGCCCTGTCCTTGAGTGGTTTAGGTCCTCCCTCTCCCACCGTCTTTATTTTGTTTCCAGGAACGGCTTTTCCTCCGGCCCCCGCACTGTCTCGTACGGTGTCACTCAGGGCTCTGTCCTCGATCCCCTCCACTTCACCCTCTACATGCTCCCCCTTGGTGACATCATCCGCAGACATGGGGTTAACTTCCACATGTATGCGGATGACACCCAACTCTACCTTTCCTCCTCTACCCTCAACTCCACGACCACCGATGTCCTGACAGCTGCCTGTCCGACATCGAGTCCTGGACGAGAGATAACTTTCTCCAGCTCAATGTGCGTAAAACTGAGGCCCTCCTGATTGGCTCGCGTCAGCGCCTCCGCATCTCAGGCGCTGACAGCATCATCATCCAAGGCTGCACACTCCACCTTTCAAAGCCTTTTGTTCGACCCTGAGCTGTCCTTTCTCCCTCATATCCGTGCCACAACTGGCACCGCCTTCCATCACCTCCGGAATGTCGCCAGACTACGGCACTACCTCACCCCTCACGCTGCTGAAACACTGGTCAACGCCTTTATCACCTCAAGGCTGGACTACGGGAACTCTCTCCTCGCCGGCCTTCCCGGCACCTCCCTCCACAAGCTGCAGGTCATTCAGAACTCTGCAGCTCGTGCCGTGTACTGTCCCGCACCAGGCTTCGCGACCACATCACTCCCACCCTCGCTCGCCTCCACTGGCTCCCCATCCCCCAGAGGATCGAATTCAAGATCCTCATCCTCACCTACAAGGCCATTCACGGCCTTGCTCCCTCCTACCTCTCCGACCTACTATCCCCCTACTTACCTGCCCATACCCTCCGTTCCTCTGGCTCTGGTCTGCTCCACATCCTCCGCCCCAACCACCCTACGATCGGTGGCCAGGCCTTCAGCCTCTCAGCCCCGAGGCTCTGGAACTCCATCCTCCAGTGCCTTCGCCTTGCTTCCTCCCTTTCCTCCTTCAAGGTCGGTCTCAAGACCTTTCTCTTCGACCGTGCCTTCAGCTCCCCTCTCGACTCTCTACCCCCTCCTCGTTCCCTCCCTTCCCTC
Source organism: Callorhinchus milii (assembly GCF_018977255.1). Classification (NCBI taxonomy): domain Eukaryota; kingdom Metazoa; phylum Chordata; class Chondrichthyes; order Chimaeriformes; family Callorhinchidae; genus Callorhinchus; species Callorhinchus milii. The sequence goes on along the minus strand of NW_024704742.1, from coordinate 121,145,146 downwards.
ACCCTGACCATTTCCCCCCTGCTCGGGTTCCATCCCAACTGTCCAGCGCCTTGGGACGTCCTCCCGACGTGAAAGGCGCTCCATAAATGCAATGCTGTTGTTGTTGTTATCTCTGGGTAATGCTATGCTGTTTATTTCTGTATGAAAAGGCTCCTTTAGAAGCCTGTATACTATTACATCAAAGTATAATGAACTGGAATATGCCGAATTATGTATTCATTTTTAAAACGCAACTTAGTTTGTTTTAAAAGTAAATTTAAATATTAAAATCTAGTAGAAAATTCCTGTGGCCTTCCAGTTTACGGTTGAGCAAAGTCTCTTAATTTTTGGCTAGCAAGGGCAGCAGTAACCAGAGTGGTGCATAAGTGGGGTGCTGTTCCTGGAACTTTCCAATCATTTGTTCTTGCTGCTGTACCATTTATGTTATGCAGAACATTGTTAAATCAATTGCTTCAATGTCAATCCATTAAGGAGTCTGATTTCATATAGGGGAGGCAGTCGGAAATCAGACTCATTGGAAGGATTTGAGGAAATTCAGCGTTTGAAAAATTGGCCATTTTACATGCACATTAGCAAATACCTTTGGAAGCAGGCTTGTTTCTGAAGGCAAACTCTTAACGTGCAAATTTGCCTCCGGATGTAAAAGCATCAGTTATATTTTAATGTAAAAGCGCTTGTAAGTCTTAATCTATCTATGTAATTCAGCATGTTCTGTGTCTAAAACTCTGTTTTGTTTTAGATTGATGAACAAAGGATATGTGTATGTGTAAGAAAACGACCACTAAACAAGAAAGGTATAGTCCTTTTATTTCAATTTTCCGTTTAGTTACTAATTTGACCCCATTATTTTATCTATATTCCAGTTGGTCTTTAAACGTATCTCTGTAGCTTTAAACTTTTGTGTATTGCCAAAAGATAATCTGTAGGACAAGAAGGGGTAATACTGCTGTAAATCTGGCATCTGAGTTCCAATCCTGGACAGACTGATGGGAGGTAAGAGTCCAATTTGAAATGTTTAGGGTGATTTCAGTCCAATTCTTATTTGGGATGATTTCAGCCCAGTTCACTATGGACACAGATTCTATAATGTGAATCTGCCTAAAATTAGCAGATTTGGGCAGAAAGGTCATTTAGATAACTTATTTGTAAGTGGAAAATCATACTGGTTTATTAGAGAGTATTCTCCTCAGGTCGTGATTAAAGCACAGTGTAGAGGGAACTATAATCTGCATTTGGTCATACTATATTTGACCAGAAAATGCTTGATGCTAACCGTATGTATCAACAGTTCTGTTTTTAGCATTGGCATCCCTCATAAGTAACAAAAGTGCTATTTTTTTCTTTTAAATTTGCGTACTGCCAAAGACTAAGCATATTATTAAAAAAAAAGTTTTAAAATGCTGCAGCTGTAATGATCTGACTTCACATCTAGCTAAGTATCTCCTGATATTTTAAAAAGGAATAGAGTAGTAATTAATGACCAAACTGCATTAACTGGAAATAATCATTGAATGTATTGATATAAAAATTATATATTCGCCTTCCCTCTTCCAGCAATTGTGACTCTCAGAGCAATAAGACGTAGTTGGAGGAGATACCATGAAAAGAGGAACCAGAAGGGAGGCTTGAAGCTATCAGGTAGCAGGCAGTAGTGAATGAGGTAGCAAGCATTACAGGAAGATGGAAAATAGCAAGCATAAAAACGAGGCAGTCATTGGGAGAACAAATCACACAGCAAATCTATCCAGCTCTGCCATGTTTTTAAAAATTTAATCTGGAAAATGGTGTGATTGCACAACACTTTCTGATTTATTGATATGGCATCACACATTATAACTTTTTTTTTTGAATGATGCTATCCTGACCCAAACTTTAATTAATTACAACTTATTATGGTTGTTTTTTTTAAACTATTTTAAACTATTTTTAAACTATTCCACATATTGCAGGCAAATCTGGCCTATACTCCCAGGAAGGGAAACCTTTGATTATGATGTGATATCAAGATTTTGTTCATGTGAAACTCCCTATTCCTGTATGATTTTTTTAAAAAAAGCTTATTCTGAAGAAAAGAACATTGATTTTAATATGTATTTGGTTGCATTGCACTTCAATCCCTCCATTACGATAATTAAAGCCTTAAGAGTGGACTGAAAGGCTGCATATGGCTATTCTAGAGATCTCTCCCGCTTCATTAGGCTTTGCAAAGGCCAAATGAGAAAATTTTGTAAGCACCTTTGCAGTTCCATCAAAGGTAGATAGAATTTATAGTGTCCCAAAATAAAAACAGAAGTCGCTGGGAAGACTCAGCAGGTCAGTCAGCATCTACCGAGAGAGGAAAGTGAGTTAACGTTTCAGGTCGATGACCTTTTGTCAGAACTGACATCCTGTATGTTAATGAAGGATACCATTAACTAGAGTGTTCTTTGCATATTGGGTTCTTGTGCCTCCACAAACTTGATGCCTTGCTGAAAGGTTCTCCCAACTTTTTCATCTAACAAACTTGATTGTTGGCAGGAGAGACTCCTATTACAGAGACTCGTTTTATTGATGATAGGCACTCAGGAAAATGCCCTCCCCAAAGAAAGCTTATCCTGCGGTTATGGATTAAAGTACTCCTCGAATGTGAGGTGGATACCTCGGCATTCACAAATCAATATCAGTCTTTACTCCTGTTTCTTTGTGGTTTGATTACAAGATTGGTTTGGATGAACAACAGAAACTCGCATTTATATAGGACCCTTCACACGGGTAGCGTCTTTGAGAACTCGACAGCTTAACGCTGAGCCAGGGAGAGGGGGAGGTGACCTTGGTATGGCCGAAGAGGAAGGTCTTCAGATGTGACCTGAAGAGTGACGAGGGGCAAGCCAGGAGGATTGAGGCAGAGATTCCAGAGTCTCGGGGCAGAGTGACTGAAGGTAGGGCCGCCAATAGTGCAGTGGGAGGGACAAGCAGGAGGCCAGAGCCAGCTAAGCAAAGGATGGTGGGGGGCATGGGCAAAGGAGTTTGGTGTAAGCAGGTTGGAGATGTAGGGAGGTGTGAGGGCATAAAGCAATTTGTACGCGAGTGTGAGGATCTCAAAATTGATCGATTCTGCAAGGGATAGCCTGGAAAGGCATTGGTTACTGAGGTGTGGAGTTTAGTATGGGTAATATGGGTGATGAGCATTTAAATTAATTGGATTTTATGAATGGAGCTGGGGAGACTGGCGAGGAGAAATTGGAAAAATTGAGGCGCGAGGCAATGAATATGTGGATAAGGCTTTCAGCTACGTTGGGTGTGAGGTATGGTCGAAGGCGGGTGATGAGGTAGAGGGAAAATGGTCCTGGTCAGGGACTGGATGTCGGGTAGGAAGGACAACTTCGGATCGAACCTGGTGCCTAGGTTGTGCACAGATTCAGTAAATAGCGAGGGATTTGCCAAGGAATTAAGGTAGTAGGAGCCAAAGGATTTTTTAAACTTCTACAAGTCCTTCTCTATCTCATCTGTCAAGACTGACAAGCCCTGGCTTGTCTAATTGTTGCCCATAGCTCATTTTTTCTAACGCTGGGGATCATCCTTGTCAATCTTCTCTGCACTGCCTCTCGGGCTTAGGCAGCTAGCTCCCTTATGCCGGAACTGCCTGCAGTTGGGAGGATTCGGATTGTTGCAAACCTCTTGCCAGACAGTCATAAACTTATTGTCAGTTACCAAGAAGCTTGCAATTACAGTAAAACTCATATATAAGTGTTATCTTTATAAATTATACAATTGTCTAAGTCGTACATTCAGTTTCCTATCAAAACCACTTGGATTTCTTTCCCCTCCTTCACCCATTTCAGGTTCCCCTCCCAGCTTGGGTACCCAGCCAGCAGTGTCAAGCTTTGAAACGTCATCCCAATATAGAAAGGTGCTACATAAATGTAAATGGCATTATATTCTCTTTTTTCAGAAACTACAATAAGGGATCTTGATGTAATCACAATTCCCAGTAAGGATGTTGTAATGGTTCATGAACCAAAACAAAAAGTGGATTTGACCAAATACTTAGAAAATCAAACCTTCCGCTTTGACTATGCCTTTGATGAAACATCAACTAATGAAATGGTTTACAGGTAAGCAGAAATCTTTGTATTTTCAGAATATCTAAAGTCAATAACTAATAAACCAGTAAACAAGTATTCATTGTAATATTGGGCTTTTGGAAGGCAGGTGGATTGATGAAAGTTGACTTGTTCAATCAGCCTGCAATTTTTACCTTCATGGTTTAGCCCATGGTTAATTCTTCCCCCCCCACCCCCCGCCCACAAACCCACAAGGTGATCACTCCTATTGGACGGAATGGTGGAATTCCATGGGAACTGGCATCTCTAAACCTTCTTCTGTTTTCATGTAGTGTTCACAAATATCTGTTTACTATTTACATAGCAATCAATGTTGGAAACTTGACAAGATGAGAACAACTAATCCAGCGCACAGTAGGGCCAGGCATTGTTTTGCTTGCTAGAACACCAGCAATATATTTACCCACTGAGCCATGGGGAATGTTAAACTAAAAATTTCATTATGAATGTTGACTGAGAGCTGCCATATAAATAATGTTGTGACATTTTCATTTAGTGAAATTGAAAAATAATGCAGAGTAGTTATGGAAATGTTGTGCCAAATGAATATCCATGCAGTTAACCTATAATTTGGGACAAAAATAACCAGATGGTTACTGAGCACTGTACTTACAAATGGAGTTTAGCTGTTCTGTATTCTAATATTTATTATTAAGGGATATGGAGAAAAAGTGTGATAAAAAAAATCCCATTCAGTGAATTAATAAAATGACATAACAAGCTTTTGATGGGCTGAATGCATATTCCAGTGTATATAATAGAAAATTCTAGTTTAACCTTGAGATATAGAATACGTAACTATTATTGGGCATTTAACAAATGCAAAAATAATCTTCATATTTGATGCCTTTATTTTGCTTTTGATAATCATATTTATTACTGTTACTCAATTTATATTTTTATGTTTGGACAAAGAATGTTATTTATTGCAATTTTTGGGGGGTTTTAATCTAGGTTTACAGCTCGACCCCTGGTGGAGACGATATTTGAGAGAGGAATGGCAACTTGCTTTGCATATGGTCAGACTGGTAGTGGAAAAACGCATGTATGTACTATTTATATTATTAGTTAAGTCCTTTTTTTTCAGTTGCATTCAATTCATCACTTGGTGTGACAAAATTTCTTTATGGTTAACATTTTAGACTATGGGCGGTGACTTCACAGGAAAAAATCAAGACTGTTCCAAAGGAGTATATGCTTTAGCAGGTGAATTTTCATAAGTGTTTATTATTTAACTGGAAATATTCAGTAAAAACTATTTATTTTGCAATTACTGTTTTTTAGCTACAAATAATGTTTTTTTTTCTTAAGCCTGGTTTTCATTGATCTAAGACAAATTGGATGCTAGCATTTATTACAAGAGGTCTTAAATATAAAAGTGAGGTGCTTCTCCAGTGATATAGAGCGCTGATCAGACTTCATTTGGAATACTGTGTTCAGTTATGAGCACCTAATCTTATACCAACATAAATTTTACATTAATATGAGGCCTAACGAAAGGCTTCTCCCTCCGTCCTCAGAACGTGAAAAACGCTATAAAAATGTAAATTGTTATATTTAGAATAATGGGTTGTGTAGATGTTGAATTCTCTGTCCCAGAAAGCTGTAGAGACATAATCAATGGGGATGTTTAAAAGGGAGAGAGACTGATACTTGGGTAGTCAAAAGTATTAAAGATGGCATCCGGGGGGAATTAAAAGATCTGCCGAGGTCGAAAAAAACGGTGGAATAGGCTCAAATGGCCGAATGGTCTCTTCCTGTTCCTGTTTTCCTATCTTCCTAGAATGTGAGTTTGTAATTGTTTTAACTCTGTTGCAGCTCGAGATGTTTTTCTAATGTTAAAGAAGCAAAATTACAGAAAATTAGAGCTCCAAGTATATGCAACATTTTTTGAGATTTACAGTGGTAAGGTAAGTGCTGCATTTTTAAAACCACAACATGTTATGTGCTTATTCTGGACTCCAGGGTGAAGCGTTAATTTGTATCTGGCTGCCTCCAGTAATCTATTTAAAATGTATTAGACATTGACAGGAAGATACAGCAGGTAAATGTGTGAATGACAGATGGTGTAGGAGGGAAAGTTTTTTTTTAAAAAAACACACAGACTCAGAAGGCTGTGCTGTAAATTTCTATAGTTTTAGATTTTATCCAGTTCCATTGACACAGCACCTGATGACTAAACAAATGGAAAGCAATACTTCTTAAGTGTTTCCCAGTATTTTTTAATCAGACTTCTTGGGGGTTCTCACAAATGGCCTGGGAATAATTCAGAACATAAATTATTGTCATCCAATTAAAGGAGCTATTTTGTCAACTTTTTTAATTTAGTGATTTGAAAGTGGTACTTTTTTTTCTTATTCCAGCTGAGGAATTATTAAATAAATATCATCTAAAATAATGATTACTAGAATATCAATTGCCATTCATTTTGATACAAATGTCATCAGTTTTCATAGAAGAATTTAATTACTGTTACTTTAGCAACATAAGTCTACATAAAATCAATATTGTAAATTCTCACAAATCTATTTGGTACAAAGTAATTACAAATCACTTTAAATGAGTTACATCGATACTTCAAACATGATTGCCTTAAAGATGAAAATTGAATGGAAGCCTTATCGTTATTATTGTTATACGTCTATAGGATTTAAATGCATCATTTCAGGCACTAAATGGAAAAACATTTCTTTAGATTTAATATTTGTATCTCAAGTCCATTTTTTAAAAAATTTAAGCAGATCTTAATCCCAAAATGTTTCCTTTCTTCTTCTAAAGGCTTGGTTTGATTAATTTGTAGAAAATATTCTTATATTTTGTTGATTTTGAAGGAGAATGTTTTAACCGTTGCTTATTTATACTGTGCTGTACATTTAAATGATTGAAGCCTTCTATTAACATTTAGTGTAATTTATTTTCCAGGTATTTGACTTGCTGAACAGAAAAAGTAAACTAAGAGTATTGGAGGATGGAAAGCAGCAGGTTCAAGTGGTGGGACTTTCAGAACGAGAGGTTAAGTGTACAGAAGATGTTTTGAAACTAATTGAAGCCGGCAATAGCTGCAGGTAAGTCTGAGCGAATTACTCCATTTACAAACCTTGCTTATAATTGCTATTTGACAAGATTATTAATAGTGAATTAGAATATGTGTAAATCTTATCTATTTAAATTGTTTTTTGGTTAAAGGTTTTGTGGGCATTTTGCCTATGAAACATACAGTCAATTCACTTTACAATATATTCTGTGAAGCGTTTTGAGACGTCTAGAAGACGTGAAAAGGCGCTATATCAATTGTAAGGATTATTATCGTAAGAGTTTTATGCTTTAGGAGTACAGTTTTTTGTTGAAAGTAGACATGATGAGATTATTCTTGCACAACTACTCAGAGGCCACCTATTAATGACAACAATTGTAGTAAATGTTTGTACACCTTCTATTTGGCATTTCAGATCACTTTTCCTGACTACTTTCTCAAATCTGCTCTCATTTTAAACTTTGAATTTCACACTTTATATTTAGATTTTTTTTAAATTTAGTTCTTGTAGTCCTTGTTCTTCAAAAGAAATTTACAAGATTTTATACTTAAAATAATTTGGTTTTAAAAACTACACAGTTCGAAAGCTTGAAAGGTTGTCGAATTTAATGTTTATTTAAACTTATTGTTCAATTGTTTATTTTGTAGAACATCTGGTCAAACATCTGCAAATGCTCACTCTTCTCGAAGCCATGCAGTGTTCCAGATTATTCTTCGCAAGAAAGGAAAAATGCATGGCAAGTTTTCTTTAATTGATCTGGCAGGAAATGAGAGGGGTGCAGATACGTCGAGTGCAGATCGACAGACACGGCTGGAAGGTGCTGAGATTAATAAAAGCCTTTTAGCACTCAAGGTAACCAGCAACATCTTCTGCAATTATTATTGTGTAAAGTATTTCTGAAATTCACATAAATTTTGTTCAAGTAAAATGGCTTGGATAAGGAGTGTTCTGTCGCTTCACTTCAAGTGAACAAATTTCATCTTCTGTATTCCAGTGGCATATTATGAAGTTGAAAGGTTTTATTTGCAACAAAAAGTGTGAGAGCACATCAATTTGCTTGAGTTACAGTTACTTCTTTCTGATCATCGAAGGGCAATGTTGAAATGTCTAGCGCAGAGCGTCTTGTCCTTGTTGGAATATGTGGTGGCATTAAATGCTGTTGTACAGAAACCCAGAATAATAGAAGTGCAAATATGTAAGTAGGTTCTTTCACTTGAACCATGAGCAGAACAAGAGAATGCAGATTTAAAATTAGAAGGGCTCAAATAAGAATAGTGATTAGAATGTTTTTTCAAAGTGTTGGTTATGTGGAACAGGCTCCCAACAAAAACAGTTGATTCTTTTTCACTAGAATATATAGAAACAGCACGTTACAGTATTCTGGTGAAGTGCTTTGAGAAGTACTCCAGATGTGAATTTAGCTAAATCAATTGTAAGGATTATTAATTAACTGCTTCAAAAATAGCATCAATAATTATGTTCAAGACTTTAATTGGAGAATCTAGGGATAGGTACTGACTAAAATAATACTGCAGCTGTGATTGAGGAGAGGAAATGTTATTTTTGAAGGGAGGAAGACTAGTATTAATACTAGGATTGCATAAATATGGTATTCTAAAATTTCTGCTTGATTTACCTTTAGATTTCAAAGTAATAGTTATACAATACTTTTAGCCCAAGAGACGAGTGAGAAGGCCTTGATAGGGAAGATTTGAGATGGTTATGGAAGAAGTAGTGATGAAGGGATAAATAAAGGGAGATATCCAATCTGCAGTCTTGTCCCTATAATATATGTTAGGACTTGAGCATTTTTTTTTCACTCTAGTACCAGTGACTGGGCCATTGAAGATATATTTTTCTCACACGTTTGTAAATAATTATTTCATATAGTGTAACTATTTTAATGTTGTATAGGCTGCTGACCTTTAGAACTCTGCCTCAATCTTCCTGCCTTGCTCCCTGCTTATCTAGCTTTGAACCCCAATTTAAAACCTATACCTTAAATTGACTGTGCCTGGGTCACCTACTCTTCCGCCTGCCCCCTGCCACTGTACAGCTCTAATCTGCATGAAAGGCGCTTTATAAATGGAACTTGTTGTATGCTTTGATTTCCTCTATTATATGCTCCCATTGCTGTTTTAGACAATTTGGTTGCTCACCACTAATTAAAACACAGCACTTCCTCCTATTTTTTATTCAGAAGGAAAGGATTAAATAATTTTTAATACTGCTATAACATTTGTTCATGAGTTTTGCATGCTGTTTACTAGTATAAACTGACAATTTAAATTAAAAGATGATTAAAGTGGCCTGTATTAGCCATTTTTTTTGAGACGATCTTTTTTCACTCCATTTTTCATGTAATTTCACACTTAATACAAATTATTTTCACATGTAAAAATGATGCTTTGTGTTTGCTCATACCTAGGAATGTTACTGCTGAGGAATTCCATTTCAGGTACCCAGTGTCAAAATTGAGTACGTCCAGATCAGAGTTCATATATCTCCTGTATGCAGGAGTCCTGTAGCTCAATGGTTAGAGCACTCGCTTTGCAAGCGAGACACCTGGGTTCAATCCCAGGCACAGGGAGAAACCTTGGGCAAGTTTCCTTACTCCACACGCCTAATAATAATCCCTCCAAAACAAAAAAAACAATAATAAATTGGTCATTTTCAATCCATGACTGTTTGTGGGACACTGCTGTGTGCAATTGGTTGCCGAGGTTCACCCACAAATATACAGTCAATTCACTTTACAGCATATTCTGTAAAGCGCTTTGAGACATCTAGAAGACGTGAAAAGCACTATATCAAATGCAAGGATTATTATTATCTCACGCCAACATGTCTTACTCCACTTCTAAACAGCACCACATAACTGAAGTGCTATGACCTTTCCAATTCTTAAACCAGCCACCCTTGTGGATTCTCTGAGTGAGATTAAAAATTTTGAATGAATTGGGACCTGTTTTGTACTGTCAACCCATACTGTTTTTTAAGGATCTCAGAATTCACTTCATGTAGGACCCTTTTGGTGAGAGAAGATTTTCATTTTATTAGTCTGCTGTCATCCAGTCTCAGACAATGTTTTGTCTAGAATTTTACTGAGACTGTTTGGGTCTTTTGATTTAATATGTATTTTATGTAATTGCAGGAATGTATCAGAGCCTTAGGTCGAAATAAACCTCACACTCCATTCCGAGCAAGTAAACTGACTCAGGTGCTCAGAGATTCTTTCATTGGAGAAAACTCCAGAACCTGTATGGTAAGTTCTAGGTTTAGACATTTTAAAACGTTTTTGTTTGAAAGTTCAATTGGCTCTATAATTAATGTATTTTCCTCCCCTGTTGTCCCTTACCAAAAGAAAAAATGTTTGTATGAGAATCCGTAGGTTGTACCAGAAACTCTTTCAAGTTATTTGAATTTCAATAAGTAGCTTTTTTAAAAAAACACATCTTCTCTAATCTTGATGGTGATGACTTGTATTGGGATATAGTTTCACGATGAGAAATAAATCTCATCCTTTGGCAGCTCTTCCAAATGGGTGTTTTTCATTCGAGTCCACACACTTGAGGGATAAAGTTTGAATGCCTGGAACAAGAGCTTGAGCTGCCTTTGTGTAAAGATAGTCAAATGTAATTGCTTGCAATTGTTTTAGTTCCAATTTATATAATCCATGCAACAATCACATGCAGCTGCCTGTGCATAAAGTCTAGTGGGTTGCAAATTAAATTTTAATTTGATTCAGACAAGTATGAAACATTTGGTTTTATTGTATAAAAGGCAACATACTATTTTACATAAAGTTTGTTTATTCACATTTTACCTCTTTTAGTACTTGTATCTAGTAATTGCAATTGATATCTTGTTTACTTGCTGATTACACTAAATCTAACTGCTTTAAAATAATGAAATCATCGGACTGTCCCAACCCACTGAGATGACCTCTATCAACAGACCTTTGACCTTCTGAAAAGGTCTTTTTTGGTTTAATGCTACATCAAACCATGTGATTTGCCCATAAGCATTATTAATTATTTTAATGGGGATTTTAGAATATTAATATTACATATCTCATGATCGCTTCTGGAATATTTGTAATCTTTCATACTAATGTACTAACTGTATCTAACGTATCCTGATTTAAGTTCTCATTGCTGTTTTACACAATATCTATATAGGTTCCATTTTTAATCTTACATCTCTTATGACCACTCTGGGATATTTTAATCTTTTTGTGCTAATGTAATATACAATTTCTCCCAGTCCAGGTTTTATGATGTCTGGTGATATTAATTGTGTCTCTAAGACAAATTTCCTTATCTCTATTGTGTTCTTGAAATACTCCATTCCAATTGTACTAATAAATGTTGCTGCATTGTTAGTGCACTACAGTAGAGAGACGTTTATCCACATTAGTTGGGACCACCCCATTGGGGTTGGTGGTACTGATAATAATACAAATTGACTATAGTGCTAGCCAAGAGCTTCTTCCATTAAGAGTTATACTGTCTCTAGCAACACACTGCACCAACCTTTCCTTTTTTCTACCATACAGTTTCTGGGTTTTTTTTGCCCCCACATCTATTTCTGCATCGAAGTCTGATGCAGTTAAGCATTCTACTGCAGTTGTATTAATGTTTTTTGGTAATGCTACAAATTGATTTGCAGACACATTATTTTAATATTGTGGAATCATAACCACACTAAAGCTAAAGTAGTTTAGTGCAAATGGTTATCAATGCTTCCCTTGCTGTTTTGGAGTTGTGGTGAAACAGTTCCAGGGTAGCGAGTGGAAACCACTTCTTTACATTTGTAGTTTTAGATGATGGTATAATTTGTGTTAGTATATATAAAGTATCCAGCACAGACCTATGAAATTGAGTGCTGTAACAGTACATGGAATACATGCTACTTTAGCAAAATAGTTTTGGGGTTTAATTCCAAAGGAGATTTTGAAACATCATTCCTTGAAAATTCTTTAGTCATAAGTGCATTTTTTGTATCTGTGTGTTTACAGATTGCCACTATCTCCCCAGGAATGAGTTCCTGTGAGAACACACTAAATACACTTAGATATGCGAACAGGTATGATTTTAAAATAATATGCATACAGTCGAATGAGCCATGTCCATTCTAATACAAACTGTTTAGTTGTTATTTCAACAGTATATTTCCAGTTATTGACTTAAATCTAAAAATTAAATCTCTACAGTTCTTTTCTTTCTATCCTTCATGCAGGAACCAGATATTTTATTTCTTAAATGGTATTAAATTAATTCTAACAAATTATTTTTTACATTACAGGTTCTGTGCTATTAAATAATAATGTTTACATTTGATATCGTGCTCATCACTTTGATATAGTGCATTATCACTTGAAATGTATTGCTCAATGCAGTGAATTGCTTTGGTGCCTAATCTGTAGACAAATGGAGCAGCTAACCTGCACTAGCTTGTCCCACAAACTGCTACGAGATGAAAGACTAAATTAGCTTTTATGGATGTGGAATGAATCTTAGCCAGAAGTCTCTTTCAGTTTTCTGTTCTTCTTCAAAATAATCCTGTGGGACAACAATTCTATGGAATATTTGTCCTGATGTATGACCTGAACCATAGAACAGGAAAATAGAACCTCAGCGTCACATCTGAAAAGAATCCAAAGTTGTTTCTTTTTCCGTTGTCCAGTGGAGGGCTGGGTGGGAAGTTTTTTTTATGTATAGCACTGCCCATTGTGCAATATCCTCACTAAAAAACCTTTTAAAACATCTCAGCTGTTTTTTGTTTTTTCTCCCATTATGTGCTCTTTCATTCTGGGACATGACGGGACAGAAGGCTTGTATCTTATTGCAACTTATATCGTCAGTTACTACAACAATAACTTGAATTTATATAGCATCCTTCACATAGGATAACAAACGCCTTAGACATCCCTTGGAAAGCGTTTTTCTTTGAACTGTTCACATACATGGTATACCTGTGGTACTTATACATAATAATGTTAATACATGAAATTTTAATAGACTCAAAGGTGGTTTCCTCTCATTGCCTTCTAACCACATGTCCTAAGCACTTGAATATAATGGGGTCTATGATGCAAGTTGGGTTAATGTTTTTATTTTAGAAGTTGTGTAAAACATCTGTACAAAGGGAATTCAAGAGTGCTTTAATTATAATTGTTGTATAATCCTTCCATTTGATGGAATGCCTTATCGCATCTTCAAGCCATCTCAAAGCACTTTACAGGATTTACTATAGAACGTAGTGACTATATATTTTATAGGTGAACTTGGCAGCCTTTTGACACAGCAATGTTCCACGTACAGCCATGACATGAATGACCATTCATTTATCTGGGGAATAGTTGACCCAGACACTCGGGGTGGGGGGAAAAAAAAACTCACTTTCTCCTCCCTTATGTATTTCTTCATGTCTGTTTGTGGGACATTTGTATGTGCAAATTGGCTGCCTCACCCCCTCTTTCTCTTTAAATCCCACCTGAAAACTTACCTCTTTAACCGTGCCTATTGTCGCCTCCACCTTCTTCCTTGCTTAGAGTCTAACCCAGCCACTGGACAGTGCTGCCAAGATGTTATCCTAGGTGAAGGGAGCAAAATATATGCAAGTTGTATGTTGCGCACACATTTATTTTTTAAATGATAATGCGGACTAGGACCTAAGATTTCTGTACAAAACTGAAATGATTGTTCTGTTAGATTCACAAATAATTTTATTAATATGGGTATGAATTATTTTTAGCAAGCAACATTCTATTAGATGTATCACACCCAAATTTGATTCAACATTCAAATTTCAGTCTTTTAAATTTGTGACTATCGATGCATAAATGTCTTTCACATTATAACTACTGCTCTGTCCTGACTGGGTATTTTTTTCCCTCTTTGTTTACTCTTTTGCTTGGTACTGCAGAGTAAAGGAATTTGGAATAAGTCCATCGGACATTCCCTTTCAGCAGGGCGGTGGGAGCCGTTCTGACCTTTCTCCTACTTACCTCGAATATGATGACTTCCCTCCTTCACCTACCAGGTCTACGTCTTTTCTATTCCATTTCCTCAGTTTCCCCCTATCCCATCTACTTTTTTTTTTCCTCTTTCTTCCTCCTCCCATCCAATCCAGAGTACTTACTGGGCCAAATGAACAAATTGCACTTTGGTTTATTGTTTATTTGAAGCTGTACTGAATGTGTTGCATGTCAATTTCTTTTGCATGTTTTCCATAATTTTTAGAATATTTAGTTTAAAAATGTACTTTGCATGCTTGTATCTAGTTTTTCAAATTTTATTTATTATTCATATACATTGTTCTCATCGGAATAACTGAAGTTTGTGAAAACATTATTAGAATAGACCAGGAACTGACATGAGTAGCTGTCTCAGAGCTACCCTTATGGCTCAGGTAGTAAAATCACTATGAAACAGCTTTTCCAACTTGAAGATTCTAGGTTTAATTTTCTGCAGTATTGGAAAAAGAACTGCGGAAAATCGACTTCCTAATTAAGTTAGTACTTGAGCCTGTTTTCCAAAACTCTTCACAATCTTAAATATTCAGAAGTCGTATGAAACTGTGAGGGTTTCCAGCCTGCTAATTAGTGTCCACCCATTATCCAGTGGCTTCTGCTAGAAAGTGAAGCTTGTGTAGAAGCTTGGAGGGGTCAGGATTTTTGCTCTCCTGTGAATGGCATAAATGCCAGGCTGTTGATATGCATCTGGTTCTCACATGAAGACTGAACTTGGGTCAGGTACCAGCACCTGTAGACCATTGTTCAGCAGAGGGGAAAATTGGAAGTGGGTAAACCAAACATACATTTGTCAACATAATGGGAATTTTTGAGAAAGAAAAGTTGTACTCGAATGAATGTTATGTACAAAAAGGTTTTACTTATTAAGGGCTAGAGTGCAGTGATCATATTTTGGATTTAGAATGTATTCAGTCGTCCATCAGACGAGTTGTACACAATCCTACTGTTAGTGGTCCATTGCTGAATATTCTAGCCTTGGTTAAGCAAACTTTAGAGTCCTATTAATGGATGTTAACCAAGTCATGAAAACGGCCATTTTTTTTGAATTGTTGTAATATTTCATATTTTTTGGGGTCAGCCAGGTGTCTTGACATAACCGGGAACCCATCACCATGCTTAAGCGTATCAAAACCCCAAAGGTTCCATGGATCCCACCTATACATGGAAATTCAAGAGATGTTTACTGGAATGGAATGTGCATTCTCTCCCTGGAGGGACACTGCTTATCTAGTTTCTGAGATTATTAGCTGCAGGTTGGCAAGAGCCAAGGCTTGGAGACCCCAGAGTGTTCTATAGGGTCCTGTTGTCTGGCAAGCTTTCTCGCTGCTTGTCCAGCTTGGGCTACCCTACCCGTTATGTGCTTTGGCTTGCAGGGTTAGGGGGAACTGAGTGGGAAGATTCCTTGCCATCTGTGACTGGTTTGCCCCTTCCAAGTCCTGCCAATGAGCCAAGCTGGCTGGGCTGTCTTCAACAGTGCCCTGGGATACTATGGACCTGCCTGTCTCAGGAACTGGACTATTGAGACCGTCATAGAGGGTGGGCTTGATTCTTACATTCCCTTGACAAACATGACACCTTGGTCCCACCCTCCTGAGATTGAGCACTCACTGGGCACCAGGATGTCCCCTCATACATTAGTATTGTATCATCCAAATCAATTTGTGCCTATATCATGGTTTGGGCATTTTTAAGATATCTGCATCATTGGTTTCAAATACATTGATTGAGTCTCTGGATTGGGAATACAACAATTTAATATTTAAATTTTATATTTTATAGCACCTTTCATGTTAGGAGGACATCTCAAAACACTACACAAGCCCCAACTGGTGGTGGGGAGTTCTGAGTGGGGAGGGAAGGTGACCAATAGCATGGTCGAAACAAAAGGTTTTAAGGGGAGCTTCAAATGTGCCAAGGGAGGGGGTGATTCTAGAGATGGATTTCTAGAGAACTGGGACAGAATGACTGAAAACTCATCCACCAATGGTGAGGTGGATCAGGCAGGGAACACAAAACATTTATATTGTAATAAATTCAATCCAAATATAGATTTAAAAATCTAGGAAGTATTTGTGAATTCAAAAGTGCCTACACCACAACAGCTGTGAATTTTTCTCTTATTCGTTCAAACTACACATAATATAGAGCAACTTTATCATCTTATGATGGAAAATTGCCTAGGGACACAGTTCCATTAAGAACTTTGCACCTTGGTTAAAATACTTTTTTGCTATATGTACATAAATCTTGTTCTGGGATGTACCTTTGTTAATTTTCTTCCTTTAATAGCAGCAGGTCTCCTAAATCCTTTTCTACTTGCAATTTTCTGGCCTTGTTGCCTCACACAACAATGAGCGTTACCTTTACACTATCCATCGGGTCATTGAGGGAGCTTATTGGGAAAACTGTTTGAGAATATTGCATGGGGTTTTATTGATGCTAATTTAAAGATCACAGTTGTTATAAGCAGTACTCAAAATGGATTCGGTCCTGCCTCAGTACCCACCAGAATTCGTGAAGTAACTAAACTTCCAGTGGATATTAATTTACTGGGATGTTGTGAAGGTATTTGATATCCACATATGATACTTTAAGATGCTAAAGCTCATGAAATTAATGGCAAGGTAGCTGGTTTGATTGCCAATTTACTTAGCAATGGGAACAAAAGATGATGAATGAAAAAAGGCGATTGCAGTGGAGGTGCCAAGGCAGAATTTCTTAACAACAAAATTACATTTGTATAGCGCCTTTCACTTTGGGAGGATGTCCCAAGGTGCTGGACAGAGTTACGGACCCGAGCTGGGGATCGGGATTGGGGAGGGTGGAGGGCAGGGGGGGAAGCAGAGAAAATGAAAGCAAGGTCGAAGAGGAGGGTTTTGAGGTGGGTCTTGAAGGTGGCGAGGGAGGGGGTGAGACGGAGGCAATGCGGGATGGAGTTCCAGAGGGTGGGGGCAGAATGGCAGAAGGCTTGGCTGCGAATAGTGGGGTGAGAAAGGCGGGGGACGTGAAGCAGGCCAGAGCCCGCTGAGCGGAGGGAGCGAACAGGGTGGTAGGGGGTTAGGAGGTCGGAGAGGTAGGGCGGAGCAAGACTGGAGGGCTTTGAAGGTGAGGACCAGGATCTTGAATTGTATCCTCTGTGTGATGGGAAGCCAGTGGAGTTGGGCAAGGATGGTGGTGATAGGGTTGCAGAGCCTCGTGTGGGAGAAGAATTGGGCTGCAGAGTTCTGGATGATCTACACCCTGTGGAGGGAGGAGTTGGGGAGGCCGACAAGCAATGAGTTTGCATAGTCGAGCCTCGGTGTAATGAAGACATTTATAAGGGTTTCGATGGTCTATGGTGTGAGACGGTGTTGGAGCCGGGCGACGTTGCAGAGGTGGGGGAAGGCAGAGCGGGTCTTGGCGCAGATGTGGGATTGAAAGGATAGTCGAAGGTCAAACATGATGCCAATGTTCCGCACTGGCTTAGCAAGGTGGGGTGTGCAACCATGGATGGGGATGCTGTCAGCGCCTGAGGTGAGGAACCAATCAGGAGGACCTCGATCTTGTTGACGTTCAACTGAAGAAAATTAGCTCTCATCCAGGACTTGATGTCTGACAGCCATTCTGTCAGCACAGCAGTGGTCCTGGAGTCAAGGGTGGAAGTTGACCCCATGTCTGCGGATGATGTCACCAAGAGGGAGCATATAGATATTGAAGAGGAGGGGACCAAGGACAGAGCCCTGAGGAACGCCACACGAGACGGTCCGGGGGTTAGAGGAGAAGTCGTTTGATGAGGTGAAGTGCAGGCAGTGTGAGAGGTATGATCTGAACCAATCAAGGACAGTGCCGTTGAGGTGAGAGGTGAGGCGGTGGATGAGTATAGAGTGGTCGACGGTGTCGAAAGCAACTGAGAGGTCAAGGAGGACAAGAGAGCCCTGATCGCAAATGGACAGAATGTCTTCCCAGAATGTCAAGGGTCTGTTCTGCGTTGCTTCCCATTCATACTACATCAATTACTTGGAAAAGAGAAGTTTTTGTGATATAAAACTTGTTCATGTGATAATAGAAGTTCAATTTGTATACGGAGTTACACAGCAAGTTTGTATAAATTCACTATTGGTATTTCATAGAAGGTTGTGGCTTATCTAAAATAATTGTATATGACCATCTCACTACTGCACTATTTTACCCTTACTCCTACACTGGGGATGTACTACTGTAAAATTAAAAATTCTCTTGAAACATGAAACATTTTAAATTGTTCTTTATCCCCCCGCCCCCTCTTGTGNTTTTTCTTGAATTCAGAGTTAAAGAGCTGACTGTGGATCAAAATGGTTCAGGAGATGGACGAGCTAATATTCTTGTGCCGAGTCAGCTTGATGCTCTGGAAGCGCAGTGGGGATTAGGAAGCTCTCCTCAGCGAGATGACCTTAAACTGCTCTGTGAACAAAATGTGAGTATTCTCAATTTTTTATTTTACAGTATAATACAATTTATATTTAGCAACTTACATGTCAGGCAAGTCATAGAAATTGCTTATTGCTGCTAGCTGGAAACCTGAGCTGGGATAGGAGTCAAAGGTGGGTGGGAAGGCAAAAGATGACCGAAAGTGTGGTCAAACAGGTACATCTTAAGATGAACCTTGAACGAGGTGAGGCATGGAGTAAGTCAGAGATGGAGTTCCGGAGAGCAAGGGCAGAATAGCTGAAAGCCCACCTACTGATGGTAGTAAAGGATCGGGCGGTGTACATGACCATCACTACTGCACTATGTTACCGTTACTACCACACTAGGGATGTACTACTGTAAAGTTTAAAAAGCTAGTGTTCACTGAGCAAAAGGAGCAACCAGATCGTTAGGATTGAAGTAGGTTGTGGAGGTAGGGTGTGGTGACTCTGGAGGGATTTGAAGGTCAAAAAGAAAATCTTGAATTTGATAGGCGTTGAGGGAAATCTGCATGGGTAAGAGCACAGATGTAGAGTTTGAAGGACAGTGGCAGATAAACAAGATGCTGAGGTTCCACAGTGGCTCAATAAGGTGAGATGTACAATCGTGCAGATTGATATTGTCGATGCCTAGGGTGCTGAGGCACTAACGGGAGCAAAGCAGCAGGGCCTTGGTCTTGTCTGTGTTTAACTGAAGAAAGTTACAGCTCATACAGGACTTGATGTCTGTCATTTTATGCGTATTTTAGTTTTTAACTGAATTATGGTTATTTGATGATAAATGGGCTGCGAGTAAAAATAAATTCAACAAATATGATGCATTGGCAAATATCCATCCATGAACTGAATAATCATACTTTAACATCACTTGGCTTTAAACTGTGTAGTGTTTTGCCTTTTCAGCTTTCAGATCAATTGTCGCTTTATCAAAGTTACTTGCATCTACAAAAACATGTTTTTAAGTGATCTTAAGCAAACCTTCTGTGTTTAAATGTTCTCTGATCTGACAGATACTTTGTGTATGAAACTGGAATTTTAGTTTTTATAATGTTAATCCTTATGTTCCATGTTCTATTTGGAGTATACCAGGTGTTTTTTTTTACTGTTTGTGAATGCACATGGATGAATTTCACCAGTTTGTAGTTTATTTTGAAAATGTTGCATAAAATTGTTGCGTCACAATGTTTGTTTTGAAAAGGCACTTACAATGAGTCGCTTTATTAAATTATTGAACTTAAGTAATTTCATAAAGCTACTTTGAATAGATTATTGGTTTTCAAGCCATTTAAACTCATTGCAGGATTTATTCTAGTAGCGAGTTTTACCATGGAAACGCTGAAAGCAGACTTCAATATGTTGGAGTAGCAAAGTATCTTGGAACACCTCACTTGAAGCCATTTTGTCTTTTCTGCCCTTTAAATATGCACTGAGGCCAATTGTACTGCCACAGCTGTTTAAATCAACAGTCATTTCTGAACACTGAACAATGTGCAGCTGAAAGTTACTGCCTAAAGCAGAATTTTTTTTAAAAATGTTTGTTTTAGGAAAAAATCTTTTGAGTAAATGTACAAAATGATGGACAAAGGAATTTCTTTTAAAAAAAACTTATTCAATTTGCACTCATTATTGGTCTAACCTGTTTTAAATTTACAGGACTATTGCGTATAAACATTGATTGAAAAATGTAGATTAACTTTTAAATCAATGTGTAAGAACTCTACTTAAGCCTCAGTTTTCTTCTCTGTTTAAAAAATATTTTTTCAGTTAAAAACTTTAATGGCTGATTCAGCCTTTTACCTATGTTTCAAGGAAGAGGAGGTTTCACCTCAACTGTTCACTTTCCATGAAGCTGTGTCTCAGATGGTAGAAATGGAAGAACAGGTGGTGGAAGATCACAGGGCAAT
The DNA here is from genome assembly GCF_018977255.1 of Callorhinchus milii. Classification (NCBI taxonomy): domain Eukaryota; kingdom Metazoa; phylum Chordata; class Chondrichthyes; order Chimaeriformes; family Callorhinchidae; genus Callorhinchus; species Callorhinchus milii. The sequence continues at coordinate 121,124,641 of NW_024704742.1, read as the reverse complement.
TTTCCAGGTAAGATTGTTTGGTGATGTCTATATTTGCAAATTACATTTGATATATTAATTGCAACATTTGATTTTTACATATGCTAAACCATTTGAATTGTTTATGGATATTTGCAAACCCGTTATGGCTTCTCTCATCTCTGCAACATTGCCCGACTCCTCGGCCAAGCCAACACTGCCTCTCACTTGTCTTCCAGAACCGGCATTCAGCACGTCCAGATTTGACTATGCTAACTGCTTGCTCGCCAGACTTTCCAACTCTTCCCTCCACAAGCTGTAGATTATTCAGAACTCTGCAGCTCATGTCCTCTCCTGTACCAAGTTCCGTGAACCGATTACACCCGTCCTTCCCCAGATCCACTGGCTCCCCATCCTTCAGAGGATCGAGTTTAAAATTTTCATCCTCACTTTTAAAGCCCTCCATGGTCTTGCTCTTCTCTGCCTCTGTGAAGTATTAATGCCATACCAACTGCTCTACTCCATGTCCCCCACCTTGCCCGCCCCACCATCAGAGGTAGGGCCTTCAGCTTTCCTGCCCCCAACCTCTGTAACTCCATCCTCAATCCCTCAGCCTCGCCTCCTCCTTTGCCTCCTTCAACAACAAAATTACATTTGTATAGCGCCTTTCACGTCAGGAGGACGTCCTAAGGTGCTGAACAGAGTTTCAGATCTGAGCTGGGGGTCGGGATCGGGGAGGGTGGAGGGGAAGCCGGAAGGATCGAAAGGATGGTCGAAAAGAAGGGTCTTGAGACGGGCCTTGAATGAGGCAAGGGAGGGGACGAGGTGGAGTTCCAGAGGGTGGGGGCAGAGTCGCAGTAGGCCCGCCTGACAATAGTGGGGCGAGTGAGGCGGGGGACATGAAGTAGGCCAGAGCCTGCTAAGTGGAGGGAGTGAGCAAGATGGTAGGGGTTTGGGAGGTCGCAGAGTTAGGGGGGGAGCAAGACTATGGAGGACTTTGAAAGTGAGGACCAGGATCTTGAACTGTATCCTCTGTGTGATGGGAAGGCAGTGGAGTCGGGAGAGGTAGTGTCACGGAACCTGGTGTGGGAGAGGACACGGACTGCAGAGTTCTGGGTGATCTGCAGCCAATGGAAGGAGGAGTTGGGGTGGTCGACAAGCAGTGAGTTTGCATAGTCAAGCCTCGATATAATGAAAGCATGTATGAGGGCTTCAGTGGCCTCTGGAGTAAGACAGTGGTGGAGCCGGGTGATGTTGCGGAGGTGGGGGAAGGCAGAGCGGGTCATGGCACAGATGTGGGGTAGAAAGGATAGTTGAGGGTCAAACAAGACTCCAAGGTTCCGGACTGACTTAGTAAGGTGGAGTGTGCAGCCATGGATGGTGATGCTGTCAGCGCCTGAGCTGTGGAGGCGCTGACAGGAGCCAATCAGGAGAGCCTCGGTCTCGTTGTCGTTCAACTGAAGAAAATTAGCTCTCATCCAGGACTTGATGTCTGACAGACATTCTGTCAGGAGTGGTCCTAGAGTCAAGGGTGGAGGTAGAGTTGGGTGTCATCAGCATACATGTGGAAGTTGACCCCATGTCAAGGCCTCCCTCTGACCGTTCCTTCAGCCTCCCTACCCTCCACCTCTCTTGATTCTAACCCCCAGCTCGAGTGCAAACACTTAACTGTCAAGTGCCTTGGGACGTCCTTCCAACTTGAAAGATGCTATTTAAATGGAATTTGTTGTTGTTGAACTTTATTTGTGAAATGGTTTGTTGCTATTTTTGAAAGCCAGCAATATGCTGTGAATTATTATATATAATCTCCCATTAATGTAGCATATAATCTATTGCAATGGAATTAACAATTTATTTTGTATCTGAAGGAATCAATTCGATGGTTAGCGGATGAAAAAGTACTTTTGGAAATGACCGAGGAAGTGGATTATGATGTGGATGCATACTCCACACAGTTGGAGTCTATTCTAGATCAGAAGATTGAAATTCTAGCAGAACTACGAGGTAGGTTTACAAACAAGTAGCTGAAGAATGGTAAGAGTGCCCCTTAGCATGAAGCTATTTGTACTGATACCTGTATTTTTGTGAATCAAGATTTAAGATAAAGCCAACCTAATGATATTATTTTCTTTGTTCATTAATGTCTAAAATTTACATCCGATCTTTCCCCCAGTCAGCAAGTTTTTGAAACTTGTACAGGATGAATGCTTCTCTGCAGTACAATGCAATTGTACATTTATATAGTGCCTTTCACGTTGGGGGGATGACCCTGCAAGAAATGAGGAGAAACCAAATGACCACAATGCTCTACTGGTTGCTAAGTGCTTAGAAATGTGCAGCATTGAATTGAAGGCTCTAATTGGAAAATTGAGAAGAGATTGATAAATTGAGGAAATCCCTGTTTAAGGATTGCTTACCTTCCCAGTTACTTTTTCGTTCATCTCTTAAATTTTCTGCTCCCTTGAGCTTCTGCTAGACTGTCTTTTATTACTTCTTCAACAAAGACTCTCCAACCTTCACATGGAGTTTACATTTTCACATCATGAATATGCCTGATCTTTTCCTTTGACAGAACAGATTACTAAATTATCTGCACTTTCTTTTCCTGTTCAGAGGTAACCCAAGTTAACCATTTTTTGTACAGGCAGAATCAGAATGCTAAAAAGAAGCAGAAAAAGCAGAGAAGGAAGCAAAATGTTAGAACAGCTATCCAGCGAAGGTAAATTCCATAGTGACAGTTCAGTTTGTTGCAATATGTTGAGCATATTTAGGGAGTAGTGTCATAGAGAGAGCAGAATACTAATTACTGCACCTAAATTTCTCATCTGCCCAGATTATGGCTGGGTCAATGGGACCAGCTCACCTAACAATGAACATGTGCTTGTCTAACTTAACTGAGAAATAAGTCAGCGAAGATGATACCATCTCAATATCCTTACTGGTTGGCAAACAGTCTGGACGGTCTAACTAATGTAATCTCAGTGAGAATGTAATATTCAGGATACCTAGAAGGAAAGTAATACAGACCAGAAAAGGGAAGAAAATATAAACTAAAACTGCAAATTAAGGAATCGTATTGCTGTATGATTAGTTAAAGATTCCTCAGACTGTTTACTGTTGTTGCTAGAGCACTGAGCCAAGGCAAGGCCAAGTCTAATTGGAAGAGAAAAAAAATCATAAAAAGTTGATTTCTTTTTTCCTTCAATTTCCACTTCTGGAAGAAGTGTATGCGGATTCTTATGTGCCACTTCTCCAGCTCTTACTTAAGGGATTTAAATGTTATACATTTATCAATATCGACTGATGTGTGCTTTTTCACTTAAAACAATAAAAAAGATCTGTACAACCCCTTCCAGCCATAGTTAACCCAAGTTAATCATTTCTCATTCAGACAGAATCAAAGAGCTAAAGAAAGAACAAGAAATCTTAGGAATAAGCAGAGAAGTCTTAGAACAAAAAATCTTAGAACGACTGAACAGTAGAGGTAAAAATCAGAACAACAATTTAGTTTATTTTAGTATGTTGAAAATATGTGGGCACTATGCCATAGAGAGAGCCTGTGAATATATATTGCACCACTTAGACTTCTGAGTCTATGCCAATCACAGCTGGGTCACTGGGATAGCACACGGTGGACATCAGCTGCCTAACAAAGGTTAGGAAAGATTTTGCTGTTTTAGTATCCTTTACTGATTGGTAAACAGAAAACCGCTCTCGGCCATAGTGTACTGTTAAGCTTACTAAAATGGGGAGTAAATACTATGAAGGGAAGAAAATAAGAACTAGAGATGCAGATTTAAATACAAATTATTTTGAAGGAAATCAAGAAATTTTAGACCATTAGATCCAATCAAACTACTCTTTTTGATGGGTCCCAACCCAAAAGCTTCAAACCTTATCCTTCAGCATTTTCTTTCCAGAAATGCAGCCAGTTGCCTATTTAACTTATTTTTAGAGTCTTTCAATGGCCATTACTAGTAAAATATTCCACAAGTCTACCCCTGATTTTTAACAGGAAACAATTTATTTCCTTCCTCTTGAAGGCAACATGGCATGTTTGGGTATGGTTCCAGAGTTCTAGTCCTGTCCCAAGTAGATATTCTTCATGAATGAGGTCAGACTTCGAGTCAGTTACCATTTTAACCATAGCTGGAGAAGAGGAAAACCACTCCATTTCTGATAACTGGGAAAACATTGTATTGTTGGAATTGCTATCCTTTGGATGAGAAGTCCCTATCTGCCTGTTCAGGTGGATATCAAAGATCACCTGACATGATTCAAAAGAAGAGAGTTCTGGTGCTTAGCCAACAGATTCCTAGATAAGATTAATCATTTACTTCACAGTTGTTTGTGGGACATTTTGTGCAAATTAGATGCCACATTTGACCACACTGTCACTGCACTTACAGAAACCCCTGTGGAGCGCTTTGAGAAATTTCAACACAATAGATGCTATATCAAATGCAATGATTATTATTCTATTGTAATTAATTTATCTATTTTCTGGATACTGAAGAAAGAAGCTGTTCCATATTTGGCTCTCATCCTCTATTTCAAAGACTTACTAAAATATCCTATATTCTTTTACTAATCATTAGGCTGCATTCTAATAATAATAATAATCCTTGCATTTGATATAGCGCTTTTCACGTCGGGAGGACGTCCCAAAGCGCTTCACAGAACACACTGTAAAGTGAATTGACTATATTTTTGGGCGAACGCGGCAGCCAATTGCGCACAGCAATGTCCCACTTTCAATGTAGATTGAAAGTGACCAATTTATTATTGTTTTTTGTTTTGGAGGGATTATTATTAGGCGTGTGGAGTAAGGAAACTTGCCCAAGGTTTGCTCTGCCTGGAATTGAACTCAGGTCTCTCGCTTGCGAAGTGAGTGCTGTAACCACTGAGCTACAGGACTCCTTGTTCCTGTTCCTTTTAACACTTATCACCCAGTCACAAAAAGTTTAGTGTATATATGTTTCTCTTACCTGAGCATATACCGCTCTACCTTTCTAATTTGCTCTGTTGCTGCAAAGCACAACTACTTTCTCTGTCACTCTTAAATCTCTGGACTCCTGTCTTTGGAAGCAGCATTTCAAGTGGGAATAAAAACTACAAACTCAATTAGGGAGATGTCTAACTTTTACACATGAATGACAATAGCAATAGCCCACTATGCAAACAATTCTTGTTCATACCTAACCTGAATTAATCATTTCTTATTCAGACAGAATCAAAGAGCTAAAGAAAAAGCAAGAGATTTTAGGAAAAGGCAGAGAAGCCTTAGAAAGAAAAATCTTAGAACGACTGACTAGTCCAGGTAAATCTCAGAGCAACAGTTCAGTATGAGGAGAATATAAAGACTACATGCCTTAGAGAAAGGGAGAGTTTACTTCCTACCACCTGCACATAGGATTAGTAGTCAATCATGCCTGGGTCAGTGGAAGTAGCACTTGATGAATATGAGCTGTCAGCCTAAGAGAGAAGAAAGCAAACAAAGGTGGTGTCTTGTTAGATGCCCTTTATACTTTGCTGGAAGATATTGCTGAACTTTAGTCTCAGCCAGAGCTTACTATGAAGGGAAGAAAAGAGAATTAAAAAGACAATTTTAAACGCAAACATTGCAACAAAAAGATACTCTATGAATGTACAGCTAACTAGAGATAAACAAAAGATCAACTATGTTTATTAAGGAATTGTGGAAAAGTAATCCAAGATGCATATCACATTACTGTTTTTCAATATTTTCTTCATCACAAACTGTCAACATTAGATTAAGTGACATCACTGGGTGTAATTTGGCTGCTGCATTCGTCTACAAAAAAAACAGTAGTTAGTGCTATCATCTAAGATAGGCTGCTACCAAGGAAGCATATTTTGTGAATATATAGATCCAGCAGTGCCTCATGCAATCGCAAGTCACAAAGTTGATGTAACATTGGATTTCATTCATAACTTTCACATGAACATAGTGACACAGTCATAACATTGGTGGTTTCTCTGGCTGAGCTACATGGCGCTTTAATGTCTTGTATTGGTGGATAGTCAGGTGTATAATGTTTTGAAACATTCTCTCGAAGTGAAAAACATTTAAAAGCATCTCCCAAGAAGCTCCTCTGGGATTCAGAGCATTAATCTAAGTTGCCAACAATTGTGCATTTACATAGATTGTATATCATCTCTTCCTCTTATTGAAATTCAGGCTGTTAAATCCAAGCTTCATCAAGATGCCATTTTCCAAATTGTTCATGTGAGAAAAATATTGCTTCTTTATAAAGAGGTTAATTGGCTCACTTCTAGCTTAATTAACAATAATTACAAAGATATCTTCATTTGATCTTTTAATCTTGTATATTTGCTGTTTGAATGATTAATTCTTTTGCAGTGTTTGGATAGTAGTGCTATAATTATTTTTGCTTAGAAATTCTTAGCAACCTCCTACCAGGAAATGCTAGTTTTCTTGCATGTAGTTAAGTAATGAATGGTTAATAGGAAGTGGTGGTTCAGAATTAATGTATTGGTACCTGAATGTCTGCCAACAATCAGATGAAAACTGTAATGTTTAAAATATAGTTTTTCTGTCACTTGCAGTATTTTACTTCACAATTGGGCCTTGATTCTTTTTTTAAAAAAGCAAATAAAACTGAATACTGTGGATATTATCAATATCTTCTATTTTAAAATAGGATTATTTTAAGGTTTATTCTTAAGATGACTTTTTCCAAGCTACATAAATAATAATAATAATAATAATCCTTGCATTTGATGCTTTTCACGTCGGGAGGACGTCCCAAAGCGCTTCACAGAACACACTGTAAAGTGAATTGACTGTATATTTGTGGGCGAACGGGGCAGCCAATTGCGCACAGCAATGTCCCACAAACAGTCGTAGATTGAAAATGACCAATTTATTATTGTTTTTGGTTTTTGGAGGGATTATTATTAGGTGTGTGGAGTAAGGAAACTTGCCCAAGGTTTCGCCCTCTGCCTGGAATTGAACTCAGGTCTCTCACTTGCAAAGCGAGTGCTCTAACCTCTGAGCTACAGGACTCCACAAATAGAATGTTGATTAAACATAAACATGTAAATTCCAGTTTTATCTTAAAATTGGCTTCTTTTGTAATGATGTTTAGCCTACTGAATGGCGTGTTATGGTTCAGTAAGGGGGCAAGGCACACGGATGCACAGAAATTCCTCACTCTACCTGCTCTTGACATTATAGGGTTGTTTCCAGAGGCACTCCATTTTTTTCTGATCAAGCTATTGCCACTTTTTTTTCCCTTTTGTAAGGGCTCAGTTAGTTGAGTGACTTAATGACCAGATCAACAAGCTCTGTGAACTGCATGTTGATTGGCTGAGCTACCATTTTTTGCTGGCTTGATTCCATCAAGTTTGTCCTATAATTTAATTTGGCATCAAATTGCATTTCCTGATGCTTTGATAACCACACCACAATGTCAACCCTCAGGTGTCTAACTGAAAGATGTATTTTATTCACAGGTAACATAATGTGTATGTAAAGTCATTTATCATCCTCGAGGCTCAAAACCTTTATGTGTTACTGTATCACTTTGCACCATTTAGCCTTATTGTGGAGAATTAGAGAGTTCCGATTTTGATTTATTTACTGAAGTTTCAATTTACAATACTGAACTATTTTACTTCAGTTGAACCTTGATTCTTAAGTGTACATTCATTTAAGAATGTTTAGCAATACTAGTTATTATACAAATGTACAATATTTACTTCAATTTCAGTCATTAATATTACATTTCTCTATGGTCTTCTTTTTCATGGTATGTATAAATTCCTTGAACATCAAATTAACATTCTAATATTTTGCTTGTCCTTCAGCATAAGATTTAAATTGTATCTTGTTTTGTTTTACAGATAAAGTGAAAGCCTTCCGTTCAGCTCTTCAGGAAGAAGAGCATGCTAGTAAGCAGATAAATCCCAAACGACCACGGGCTATTTGATTTTCAGATACATGCTGAGGAATAACTGATTCACTAAATCCTTATCACTGAAACTCTACTAATGTCAAGCTATCGTTAGCAGAACTCAATCACTGGAATGCTAAAAACTCTTGGAACTACATCAACTTCCTATTACTTTACTTGAATAACTTTCTTCTGGACAACACACTCCCATGGTATTGCAACTAAACAAATGCTTCTAATCCAACAGCACAAATTCACAGGGTTAGGACTTCATGAAGTACTTTATTTGAAACCTTTCTGGTTTACCGAGAAGCTTTTGTCAGAAAATCCTTGCCAACTTTTTTTTAATGTATCAAAAATACTGTGGAAACAATGCTTTTAGATACTCTGTATTTTTTTATTTTTTAATTGATGTGGTTATGTTTTGTTGCCATAGTTGGCTGTACAGTTTTCAAGTGTTCGCATGCATGACTCATGAGTGGTGTAAAGTACCTTTCCAATAGATCTGACTGAACTCATTCTTTTCTTTGTGCCTTCCAAGAATCTAAAATCTTCAAACTGACAGATGTCCCAACCAACCACAGGCACAACCATTACTTTAATAAAATGCATTCCTCGTTTTCTGTGTGAATTAGTTATTGTACTGTATAATTTTGTTTTGATTGTAATTTTGAGCCATCCTTTATCTAGTTTATTACATTATTTCACAAAATGTGCCATATCATTATTGTGTTTAAATGACAATTGGTCTTAATGTTATGGTACATGGTACAGTTTGACATTCCACACATACATAATTTATCAACAAAGTCTTTGTTAGTATAGCTTTTTTACAATCCACATGGATTTCTTCTTTTGATTACTGTAAAATGCTTTCTACCATCTCATTTTAATGTATGTAGAGTGAGTGTATTAAAAAATAAAATTAACTTGGAACAGGCTGTATTTCAAATGGAAGGTCAGTACATGCACTTAAATGTTAAGGTTAAATTAAAATTAGAGTGAGATTCAATTGGAAAAGTTTCATATTAAAGTTATAATGTGAGTGACTTACATTTTCCATATGTAAAAGCTCAAAAGAAAATGGTGACAGTGACTTTTAATACAAACTGCTGCTTTTGGAGCAATGGTTAGTGCATAGAAAACTTGCAAATTGAGTGAACTGTTTACAGTGTTAATGTTTCACACTGTTCAAATAAGCAGGGATTGAGGTCACTGTGGACAACAAAAGTTAAAGAGCATTGTTTAAGAATTGCAGACTGCTGTCATACCTTTTTAGATTCCTTTAACGGATTTCTGTTGAGAATCTCTTCCTCCAGTATCCTTGACTTCAAATTTTCTCACTGAAAGTTCATTTCAAATTTGTATTTAAAATTTAGTATTAAAATAACATGATGTAAACCATTACATCAGTAGTGTGGTTTTAACATTTTCAGCTAGACAAAAGCAAGCAGTGTGAAAAGTTGATCATTTTCATGTAATCTCATTTTTAATCATTTGTTCATGTCCCATCTGTACATTGACGATGCATATTTTTTTCTCCATTTTGCCAGTTGACCTCCTGCAAACATCAGTAAAATGTTTTTGAATGTGAACAATTAAGTTTAATGCAGCATTCTTCCAACTACTGTAAAGATGTGTGTATTTAATGTCTTGACTAGTACATTGAGGTCTGCACACAATTCATACGTGGATCACATTGTCGGTTGGATTACAACTAGAGAGATTGATAAACTTTTGGAGGGTTTTTGATTGAATAAGTGTGAAGTCAACGAATTGTGGGCATTCCGAAAACGTATATTAGCTGTTTTAGTTTTTGGTGTGAGTAGGGGATAAGATTACTTAATATTAACTGAGGACCGTTAATGACAGCTTAGGGTACATAATGTCAACCAGTCATTTATGGCAAAAAATCTGGAATATTTGAAATCCACGTTACAGAATCAATGGAATAGGGATTGTGTGTCAAATTTCAATTTGAACACATTTTGTGATGTTTTTCTCAAGATTTTCTCATAGTTTCTAAGTAGCTTTTTGTAAAATACCAAAAACATAATTAAAGGAAGCTAGAAACCGATGCATGAGTTTTGAAATATTATTTGTAATAATTCATGTTTGTGAAACAATTTATACGGTAATGTAATATTCCTATTCAGAACTGCATTGGTTTAAACATCATTATTTGTTCCAGATATAGAATCATGAATGTAGAAAGTCAATCCAAGTAGTTAAATTTGTCTTAGTGATGATTGCCTTTTCTTCTGCATTAAAATTATGCTGAATGTTTTATTCCTCTGAAGAGAGCTTATTTACATTATCAGTGAGATATTTAGTAATAAATTTGCTGTTGCTGGATATCAACAGTGCAGGTTACAAATGACTCCGAGTTGATAATTTGCTCACCCCTAATAATTAACAGAAAATCCAGTTAGCCCAAATTAGCATGCAATATTTCTGTTCAGAGGAATATATCACAGATAGGAAAATAATACCATGATAAACAGTAGTGGTATTTTCTGCTGATCATTGGTTCATTCAATTCACTGCTATGTATGGACCCCCACTGCCACCATATCAGTGGCACAAGTACAGTGGCCAACTAGATTTGCTAAGTCACAAAATATTGCAGATGCTGGAAATCTGAAACAAAAACAGAAGTCGCTGGGAACACTCAGCAGGTCAGGCAGCATCTATGGAGAAAGGAAAGTGAGTCAAAATTTTGGATCCACGACCCTTTACCAGAACTGAACCATGTTGGGAGGGAAAGGCTTTTAAGGACTAACGGAGAAGGGGGAGACAAGAAAGACAAAGGAGAAAGTGGCTGTAGAGGACAGTGGATGATGGGTTAAAGAAATGTTAATGATGCAAAACAAAGGGGATTGCAACAAAACAGGATAAGTTATTGCAATCCTTTTCCTGTTTTGCAATCCCCCCCACTTTGTTTTGCATCTGCCTCCCCCCTCTCTGTTAGCCCTTAAAAGCCTCTCCCTCCCAACCTGCCCCAGTTCTGACGAAGGGTCGTGGACCCGAAACATTAACTCACTTTCCTTTCTCCATAGATGCTGCCTGACCCTCAACTATCCTTTCTACTGCACATCTGCGCCATGACCTTCCCCCACTTCCGCAACGTCGCCCGGCTCCACTGTCTCACACCACAGGCCACCGAAACCCTCATACACGCATTCATTACATCGAAATTCGACCATGCAAACTCATTGCTTGTCGGCCTCCCCAACTCCTCCCTCCACAGGCAGCGGATCATCTAGAACTCTGCAGCCTGTGTCCTCTCCCGCACCGGGCTCCGTGACCCTATCACCCCGATCCTCACCCGACTCCACTGGCTTCCCATCACACAGAGGATACAGTTCAAGATCCTGGTCCTCACCTTCAAAGCCCTCCGCGGTCTTGCTCCCCCCTACCTCTCCAACCTCCTAAACCCCTACCATCATGTTCACTCCCTCCGCTCAGCAGGTGCCACCCTCTGGAACTCCAACCTGCAGTCCCTCCGTCTTGCCCCCTCCCTCGCCACCTTCAAGACCCATCTCAAGACCCTCCTCTTCGACAGTACTTTCGATCTTCCTGTTTTTCCTCCCTTGCCCTCCACCCCAACCCCCAGCTCGGGTCCGTAACTCCGTCTGTCCAACATCTTGGGACGTCCTCCCGACGTAAAAGGCACTTTACAAATGTAATTTTGTTGTTGTTGACCTGCTGAGTGTTCCCAGTGCTTTAGATTTGCCAAGAGTTGAATTACTTTCTAGAAAGATGGTCAATTTTGTAATATTTAAACTGATTTCTTAATTAAAAATTTAGTGCAGGTTTCTCCCATTAGCAGGAACCAAGTCAGTAACATGAGGGAACTCACCTCAGCGTTAGAGCCGTGTTCTCCACCAGTCTGCTAAGAGCTTTGATTTCTTAATTAAGAAATAATGCAAAATTGTTGTGATGTTTTTTTCCCCCTTTTTGATGTGATGAATTGGAATAGATACAAGTTAATTGTGACTTAAATGTACATGGTGAAGAGGTCTTGTACTTTGTCAGTTAAAATGCTGAAACAATTATAAATAACTAGAAAACGTAAAACAAAACAAAATCATTGCAACTGACTTGAAAACAGAACATTGTATAAATGGTGCAAAGGAGGTGCTTTCCCCTGGTTTTAAATTGGATTTTGTCCAAAGTACTTCCATAGATCAGCCTGAAGGTCCTCCACTAAATAGCATTGGCCTTAAACCTCAAAAAGTACCTCCTGCAATTGAACTGTGAATTATACCGACAACCTTGATCATCTCTATGAAATTAGTAATTTGGTGCCATATACTGCAAGTACTACTTACTACAGATTGGAAGAGTATCTTAACTGGTTCCAAGTAGAGTTTTTTCTTGAATGGTAATTTGAATCTAACGAGTCCCAGATATAAAAACATTTCTGTGCCGGCTCCCATTGTTTTCACACTGCCTAGCTATCTCTAAAGGATTGTAGAGAACCAGAAAAGATGAACTGTTTGAACACTCCCTCATGTTAGTTACAAGTCCACGTGTGAAATTTGTTGCTCTTCAATTCAAAAGCTTTTTAATTGCAAATTATATGGTTGCTTTTTATTTTGCAGCTAATTTCCTTCCACCATACATTAGTATGGAAATGTGGGTAAACATCTCCACTCACGTGCAGTTGCCTTCCCTCCTTAAAGAAAATATCAGTCTTAATGTTTTGCAGGGAGGGAGATCTGAATAATAATCAGCACTATTATTTTTTTCCTTTTGTCATGCTGCTGACCTAATTCCAGAGTTTTAAACCTTGGAGTGTGTATTGGGGCACTGCTGGAATTTAACCAGCTAAAACCATGTAGTTTGCCATTGAAGCCACTGTCTCAGGCCACCCTGCCTGTTAGGGCTTTGGAATACATGGTTAAACAGGACCTGAGTGGGAAACCCTACTGCCCCCAGTGACCGATCAACAGGACAGACTGATTCAAACTCCAAATATTTTGGATTGGGTATTGCTCCATGTTAAAATTTTTAGTCTTATTTTGTGTGAAATACATATTCCAAAACACAGATATACCAACTATACATGAAAGTTGTAGTTTATTTTACAAATTGTATAATACAGGAAAGCATTTTAGGTTAAACATACTGAGATACCAATTGTACAATTTTGAGATATCTGCTTTTTACAGTTATTTAAAAAATATTTTGCAAACTAAGCAGCAAGATATACTTGACACTGTTGAATCTGTATGTCTGCTGGAGCTTAAAACAGGTTAAACCTCATTGAAAAGATTGTGAATGTCTTCTGCTGCTAGAAAGTTCGTTCTTTCATAAGTAGAACTTCACACACAAGTCTTCTAAGAAAAATGGATTCCTTGTGAATTAAATGCATGGAGTAACCTACAAGAAAGAAAAACAAGAATTTAACTTTTAAAAGAAAACCTTCCTTGAGCAGCTCAAACTTAAATGCAGAAAATGGGTATGAGCAAAATTTATGTAAATCCTTTTTGGGATTTGGACCACCCTATTCATTATCAACAACAACTTGGATTTATATAGTGCCCTCCATGCCGGACGGGGTCTCAAAGAGCTTGGATGGCTTTGGTTTACAAAGTTGAGAACATGTTTACATTTTGAACACAAAACAAGATTCAGATGAAGACCCTTCAGCCCATTTTAATCTCATTCTTCCAAAATACCCGGGCTATCTTCTTATTACACCACTAAGCAGTTTCTAAAATGAATCTTGTGGTTCTGACCTCTGCCAATCTTTCTGGAAATACATTCCAGCTGTTAATTCTCTTTTGTGTAAAGAAATGCTATCTGGTATCTGTCCCAATATTGCACTTCACAACACCTTCCCTTACAACTTGGCATATTTGAAATATTGTTATGGGTTATTTCATTTCCATTTAACATCATACACACCTCAGAAATCCAAGTGAACTTTTTTAAAAAAAAAGTCAAAACCCTAGCTGAACCAGAATGGCTAGTTTAATCACAAATAATGCCTTGGCTTCCTGCAGACCTCCCTGCCTTTACAGGCTTTCTATTTCTATTCCTATTCTGTGCCTCCCTGGCCTAAAGCATGAAAGCTAATAATAGAAGTAAGAATTTGATATACACTGCATGAAAGGGCCACAATCAATTGAGATGTTTAAAAGAAATAGATATTGGGTAAGTGAGGACATTAAGAGATGTAACAAAATGTCAAGGATTAGAATTAAAACAGATTTGCAATCCTGGCTGATGTTAGCTGACTAAAAACATGTTTGAATGCATTGTACTGTACCGCACTAGCATTGGGAAGTGTATTGATTTTTACCATAGACCTCTAAGTGTTCAACAACAACAACAACAATTTGGTACTGTCTCAGAGTGCTTATCAATCTTTGATGAGAATAGATAAATGTGACTGACGAACAAATGATGCTTCAGCCTGATTCAGTTGGTAGCATTCGTCCTAGAGTCAAAAGATTGAGGGTTGAAGCCCCAGTCTGGGACTTTGAATTCAGTTTGCTGTGCTTTGGATAAGATGTTAAAACAAGGTCCCTTCTGACTGCTCCGATGGATAGCCAAGATCACGTGGCACGATTTGAAAAGAGAAGGGAATTCCTCTCAATGGCCTAGCCAACAATCCTCCACAAATAAAATTGGTCAATCACCTCATTGTTGTTTGTGGGACAATGCTGTGCATAAATGAGCTGTGTTCACCCACAAAAGATAGTTGCACTTTACAATATATCCTGTGAAGCGTTTTGGGATGTCCTCCCACCGTGAAGGCGCTCTACCAAATGTAAGGATTATTATTTACTGTCAAAATTCTGTTTCTATGGAAGTGCCAAACACAATGTACCTTTCTCTGAGTTATGTTTCATATTACCTCACTCAACAATATCTTTGGTCACCATCTCAAAATCTAATTTTCATTTGTTAACCACGCAAGTCATTCTTTTACAATGAAGTGGTGACTGGACAGGTGCCATGCAATTATATGGATTTCGAAATTACCCAAAGTTCATTAGTGGCACCATCTTTCTGTCACTCTGCGCTGCCTCTCCTCTCAGAATATGCTGATAGCAAACAACACTGTGCTGTCTCACTTTATTATGGAAACCATTTCTCCCAGAATATTGTATGTCCAACCAGAGTTGGCAACCCTACTCATATGGTCAACCCCTCAACCAAAGCAATTATCTAGATACTAATTATATAGGTACGAATTAATTCAACTGGCTATCTTTATGCAATGAAGCAAATTATGCGATTATCCGATATGCATTAGAGCAGAGTGTCATTACTATGCAAACAATTTTTAGTATCTAGAAATTGCTATACACTTAAATGGAGTATGCAATTTATGGAATTACATGGAGTGCACTGTACCTGAAAGGCTTTAAACAATAACAGTTGCTGATGAGTAATAGAGAAGTCTGGTAATGGTGAACTGACCTTCCAGTTTATTTTTAAAAATCCCTGAGTTGCTGAATTCCTAATTTCAGCCATGGGAAGATGTGGGTGGAGAATCCTCGGGTTGTTTTCAGTACAGAAGTCCATTCTGCTCACTGTTTGTGTCACTGCTACTTGTTTTTCTAAACCTTGGAATAGCGTCTTTCATGCCAAGAGGACATCCCAAAGTGCTTCACAGAATATACTGTAAAGTGTAGCGTTTGTATATTTCGCTGTTGAACATATATTTTATGAAGCATAGTTAGAAGAGCCCAGCTATAAGATGGTAGTTGGGATCCATAAAATCCCAACCAGTGTTCTAATGGGGTGATTCCAGTCAGCACTTCACCATCCACCAACTTCACCATTCATCAGGTTGTTGCCTATTTCGGCATTTTGGATTTATTTAGGTAAATAAATAAAATTAACATTTATATACGTAAACTCCTGATAACTCGTCAGGGGAAAAGGGGTCATGGACAAGTTATATGGAGTGGCGGCTTAGGCATATGTAAATTCTCAGCAGAGGCTAATGTATGAGAGCTGGTGAACCTTTCAGCTCGAGAGCAACAATTGCAAAGGTCTGCAGATGGTTGGCTAACCATAGCCTAGTTACAAATTGGCAGGTTGTGCATGGGATGGTTTAACAATAACATTACATATGCACCTGTAATCTCCACCCATAAATAGGATTAACTTTGGAGCAGTTTCAAAATTGAACTTCTCCAAGTCTTATAAATTTTATTTTTCCTCCTGCCATTCAGGCATTTGTCAGAGGTCAGGCATTTACAAAGGTAAATCTTTGTGATTAGCATATCAATGAAGAGGTTTGGTTGGCAAGGGCTGTGGTTTTTTAAAAAAAACAAGCAGACAAAAACACAAACCTGAAGTTTCAGATAGAGCTACATTTTACCTCATAAAGTCATCCATATCCATGGTTCGGGCCCGGTTTTCATTGAAGTCATTTTCCTTAAGAATATTCTGGATCTTTTCAGTAATACTGAAATTTTCTGGAATTTGCTATTAAGAAACAGATATTTGCATTAACTGCAAAAACAACAACTTGCATTTATATAGTGCCCTTCACACGGGGTAGCGTCCCAGAACCCCAAGTAGTACATGGGAAAATTAAGCATTAAATTCACCAGATAGTTTCAAGCCATTTCTTCTTCCCCTGGCCCTGATATACTGAAGACATTAATGGCATCCCTACAAAATTTATCTCTCAAATTCAATTTAATTGGCTACTCATTGCCATTTATAGGACGTTGCTGGCACTACTTTTGCCTATTCCAACATTCATTTTTATTTCTAATCAATTAATCAAATCTCACACATTTACACACTGACAAATAAGGCTTTGTTAAATGATTCGACTAAGCTAAAGAATTGTGCACTGATGGGTTCTGCCCACAAAATACAGTCAATCCACTTCATAGTATATCCTGTGAAGCGCTTTGAGAGTTTCGATCATGTGATAAGGTGCTAAATCAAATGTAAGAATTATTATTTATTATAAAGAACTAGTTCAGAGACAAATTACTTTTAAATCAAATTGAGCCCTTCTATTTAGCAATGAGTAAAATATGTGTTAAAATAATCTACAATGCAGTGAGATTATAATGCACTTCACAATAGAGCAAATTCACTTACAATGATGTTGCACTCTGAATCCCATTCATTTTGCATACACATAACTGGCCTACTCTCTTTCCATGCACTGGCTGGTCTTTTGGACTTTAATGGCCAACCTCTGGGTCATTAGGTCATTGTCAATTCTTGCTTTGTTCACAAAGCAGGAAGTCACGTTGAAGTGACCTGATGTCATCTTTACCTTCAGCTAGCGCAGGAACTAGCTACTGGTTGTACACATTTGCAGCCAAATCTGCTACCAATCACACCTCACTGTTATGCAGGACAAAATTCATAGATCCTAAACATTTTGTTAAGAGTGGGTCTGCACTGTAGTGACCATACTTACAATATTGTGTAAAGAGCAGTGAATTCTGTAGTTTTTCTCCAGCAATTGTTCAACTGCACTGGATCTGTGAATAACCACATTGACCATATTAAGAACACAGCATTCAAAAGAACACAAAATATACAGGAAGTCTCAATAATTACACATCAAATGCACCACAAAGCAAGAGGGCACTGAAAGTGAAAACTCAACTATTATTTTAAACTTTACACTAAAATAGTTAGCCACAACAGTTGACATAATGCCACAATACAAACTATTGGGCAGGAATAAGGTATTCAGTCCCAGAGTTTGTGTATGACAAGAGCCAAAATGCGTTCAACAGATAATTGTTTTCAACCCCCTCATAATGAACTGGATTTCTATACTTACTTAAATGCTGCACTTAATGTCTTGTTTTTTCTCACAAATGCTATCCTGACAAGACCATCCCATTCCTAATAATGAAAAAAGTTTTACATGAATAGGAAGCATTATTATAATAATGTCAATTTTATGTAATAATGATTGGGTATATCTAGAACCAACAGCCAGAGGTCATGTAGCAATGGAGCTTAATAACTTACTATTTGTCCCAATTTTACAATCAAGCACTTAGTTTATTGGGTACACCTGCCAGAAAAGGTATATTTGTGTCAAAGATAGGGCAATCCAATCATGGTCTCCACAATTCTTTACAGCACCCAATACACTGCCAAGTGAAGGGAGATATGTTCCAGTTTGTGATAACTCACATTGTCAGCTTCTAATCACAGCTGTATCACAATAGAGACTCAATTATTTGCACTAATTGGGAATGGGCCCATTGTAAAAAGCAAACAGGAGTGGGCCAACTCCCAATTATGCTAACTCTTCCCCGACTACAAAAGTATAAAACTAACTGTGCTATTAGCAAAATATCCAGTTGTGTACATGCATAAAGTTTTGTACAAGGTTACCATCAACACAGTTTTAGTAAGTTTGGTTGCGAGCTCACAGCTGACTTTTTCCAACGCTAAATTTATGTGATACTGGCAAAAGATACTGTCAAAAAAAAATTGGTTGTGTGCATGTATACACATGCGTGGAGTCCTGTAGCTCAGTGGTTAGAGCACTCACTTTGTAAGTGAGAGACCTGAGTTCAATTTCAGGCAGGTCAGGGCGAAACCTTGGGCAAGTTTCCTTACTCCACACACCTAATAATAATCCCTCCAAAAACCAAAACAATAATTAAATTGGTCATTTTCAATCTACGACTGTTTGTGGGACATTGCTGTGCGCAATTGGCTGCCACGTTCGCCCACAAATATACAGTCAATTCATTTTACAGTATATTCTGTGAAGCGCTTTGGGACGTCCTCCCGACGTGAAAAGCACTATATCAAATGCAAGGATTATTATTATTATACATGGCTACTCGTGACACAAATTACTAGTAAATTCCAAGCAATGTAATATTGGTAGGAGACCTGGAGCAAAAAAAAGGGGATAAGTCAAGAAAAGTTTCTATAAATTTATTCCACTAAACTAAAATTTATTCAGCGACTTTTAACATGGATCTCTTTGTCACCTGGAAGTTCACTGGTGGAGGTGGAATCTTTGGTTCAATTCTAACCACACTGGATTCAACTTTTGGAGGTGGCCTGAAGTTGTTTTTTCCAACCTAAATCACAAAGAGCATTCAGATAAAGATTTCCTCAGTCTTATTAAATCAATTTGCTTTCATTCTTACAATATTGATATACATTGCTACTAACAGAGTACAGTTCCAGGAACCTTAACCACGACACAGGGCAAAACCTTGGGCAAGTTTCCTTACTCTACACGCCTAATAATAAACCCTCCAAAACAAAACAATAATAAAAAATTGGTTATTTTCAATCGATGACTGTTTGTGGGACACTGTTGTGTGCAATTGGCTGCCACGTTTCGCCCACAAATATACGGTCAATTCACTTTACAGTCTATTCTGTGAAGCGCTTTGAGACGTCGAGAAGATGTGAAAAGATGTGAAAAGCGCTATACAAGGATTATTATAATATTACAATTGTGAGTCTACCTGTCTAATTATCAAGATAGTGCCCTTTTTGTCTACAAAAGCAGCAATCATTTTGGAGTTCTGTAGTGCAGTGGTTAGAGCATTCACCTTGTAAGCGAGAGGGCTTGAGTTTTGAGTTTTATAGATACATTCCCAGGCGAGATGAAACCTTAGGCAAGTTTCCCTATTTCACACCACAGCAGTAAATAGGAACCCAATTGTTAGTCGATTGGTGGATTGCTTTCCGGGGGTAACAATCCTTCAAAAAAAATTGGTCACTCAATCCACGACTGTTTGTGGGACATTGCTGTTTGCAATTGGCTGCAGAGTTTCGTCTACAAAATAGTCAATCCATTTTACAATATATTCTGTGAAGTGCTTTGAGGAGTCTGAACGACGTGATAAGGCGCTATATCAAATACAAGGATTATTATTATCAGCTAACTCAACAAGAATAAATCTGGATCTTCTTGTCTGAAAGACTCTGTAGAAGTATACATATTGCACTTAGATTTACTCAGTGTGTTTTTATACAGTAGAATTTTATGTTACCTTCATCAGGTGATCTACACGTGCCAATAACTGTGTGTTAATTGAGAGTCTGCAGTAAAGTTTATCTCCTGGTTTTGCAACAAGTCGAAGGGCAAATTCCCGCTGGAACATCAACACTGCACACCTGGGTTGGAGAAGAGAGAAGGGAATGCATCAATAAAGAACAAGAGCATTACAAGAAGAAATCTTACTTAAAACGGGGAGAAAAAGCAAGCAATGAACAATCAAACTCAGAAGTGGTCCATTAGATGACAACAGTAAAATAGTCGATATTGGAGCAAGAAATCCCAAATGTTTTAAATGGAACAATTAATTACACAGCACACTGATCAATTTGTCTGGAATGGACTGCTCTCTCACCAGAGGGATGCACTCTAGTCACCTAATCCTGGGATGCATTAGGTACAGGTTGGTAAAACTGATATTGCACAAGACCCTGGTTATACCCCATCTTATATATAGCATTCAATATTGGTTAACAAACTCCAAGAAGGCTATTATTGCCCCTGAATGTACATACAAAGATGACTAGTTCAAGATATAAAATTGTGAGTAAAGGTTAAAAAGATTGAGTTTGCTCACTATGTTTTGGTCATTTTGTTTCCTAAGAGGGGAGGCAAAAATGACCTTCTCCCATGACTAATGTCCTACATTGCAAAACACATTTTCTAATTCAATAATTCTCCCCCCTATCTAAATGAAATCTAGAATGATAGACTATACTGAGCACTTTGTAATACAGACTTGCACCTCTGAAAGAATAGAAACACTTAGGTGCAACTTCTGAAAAATAAAACGTTATTTAGATTATTTTATCTATGCTGAGTCTCCATTTCTAATCCCCGAATTAACCACATTTAAATAATGCTCCTATGCAATTGCTGCTAACTGATCCCATGTGTTCATTAATTTCTATGCAATTATCCTGCAACAGCTATCATCTATGGAATACCATTACTTGCATCAATGAATGCCAATAATTCCCCCAAACATTCTCACCTGAAGAATGGCCTGTGCAGTAGCAGTTTAAAAACAAATGGAGAAGATATCTGCAAAGAACACCACACAAATTCAGTTCACAATTCACCACATACAGTATAATCAAGAAATCTCTTATTACACCTCTTGATTAAGCATACAAACCAGGAAGGTTCTAGATTCAATCTCTGGTATTTGCAGAGTTAGTTGATTTCAACAGATGGACCTGCAGGATGTGACAATTAGTTTCAGTGTCCCTATCCTCAGGGAGTAGAGAGGGCAATATTAGCCTTAGTTCACAGTCCTGTCCTTGGTTGGAAAATACATAACAATATGTACAAGCACAGAGCAATGACAAGTAGACACACACTACCAAAAGTCACAGGTACAGAAATGAGCACTCAGGTGAGGTATTGACAAGCACCTGAAAAAATGCAGGATCAAGAAAGTGGGAAAGGGCAAAGGGAAAAACTCAAGTCCAATATTACAAAGCATTGCTAGTTTTTGGAAATTAATCAATTTCTTATCAAATTCTAGTGGCTTAGAGGCTCAATCTTTGTTTTTATTTGTATTCAGTTTTTCATATGTTGAACAGGATCTATTGTGCAGAGTATATTTACTAAAGTATTTAATCCAGAACATCTAACAGCTTTTTAAAATAATGCATTCTCTACAATATTTTCCAGCTTGTGTGGTCTTGGCCCTGACAGATCAGTAATGCTGCCAACAAGCCTGTAATCAGGCTCCAGATACCCCTAGGCACACATTCTTCTCCCCACTCTGATTATCCTCTTTCCTTATGGTGAGGCACTGCAGCCTCAATCACATCACAGCAGGGATTACATTCAAAAATAATAATCCTAGTATTTTATATAGCGTTTTATCACATTATCAAAATGTCTCAAAGCTTTTCATAGCCACCCAATTTGTGCATAGCTCTGGTTCTTCACTTCATGACTGTTTGCGGAGAAATGTGGGTCAGGACACCATGAGAAACTCATTTAATTTCAAATAGTGCTATAGTTCAGTGATTAGAGCACTCGCCTCACAAGTGAGAGGACCTGGGTTCAACTCCCAGCAAGGCAAAACGTTGGGCAAGTTTCCTTACACCACATACTTGTTTATCTAGCAGTAAGTAGGAACCCAGTTGTTAGTCGATTGGCGGATCCCTTTTCCAGGGGTAATAATTCCTCAAAAATAGTGATAATAAATTGGTCACTTCAATCCATGACTGTTAGTGGGTAATTGGTGTTTCACCCACAAAATATACAATCCATTCACTTAACAGTATATTCTGTGAGCCTTTTGAGATGTCTCGAAGATGTGATAAAGCGTTATATCAAATGCAAGGATTATTATATCCACCTGAACAAGCAGACAGGACCTCAGTTTAACGTCTCATTCAAAGATAATGCAGTCCTTGACGAGCACAATCTGACACCCATACAATATTTGCAATCCCCTTAGTGTTAAGGTTTAAAACCACAAACATGCAGCAGCACTGTGCTATTCTGAAAGGTTAACTTACAAGTCATTTGAAAAATAAGTTACCTGATATGGTAAATTGGCTACACATGTATCAAAGAATGGCAAGTCTGTCTTCAGTACATCACCAACCATTATTTGAAGTTTGCTTGCCATAGGCCTGAGAACAATACATATTTTAAAACAAAGATTAAGGATGAAACAGCAATCAATATTTACAATGTATAAAATTTACATTGATATAAGATGTTCTTTGGTAGTAATTGAATTTGTCTGGTATGGTGAGTTCAATAAAGTGATAACATTACTTACGTGCCCTGAACCCGCTTTTGCAGCTCAGCAACAAGTCTGGGATCAAATTCACAAGCAACAACCTATCATAAAGCATAGTTCCACATTATTCTATTAATGCAACCAAACTGTGCAGTGTTATACCAGTCCAACAAATTCAGGCAGCTTATATAACAGTACATAAGACTATCTATATGGAGCACAACAGGTCAAACGATTGAGCATTTAGGTCATGCTCACCAACTAGGGACTATCCTCTGGAGATGACGTGGGGGATGCAAATGTGACCAGATACCCTTCAGAAATCGGTGCGTCCTCCAGGGAGAGTGCACATTCCATTCCAGAACCAGGGAAATTCCCATGTTTAGGTGGCATAGATGGCATATATCTGGGGAACTCTATCTAATTTGGATACTCCTATGCACGTATCCCACCATTTGGAACTCCAACCCAGTCACTTTCACCTCCCTGGTCTCCTACAAGGCTAGTCTCAAGACCCTCTACCAAGCCTTCGATCACCCTGCCCTCCACTCCTCCTCATCCCACCCTCAGCTCGGTCCCAAATACCCTTGGGACATCCTCCTGACGTGAAAGTCACTATATACAAATGCAATTTGTTGTTGTTGTATCAGGCAAGCAGCTGATAGTACAAAACCCTCCTTCCTCAGTTGAAATCTTGGTAGCTGAGCAGTAGCTGATTTAGCAAATGGTAATGAAGGGGCAAAAGAAGAAAAAAACACTACCATGGTTTCATGTCTCAATTGGATTTTGCTTCCTAGTCACCATCAAGATAACAACAATAATTCTTACATTTGATATTGCAGCTTTCACACTGGGATGGCTTCTCAAAGCACTTCACAGGATTCTACTGGATAGTGTAATTACTGCATATTTTTGGAGGCAAATGTAGCAACCAATTTGTGCACAATATCCTACAAACAGCCATAAAGAGAATAAACAATCTTATCTGGGGAATTGATGGCTAGGACACCAGTAGAAGCTTCCTTTCCTTTTCAAATAATGCTATGGTCTTTAACAACAACAACAAAATTACATTTGAATAGTGCCTTTCACGTCGGGATGACGTCCTAAGATGCCAGACAGTCAATGTCCACCTAAACAAGCAGAAGGGATCTCTGTTTACTATCTCATTTGAAATATGGCATCACCAACAATAATAGCAACTATGAATGGGTCAGACAATTCTATACTTTGGGCAGAGGTAGCTGTATAGTAGAACGACAGTTCAATGGAAACAAAATTGAAAGTTGAATATTTTTATACTATCCACTTGTAATAACCTTTTTGCCTTTTTCCAGAAGTTTCACAGTCATGTTACCAGTACCGGATCCAACCTCCAGTATGACATCTGTTGGTCGAATAGCAGCCTAGAATGAATATTAGAACATCAAATGTTAGAATTGATTCAAAAATAATTATTCATTCCTGTGTATTTCAAGACCTCCTTGTGGCCTGACCTGGTCAATTTAAGCACTTTCCTATAACCAAAGAAAAATTGGCTAATCATATTCAAAATATCAACCAATCCTGTTCATGATAGACTAATGCCAAGTTTATCTTATGTAAAGTTGATCAAACTAGGAATGGGAATGGAACCAAAACCTCATACAGTTAAACATTAGTTACAAATACCAATGGCATGTCAAATTAATACACCAGAAACAACGCTGGACAAACAGAGTTATGGACCCGGAGGGTGAAGGGCGGGGGGGGGGGGGGGAGAGAAGCTGGGAGAACGAAAAATAAAGGTCTAGGAAGCAGAATGTCAGAAAGATGAAATCACCTATCTTTCAGTCTCTTAAGAAATTTGTTATGCTTCTGTCTAATTCCAGCACCAAGCTTAATTGTGCACATCATCATCTCATTACCTACAAATGGTAACCAGAAAGT
This sequence comes from Callorhinchus milii, assembly GCF_018977255.1. Lineage (NCBI taxonomy): Eukaryota > Metazoa > Chordata > Chondrichthyes > Chimaeriformes > Callorhinchidae > Callorhinchus > Callorhinchus milii. The sequence continues at coordinate 121,100,091 of NW_024704742.1, read as the reverse complement.
TAGACAATATTGCTCCACACAATGCAAATTTACATTTATATAGCAGCTTTTGTGTTGGGAGCAAGTCCTAAAGTGCTTAAAGCTGGCCGGGCATCCAAGTTGGGAATGGGAGCTGAGGGGAAGCGAGGATAAAGATGACCGAAAACATGGTAAAAAAGGTAAGTCTTGAGACAGACCTTGAACAAAGTGAGGGAAAGAGGGAGTCTGAGGGATTCCAGGGTGGAATTCCAGAGAATGGGGCAGATAGGCAGAAAACCAGCCGGCCGATGGTGGGGAACAAGAAACAGGCTGGTACTCACTGAGCAAAGGGAATGGTTGAGCCAGTAGAGTTTGAGGAGGTTAAAGAATTAGAGTTGGGTGGGACCATGGAGGATTTAAAGGTGATAATAAGAGTCTTGAACTTGATCTTTTGGGGGATGGGAAGCCAATGGAGGATTGGGGCGATAGACTTGGAGCCTGAGGTCAGTGACTCCACATTTTTGTCATCTTGCTGCCACAGGGCACTTTCCCTTTTATGAAAGAATTGAAACTCCATTTATACATAGATGTATAATGGAAAAGTCAGTCAAACTGTAATTCGTTTTTAACGAATTCTACATGACAGAATTGACAACTCAAAAGAAAGCTTTATGGATTAGACTGATTAAACAGTGTAAGTTAACAACTAATTTCGCAATTCTGTACCTTCTCAATGATACTGTTCACAATCAAAGGATTCTTCAGAATGTGCTGACCAATCCTAGTGTTGAACACAATACCTATGCCAAGGAAAAAAAGGTTAAATCACAGTAGTTTCTGAGCACTCAGGGAGACGAATAGAATACCATGTAATAATGGTTATTACTCCACATCCCCCGCCCTACCATCGGTGGCCTGGCCTTCAGCCTCTCAGCCCCTAGGCTCTGGAACTCCATCCCCCAGTGCCTTCGCCGCTTCCTCCCTTTCCTCCTTCAAGGCCGGTCTCAAGACCTTTCCCTTTGACCGTGCCTTCAGCTCCCCTCTCGACTCTCTACCCCCTCCTCACTCCCTCCCTTCCCTCCCCTCACCCTGACCATTTCCCCCCTGCTCGGGTCCCGACCCAACTGTCCAGCGCCTTGGGACGTCCTCCCGACGTGAAAGGCGCTCTATAAATGCAATCTTGTTGCTGTTGTTATTTCACTATATTGAGCTTTAAGTATTTCTTTAAAAAAGATCCAGTTCCATGTGGAAGTATACATACTTCAGGTGGTCACTCTCTAGACACCTGTAATGTACTGCTCGATTATTCTACAAAAAACAATTATTTCTGAAGGAAAGGACATACAAGGAATCTCCTGATAAGACTCTGTCTTAACTTGTCACTACCAGTTAAGTCGCTATGCTGTTAATATCCCAGCACCTCTCATGCAAAATGTTAAGCAGAGTGACAAGTAAAGGATTCCCCTTTACTTGTCACTCTGCTTAACAACTTAAGTTGCATTTTAGAAATTCTTGCAAGTACAGCACTCAGATGCCTCACAGAGATCTCTGGTCTATTGGAGGGCTGTACCTTGGCCTCCTGCCCTGCCTTCCATCCTATCCCGTCCCTTCCAATAAACCAGAGGCCTCTGCGATGCATGCGCGTCCAACCGCCGCCGAGTGCTTGCACCAGTCACACCTTGTGGTCCGGGATGATCTATGCCTAACTAGCCACTCCAGATAACGAGTCACTGAACCCTTTTCACTTGGAGGGACGAGTTATCAGGGGTTTACTGTATTCAAAATTGTTCCATATCCATTTGTGTTAAAACAAACTGGTAGATTGGTATGCACAACATTGATTGCAAGTAAAACTTGTCAGGTCAGCTCATTCAAGAAGGAAATAGATATCTATAGTATTTCACAAAGAAATTAATTGAAGGGTGCAAGATTACCCTGAGAATACTATGTATAATGTTATCTTACTTTAGAACTACCAAGAGGAACTGTAATGTTTTTTCGGTCTTGTGGTTTGCTAGGTTATATTTCCCTAATATAACCTAGCAAACCACAAGACAGAGGTGCTCTGATTTAAGAAATGTGCCCTTTTATTCTGCCTAATCATACTGAAATGGTTTAAAGCAGTTCACAAATAATTATGGTCAAGTGCAAACACTTCCTTGGCTGACAGATGCAACAGCCATTTGCACCAGTAAGGTTCCACAAACAGCCATGAGATCACAGAATAAAAAAATTATACAGTACAGAAGGAGGCCATTCAGCCCATTGTGTCTGTGAATAGAGCTATCCAATTCAATCCCACTCCCCCACTCTCTGAATGAAATCAGACATGAATTACAACAATTCATATACCATTGCCAATTGGTTTGTAGGAGGCATGTGCAGTGGTAGAGTAAGACTACAAGAAGTGTTCAGAACCATAGTACTACACTCTCATGTCAGTTGTTACCTTTCTAAATTATATATATATTAAAAAACTAATACAATACAGTGTAATAAAGTTGAGGTAAGCAAGCAATTTAAGACTGTAACCACAAAGCAAGTGGGAATAAATATAAATTTACATCCTTAAAATCAGCTTAGAAGATGTACTTCTCAATAGATATGTGGTACAGAAAAAGAGGGTGAATACGCTATCTTTAATGCATCCGTTGAAAAAGGGGTTCAAGTATAAAAAGGATAAATTGCAACACTTTTGCTGGATTCATTGGAAATTAGGTACGGCTGTCACACTGTGACTGTGTAGTAGTTGTGCAAGGTATGAGGTGAATGGCCTTTCCCCCGGTCAGGGTTGTTCTCGCCTCTGGATGCTATCTTTGTCCCTTCCTTCCCCATCTTCAGGTCGCACCTGAAGACCTTCCTCTTCAACCGTGCATACGGTCACCGCTCACCTCCCCGACGTTGTGCTCCACTACTGTGAAGTGCTCAGGGAGGGACACTACTCTACATGAGGGTCACTATAGAAATGCAAGTTGTCGTTAGCCTCAATCTGCATCAGAAATACCAAACTCTGGTACCGCACTACAACATGTGGGTCAATCCTGTTCTGGGGTCCTGTCAGCCGCAGTATTGTTTTTTTTTTAAAAAAAATAGATGATCTTGTTTTTATACACAGCCAAAAAAATACAACAAATATAAATGATTCCTTCATCGTCTGGCAGTGCCACCGGCTCCTGATTGGACCTCACCTCACCCCCAGCCCCAGGCCAGGCTCTGGCCGACTCTCACCTCACCCCCAGCCCCAGGCCAGGCTCTCACCTCACCCCCAGCCCCAGGCCAGGCTCTCACCTCACCCCAGGCCCAGGCCAGGCTCTGGCCGACTCTCACCTCACCCCCAGGCCAGGCTCTCACCTCACCCCCAGCCCCAGGCCAGGCTCTCACCTCACCCCCAGCCCCAGGCCAGGCTCTCACCTCACCCCCAGGCCAGGCTCTCACCTCCCCCAAGCCCCAGGCCAGGCCTCTCACCTCACCCCAGCCCCAGGCCAGGCCTCACCTCACCCCCAGCCCCAGGCCAGGCTCTCACCTCACCCCCAGCCCCCAGCCCCAGGCCAGGCCCTCACCTCACCCCCAGGCCAGGCTCTCACCTCACCCCCAGCCCCAGGCCAGGCTCTCACCTCACCCCCAGCCCCAGGCCAGGCTCTGGCCGACTCTCACCTCACCCCCAGGCCAGGCTCTCACCTCACCCCCAGCCCCAGGCCAGGCTCTCACCTCACCCCAGCCCCAGGCCAGGCTCTGGCCGACTCTCACCTCAAGCCCAGGCCAGGCTCTGGCCGACTCTCACCTCACCCCCAGGCCAGGCTCTCACCTCACCCCAGCCCCAGGCCAGGCTCTCACCTCACCCCCAGGCCCCGGTGACTCCCCGCCGGCTCTCTGCTCTCACCTCACCCCCGGCCCCGGTGACTCCCCGCCGGCTCTCTGCTCTCACCTCGCCCCGGCCCCGGTGACTCCCCGCCGGCTCTCTGCTCTCACCTTGCCCCCAGGCCCCGGTGACTCCCCGCCGGCTCTCTGCTCTCACCTCACCCCCCGGCCCCGGTGACTCCCCGCCGGCTCTCTGCTCTCACCTCACCCCCCGGCCCCGGTGACTCCCCGCCGGCTCTCTGCTCTCACCTTGCCCCGGCCCCGGTGACTCCCCGCCGGGTCGCTCCCTCTTCGCCCTCTTGACTTTCGGCATCTCGAGCCGCCGAACCTTCCAGAGAATTAAACGGATAAAACCCAACGGCCGCCGGCACGTGGCTCTCGCGGATCAGCGGCCGGACCACGGGCGGCGAGTGCGCGCGGAGGCTTCTGGGTCTTGTAGTTCTTCCGCGCACTTCACCACCTCCCGCTTCCAAACGCCCCCGTGTTCCAACTGATGTGCTAAGTGGGAAATCAGATTGTCTGCGCACCAAAAGCTGTGGGAACCATCAGAGGTCACATCGCACGGGACCTGTAGACATCATCTAACTGATGGCGTGAACTACATATCCCAGGGTGCGTGGCGCGAGAATCGCTTGGTCGCGCGGGAATGACGTTGCCGTGGGCGTGAGGGCCAGGAGAACACGAGCTGCGCCACCTGCAGGAGGACCGCTCACAACACACCCAGAACCCTGCACAGTGTGCAGAGTCCCTCCCAACCCGATCCTTGTTTAGTTTTGTTTTGTTTTGTTTTGTTTTGTGTAGCCAGTTGTCTGACACATGCGGAAACCATCACCATATTTAATAGTATCAAAATCAAGCTGAGATGTCTATGCATCTCACGGTATTTGCAGACTTTCAACTCACAAGTCTAGACTGACACTTTTTATGGTTCTGTTACAAAGGCGTCAACCAGAGGGATATGGGAAAAGGGCAGGTAAATGGGACTGAAAGTTTTGCTCTTTAAAAAGAGGCATCACAGACACAATGGGCCAAATGGCCATCTTCTGTGTTGTAAATTTCTACAGTACTGTTCCAACACAGAGATGGCGGTGGGTTGCATTGTTGGATGAGATATTAAACCGAGGTGCCACCTGCCTGATTACTTGGACGTTAAAAATCCCATGGTACTATTCAACAAGTGAAGGGAGTTTCTCTCTATGTCCTGGCCAATAGTCCCTCCAATCCCACTTGGCTTGTAAAACAAGAGTAGAGTCCTGTAGCTCAGTGGTTAGAGCACTCGCTTTGCAAGTGAGAAACCTGAGTTCAATTCCAGGCAGGACGAAACCTTGGGCAAGTTTCCTTACTCCACACGCCTAATAATAATCCCTCCAAAACAAAAAACAATAATAAATTGGTCATTTTCAATCTACGACTGTTTGTGGGACATTGCTGTGCACAATTAGCTGCCGCGTTCGCCCACAAATATACAGTCAATTCACTTTACAGTGTGTTCTGTGAAGCACTTTGGGACGTCCTCCTGACGTGAAAAGTAGTATATCAAATGCAAGGATTATTATTGCTTTGGACAAATTGGCTGCTGTGTTTGTATAAAAATATACATTCATTTACAGATATCCTAAAATAGGGTACAAATCCAGGAACTTCACACTTAGGAACTTAGGTAGGCTAAATGGGCTGACCAAAAACATAAAGATTCTTTCTCAGATGGTTGATCCTGGCAGGGTCAGCTTTATTGTGCATGTCTAGTTGCCCTGAGAAGGTATGCTACAACATTGCAGGGGCAACATTGTCACAAGGACTGCAGCGGTTCACAATAACTTGCATTTGTATAGTGTCCTTCAGATAGGGATAGCGGAACACTTAAAGAGCCCACCACTCCCTTCTCAGGGCAACTAGGCATGCACAATAAAGCTGGCCCTGCCAGCATCATCCACCTGAGAACAAATCTGTATGTTTTTGGTGCATGCCACCTCTGCATGGGAATTCCAGAAGTATTTATTTGGAGGGACACATCCCACTTATCTGATTCTGATTCTGAAGAGTATTAGGTTGGTAAGAGCCGAGGCTTGAGGACACCAGAGTCTGCATCGGGAGTACGCTGTAGTCCAACCAGTTAAAACACGTAGCTTGTTACTGAGAGCACGTCTGGCAAGCTTTCTGACTGCTTGTCCAGCTGGGACCATCGCTAGGGCTTTGGCTTGCAGGATTAACAGGAGCTGAATGGGAAGAATCCCTGTCCCCACTGCCTGGTCAACCCCTGCAAGTCTTACCAATGAGCCAGTCAGGTTGTGCTGTCATCAGCAGTGCCCTGAAATACTGCAAAAGCCGCTGCGCTCAGGAACCGGACCACCTTAGAGACGGAGAGGCTGAAACATTGATCGTCCAGAGCCCTGGAACTTCCCCCCGACGTGAAAAGGCGCTACATAAATGTAATTTTGTTGTCGTCGTTGAGACCGCCACTGAGGATTGGCTCGATTCCGACACTCCGTCGGCCACAGCTCCAAGGAATCCCCGCTTACCCCCCCCCACCCCAGCCCACGCCCCCCCCAAGGAGGTCAGTCAAATGATCTCTCTGCACAAAAAAGGGTCGAGTGAACCAAAGTGAACACAATCCACGGTGCCCCGTGCGTTGGTGCAGCTCCGGCCGCCAGGGGCCGCTGTTGAGGGAGGCGTCGGTCCGGGGGCTCTGTCTTGCCGGTCGGGAGGAGGTGGTGGCTGCGCAGGCGCGGTGGCGGCTGACTGCACGGTGCCGAGGCAGGTGGCGGTGTGGAGAGGATCCCGGAGTGGAGTCGGGAGCGACGGCTACAGGTAGAGAGGCGGAGAGGCCGCCGCACTGCCCGGGCGGGCGGGCGGGCGGGCGGAGGCTCAGCCCCGGCCAGAGGCACAGCACAGCCCCCACCCCGACCCCGACCCCCACCCTCCCGACCCGACCCCCGACACTTGGGAACAGTTTCTAACCGATTAAAAGTAGTGGGAGACCCGGGGCGGCGGGAGGGGGGGCCCTGGGCTCAGGGCTCAGGGTATGGCGGGGGGGGGAGGGGGGGAGGGGGGCGGGGGGAGGGCAGAGAGAAGGCGGGACATGTGGTGAGAGTGTAAGAGATGGTCATTTTTTAACATTCCGTTTTCTGAGTCATAATCTTACATTTTTCTCTCCTTTCCGCCCCCCATCTCTCTCTCTCTCTCTTCCCCCATCTCTCTCTCTCTCTCTCTCTCCCATCCTCTCTCTCTCTCTCCTCTCTCCCATCTCTCTCTCTCTCTCTCTCCCCATCTCTCTCTCTCTCTCTCTCCCCATCTCTCTCTCTCTCTCCCCATCTCTCTCTCTCTCTCTCTCTCCCCATCTCTCTCTCTCTCTCTCTCCCCCCATCTCTCTCTCTCTCTCTCTCTCCCCCCATCTCTCTCTCTCTCTCTCCCCCCATCTCTCTCTCTCTCTCCCCCCATCTCTCTCTCTCTCTCTCCCCATCTCTCTCTCTCTCTCTCCCCCATCTCTCTCTCTCTCTCCCCCATCTCTCTCTCTCTCTCTCTCCTCTCTCCCCATCTCTCTCTCTCTCTCCCCCCATCTCTCTCTCTCTCTCTCCCCATCTCTCTCTCTCTCTCTCTCTCCCCCCATCTCTCTCTCTCTCTCCCCCCCCTCTCTCTCTCTCCCCCCATCTCTCTCTCTCTCTCTCCCCATCTCTCTCTCTCTCCCCCATCTCTCTCTCTCTCTCCCCCCCATCTCTCTCTCCTCTCTCTCCCCCCCATCTCTCTCTCTCTCCCCTCTCCTCTCTCTCCCTCTCTCTCTCACTCTCTCTCTCCCCCCTCCTCTCTCTCTCTCTCTCTCTCTCTCCCCCCCATCTCTCTCTCTCTCTCTCCCCCCCATCTCTCTCTCTCTCTCTCCCCCCATCTCTCTCTCTCTCTCTCTCTCCCCCCCATCTCTCTCTCTCTCTCTCCCCCCATCTCTCTCTCTCTCTCTCTCCCCCCATCTCTCTCTCTCTCTCTCTCTCCCCCCATCTCTCTCCCCCATCTCTCTCTCTCTCCCCCCATCTCTCTCTCTCCCCCCCATCTCTCTCTCTCTCTCTCTCCCCCCCATCTCTCTCTCTCTCCCCCCATCTCTCTCTCCCCCCATCTCTCTCTCTCCCCATCTCTCTCTCCCCCCATCTCTCTCTCTCTCTCCCCCCATCTCTCTCTCTCTCCCCCCCCCCCCCACACCAAATCCCTCTCCTCCCATCCCAACAAATGTAACCCAGAAATAATTGACTGGGGTCAGAGCAATGGAAAACCTCAGTTCCAACCAAACCTGTACGGTGTTTCATTTTTATTCCTGGCTTTTGATAAGAGCACCGTAGCATTTTCCCAGTGTCTCAGCACTTTACAGGATTTCGCTGGAAGTGTAGTGACTGTATTTGCAGGTGAATTTGGAGCAGCCAATTTGTGCCCAAGTCGATGTCTCACAAACAACCATGGAGTGAATTAGCAATTTTATCTGGAGGATTATTGGTCAAAAGGCATTGTAAGGATCGCCCTTTTTTTTTGAATAGTGCTGCATGTGATCTTTAATATTTCTCTGAACTTGCAAACCGGACCTTGGTTTAACGTTACGTCCTAAGAATAGCATCTCTGATAATGCAGTTGCTCCCCCAACACTGCATTGAAGTGTCAGCCTAGATTATATAAAATCACAGTCCTTCGCAACCTTCAGGCTTGCACTCACAACGTCCTGAGTTGGAGGCAAGAGGGCTATCAATTGAGCCAGATTGACACCACAACTTGTAGGCTGGTGTTACTTTTGTGAGAATTTAGGATTAAAACTTCTGACTCTTTCAGTCCAATCTAATGACACTAATTTGAATCAGGGAAATACAATACAAAAGTACAAATGGTAAGAGCAATAGCAATAATCAAGTTCCTGTACTTCACAGATTAGATGGTTGAAAGGTTTTGAGGTCCTGCTTTAAATTAACCTGCAATGCATGTTTTGCTGCATTATTGCAATATGATTTTTGTTGGTAACATGTTTGAAATCGGAATATAAGTGCTTCAAAATAGCGGTAAATCCTGAAAACCTATTTTTCAAGTAGGTGATGAAGTTGGCAATTTTGAGATTTTATGTATTAGGCCAAAGTATTGATGTGGTGACAAGTTTTTGTTAACATTTTAAAATTGAAATATATATCAGCAAACGTGCATGATTAAGTTTTCCATACAGATCAACTCCTTTCAACTTCAGCTAGTGCATTATCACTGGGAATTTGGGCTTTGAGCACACTGTATAAATAAATTCAGGACAGTTATGGCTGATTCGAAGAGACTTTAATAGATCTATATGTGGCAATGGATATCTCATTGGAGTTGTGGAGGCAGCAATTTGTGAGAGATGCAGTATTTTGTGAGATGCAAAGGATCAAATGTAACAACAGTAGAAAATGCAGTAGGACAACAGTAATATATGATTGCCTACGCTTTACTTGGAATTTGCGAGTAGGTGAGTGCAAGAAACTGATTGTTATATAATAGGCTGACTTGAACTTTATGGCTTAATGACTTTATAATGTCTCACATTTTGTATCTTTTTAATGATTCAAAACTCTGCTGCCTTCAAAACTCTGTCACCTGTGTGCTCGCCCATTACCAGACTTTTGACTCTCTGGGCTCCCATCTCCCAAGTTCTTGCCAAGCTCCACGAGCTACCTGTTGAAGAACGGATTGATTTCAAGATTCTCACTTTTAAATCTCTTCACACCCTATCGCCTTCCTACCTCTCCTATCTGCTCACACTCCATCCCTCTACCAATGCCTTCGCTCAGCTGGCACGTTCCCTCAACTCTTTCGCTCCACAAATGGCGGCTGTGCTTTAATAATAATAATAATAATCCTTGCATTTGATATAGCGCTTTTCACGTCGGGAGGACATCCCAAAGGGCTTCACAGAACACACTGTAAAATGAATTGACTGTATATTTGTGGGCGAACGCAGCAGCCAATTGCGCACAGCAATGTCCCACAAACAGTCGTAGATTGAAAATGACCCATTTTTTATTATTGTTTTGGGTTTTTGGAGGGATTATTATTAGGCGTGTGGAGTAAGGAAACTTGCCCAAGGTTTGGCCCTGCCTGGGATTGAACTCAGGTCTCTCGCTTACAAAGCGAGTGCTCTAACCACTGAGCTACAGGACTCCACAGCTTTCAAATATTATGCCCGAATCTCTGGAACTTCTTGCCTCAATCCATCTGTCTTGCCCTCTCTTTGGAAGAATTTCCTCTTTGACTGTGCCTTCAGTCGCTTCCCTTTCGAGGTCAGGATCAAACCATACAGCTGCTAAATGCTTTGAGACGCAACCAGCGTTTAGGGCACTGTATCAATGCAAGTTGTCATTTTAAAAAAAAAGGTCTTTATAATAAGTTATCATCTGACATCAGAGATAACTATTTTCTTTTTATAAAGATAAACATTTTGTTCACGTGACTTAGTAATCTGTTTTCAGAACGTACTGCTGTGTAGTTTGAAATGCATTTTGCTGGCTCAGCAGTTCTTTTGAATTGGAAAAGCTTTGTTTGATCACAGTAAAACTTAATAAATAGTAAACCTCAGTAGTTGATATAAACATGATTGAGTAGTTAAGTGATCAAAGGGATTTTAGGAGTTTTTTTATTCTCTACCGTTTATAGGGTAACCAGTGCAGTTTGAGTACAGTTTAGAAAGTAACCATTGCAGTTTAAGTTTTGAGATCTGCAGTTGTGATGCTGAGTAGCAATTCTCTCCAACCAAAATACCCCACTGCACCATCTAGTGGTTTTATTGTATTACTATTTACAAAATCTGAATTTAGTCATTGAGATTGACAAGGATGAAGTGATCACTTGGAAGTTGCTATAAGTTTATTAAAGATTGTAATAATAATAATAATCCTTGCATTTGATGTAGTGCTTTTCACATCTTCTAGACGTCTTAAAGCGCTTCACAGAATAGAGTGTAAAGTGAATTGACTGTATAATTGTGGGCTAAATGCGGCAGCCAATTGCACACAGCAGTGTCCCACAGACAGTTGTGGATTGAAATGACCATTTTTTTGAGGGATTATTATCAGGCGTGTGGAGTAAGGAAACTTGCCCAATGTTTCACCCTGGCGGGAATCAAACCCAGGTCTCTCACTTGCAAAGCGAGTGCTCTAACCACTGAGCTACAGGACTCCACCTGTAGTTCAAAAGTTGTATATTCTATGCAAATCTATGATTGTAGATGTCAGCAGGCAATGTAACAGGCAGCACAGCAACAACTTGCATTTATATAACTATCCTTCACACAGGATAGCATCTTGGAGTGCTTAGACTAGAAATTAAAAATGCATAAGCATGATAAAACTGGATAATGTTTCCTTGCTAAATAGTGGATATGTGAATAGACTTCCAAACAAAGCAGTTGTTGCATCAATTAACTCCCATCAAATAATTTTCTTGGGTAACTATCAATGCTAATTGATTTGTGAAAGATTAGAACTCATGGCTCAATTGGCTGAGAATTGTAATCATCAAATTTGATCTCAGCAAAGGATAGTTGGAGTTGATGGATTCATTTTTTTGGATTGATAAGTTGGAACAACTCTGAAGAATTATGTAAGTGGTCCCGAGCGCACTGGGACTCTACCATGCATGGGGGAGGGATATAAATGCAAGTTGTTGTTTGATGGTGTGATTGAGAGAGCAAAGGAATTCAGCAATCGAGTTATGAATTGAGCCAGAGGCATTTGAAGTTGGATTAAGGAAGTTAAGGCGAGAAGCAGGAATATAAAACTTTGAATTGGAATTAGAATAGAAGTTGAAAACAGTAAAGTTAGGAAGAGGTGAATTTGGGTTTCAGCAAGTAACAGTGACAAAATAACTAGAGATGGGAATGTTACAGAAGTGCAAGTATAAAATACACAGTCACTGCACTTGATTGTATGTCCTCTGAAATGTTTTGGGCCATCCTTCTGATGTGAAGGGCACTATCTGAAATGTAAGGATTAATATTGTTAAGTTTAGGGTAAGGTGGAGTCCTGTAGCTCAGTGGTTGAGCACTCGGTTTGCAAGCTAGAGACCTGAGTTCAATTCCAGGCAGGGCGAAACCTTGGGCAAGTTTCCTTACTCCACACGCCTAATAATAATCCCTCCAAAACCAAAAACAATAATAAATTGGTCATTTTCAATCCATGACTGTTTGTGGGACATTGCTGTGCGCAATTGGCTGCCGCGTTCGCCCACAAATATACAGTCAATTCACTTTACAGTGTGTTCTGTGAAGCGCTTTGGGACGTCCTCCTGACGTGAAAAGCGCTATATCAAATGCAAGGATTATTATTAAGGATTAAGGTGGAAAGAGGAAGTAGCAGGATAAGGTGAGTGTAGGTTAGAGTGTCTTACAGACTGCGGTGGAGTTTTAGACTGTCCTTGAATATTGCTCATATAGTCAATACAAAGCAGTTCCACCTTAGTTTTCAAAACCATGCAGATAAGTTACGAGAGATTTGAATAGTAGTATGCGAGAGGGGATTAGGAGAGGTGGAGTCTCGTGGTGTGGACTAGTTGGGCCAAATGGCCTGTTTTCATGCTGAACAGTTTAAGCAATTCAATGAATGAAGAAATCTATTCGCTTAATTTCTTAAATATGACCAGCTGTATGCCTCAACCACCTTTCCTTGGTACCTTATTCTATTTGCTAATTGCCCTCTGTCAAAAACATACTCCCAAGTAAATTCTAAACTTGTGCTTCCCAACCCTGAACCTGTGCCCTTTTGTGCTGCTGTTTTGTGGGTATGGTTATAAGTTAAATATTGTTTAGTATCTTTTCTACCTCTGGGATGTCTCTTTTTGAGAGTGAAGAACTCGAGTTTACCGAGTTATTCCTCCCAAACCAACCCTCTAATATTAGGGATCAGCCTCGTTACTCTGCTTTTCACTCCCTTTCACACTAGCAGGCCCACATATTTTTGTGGTGACCAGATTGAGCCTGACTAGAGCACTGTATAGTCTGAGCATAACTTTTGAAGATTGGATCTGAACTGATTTCTATTCCAATGTATGCCAAATCCTGTTATGCTTTGTTATGTTTGCCCCAAATAGTGAGTTCAACAAGTCAACTTTCCCTTGGCAAATGTTAGCCCATCCATGGACACTTATTTTTAGTTCTATGCACAGTAACTTGTATACTGTTTGTACTTAATTTTTCAGTGATGAGCTCCGGTGCATACCCTGTTGTGCTCTTGTTGTAAGGTCCTGACTGCTTCTTTTGATTTCCTCCTTCCCCTTACCCCCCTACAGTCTGTGGTGCCATAGGCTGATCTTATCTGTGAATTTAACGATCTTGCATTGAGTCTGGGAAACCAGGTCCTGTATAATAGGACAAGTGGATTGGATCTATATTCTGCAGTTCTGTTTGATAACCCTAAAGGGGTTTGAGGTGAAATTTCTGCACCACGTTTCCCCCAAAAGATTAATGTTGTGAAGGGAAAGACCCTGATAGTTGTAAGGAGAGGCCTTGATAGAACTAATTACATTCTCTCATTTTATGTATTGTTTTCATAGAGCTGGATTGGATAATGAAACAAATTTGTATGATTTTCATTTATAAATCACTTTATATTGGAACAATGTACCAAGCAATATAATGGAGGTGCACCAAGTGGTTTTGTTCAAAATGCAATGATATCCTATAATAGTGAGTAAATGTACTGGNAAAAAATATTTTGGTGGCAGAAATGGGCTTTTATTATATTGAGGCGATTTAGTGCATCTTCTAAACCAGTGTCTAATGTTGTAATTACTGCTCAGTATATGTTTGAGTTTCATTTCTTTAATATTGTAAGATAATGGATATAAAATTAATTTTTTAGATGCTGTGCACACTGGCCTATGCCTCTTTAATTTTGTGTATTCATAAAATACAAATGTTTATGCAAATGATTCAGTACTAGATTTACACTTATAAATATTTTGTTAAAATCTGTGGGTATTTGGTTCAGTGATTGTAAATTTGCAGCTTCACTACTTTTTTCTGGTTGCCAGTAGAGGGTAGTAGCAAGTCACTCTGAATGCTTGTGATGCAGTAACTAATGATTACTTCACGAGGACAGGTGGGGTTGATGGTAAATCAGTTGGACAGCGTTCCCGGTGATCCTGGCACAGCGAGGAGCCAGCTGGAGGCTTTGTGTTCCTTCGGAATTGGAATTCGGAGTATTCCTGGAAGCTGAGCGACGCCAGGCTGTGGCTCCCAGGCCGGGGGAGTAAACAGCGAGCATCAGTCCTGTGACCGGTCGAAGGAAAGGGTCAGGAGCGGGGGGGAGGGAGAGGAGGGAGGGAGGAAGGAAGGGGAGGTAGAGAGAGAGAGATTGTCTGTCCCACCCTCACTGCGCCCCTACAAATCTAAAGCCATCACCGCCACCGCCCCCCCACCATCTCCTATTCAATTTATTTAATAAAAAATTGGTCAGCCAATCCTCGACTGTTTGTGGGACACTGCTGTGCGCAATTGGCTGCTGCATTTCACCCACAAAATACGGTCAATTCACTTTGCAGTGCATTCTGTGAAGCGCTTTGAGACGTATTGAAGACGTGACATCAAATGCAAGGATTATTATTGTTTACTGCATAAGATTAAATGGAACAATTTACTGGACACAAGGAGTAAGAGCTGAAGACAACTTAAACCTGCAGATTTGTAAACTCTTCGGAAAAAATTCTCCAACAGCCTTTAACTGTGCTATAAGTATAACTAACACAGTTGAAATTACCTAACTTAGCATAGGGCTTCATAATTATATTAGTCATAATATTGCATAACATGTAGGAATGATAATAAAGTCATTGTCACTATGATAAGCAAGCAGTTGCTTTTGCCGAATCACTCTGTGAGTTGGCTTTGTGACTAAGTTGTAGACTAAAACCTCTAGACCTACCAGGATTGACTTTATTTTGCAAGGTTATAAAATTCTGCTTTCTTTATATATTGCTGTTGGCGACAAGTGAAAGCTGTCTCCCAGCCTCTGCTCATGGCATTGGAGATGCACACTATACTATGAAGTTTGACTGTTTGTGCACCAGCTTGTTACCGTAGGAGGCAACTTTGCACCTCTCCATTAGTTCATTTTAGATTTCATTGGTATTTTATCAATGTTCTCCAAATATGAAGGCTGAAATAAAGTACTAATTTAAGAGTTCTCCAATTCCTTATTACCAGTTATAGATGTACCTAAATTGTTGTACCTGTGCCAGTGACACGAGTTAGCTCACATAGGTTTAAAGATCAGTATTGAAATATAGAGGGAAAATAGTGTTTATTTGTGTTCTTGCTATAATGTGATGTGCATTTGTTTTTTTTGGCTCATTGCATTGCAAACCTCTAGATGTCAGTGTGCGATAAGCCTCTGTTCATCCTGTTTCACAGACTCTTGGAACATTGTATTTTTTCCATGTGGCAAACAGCAAAAACAACAAAATTACATTTGTAAAGCACTTTTCATGTCAGGAGGATGTCCCAAGGCGCAGAAACCTATTATGTTTCATTCATTGAAATATTCCTGATGTGTTCTCATATTTTCTTCAGATTTTCTTCTTAACTGTTATTGCCAATTTTCATTTTCTCTTGCTAAGCAACATTAATTAGCTTCTGCTGCACAATTGGTGGCTGTGCCTTCAGTCACTACACCCTGAAACTTTGGAACACCTTCCGTCTCGCCCCCTCTTTGCCCATCTAAGGATCGCACCTTTCTACTGTGCCCACGGCCACCTCCTCTTCCGCTTCCAGTTCAGCAACACACAACGCCATTGTTTAGAGCTCAGAGACGCTACAACAACAACAACAACAACAAGATTCCATTTATAAAGAGCCTTTCACGTCAGGAGGACGTCCCAAGGCGCTGCACAGTTGGGTCATGACCCGAGCAGGGGGGAAATGGTCAGGGTGAGGGGAGGGAAGGGAGGGAGCGAGGAGGGGGGAAATGGTCAGGGTGAGGGGAGGGAAGGGAGGGAGCAAGGAGGGGGGAAATGGTCAGGGTGAGGGGAGGGAAGGGAGGGAGCGAGGAGGGGGAAGAGAGTCGAGAGGGGAGCTGAAGGCTACCCCTCATGAAGGGCGCTACGTGGGTAGTTGTTCTACCCAGTGATAGAATATTGTAGATCCATTTGGCAGACGGCAGGGAAAAAACCCTCCCCTACTTGATTAAGTGAGGTCGAAGGTCATGGACTAGAATTGCATTGACAGGATATTTTACATTGGAGCCTCATCCTGTTATCGAGTGATGTTTACTTATACCAGTAGGACTCATTGGATAACTATTAGGCATTGGAACCTTTTTGTTAAGCAGATTACAGTATAAGGCTACAATCAGTGTCCAAGCTGAAATTAACTGACTCAGTACAGACCAGTGAACTAGGAGCTTTCTAGTCTTCATGACTCAGTGTCACATTGATATTTTCCCACTCTTTCAACAGGATGTGCACAATTATGATTTACATCAGGGTGATCCAACTGTCAGCCCTCGGGCTGCATCCGACCCGGGTGATGGTTTCCTCCAACCCATGAACACAATTGCACTGTGTCTGGACCCAGGCTTGGTCTGACCCAGTAGGAAAAACAGTGGTTAACAGCAGAGCCTGTCAAACACTTTCAAACAGAGAGAGAGATACAGAGTCACAGAGAGAGAGAGCAAAATAGAGATACAGCAACACATGCAGATGGAGAGAGATGCAGATACAGAAAATAATAAATAATAATAATCCTTGTATTTGATATAGGGCCTTATGTCTTCGAGACATCTCAAAGCACTTCTCAGAATATACTGTAAAGTGAATTGACTGTATATTTTGTGGGCAAAATGCAGCACAGCAGTGTACCACAAACAGTCATGGATTGAGTGACCAATTTTTTTTTGAAGGAATTATTACCCCCGGAAAAGCGATCCACCAATCGACTAACAACCGGGTTCCTGCTTACTGCTGGGTAAACAGCCGTGTGAGTAAGGAAACTTGCCAATGTTTCACCCTGCTGGGAATCAAACCCAAGTCTCTCACTTGCGAGGTGACTGCTCTCACCACTGAACTATAGGACTCCACAATTTGACTTGATGAGGGATAGTAATGGGAACTGCAACCCCTAGCTTATTTTTGAATAAAAATTGCATCCACGTGGCACAGTGCAGTGAGAGCAGTGTTGTTGCTTGCTGTTGCTGCTCCTCTCCCCATCGAAAGCTTGCAATGAAACTAAAATATAGTGAAACTAAGTAATACAGTTACACAATTGAAAACATACAATTTCTATATGGATCCGAAGGATTACGTTTCTGGAAGGGAAACACAAAAATATTGCTTATTCGACCTGTAAACATTTCTCAAATCTGGCAGAGATTTTTGTCTGTAAGCGATATCAAGGCTGAGCATGATCATGTCCTCACTAAATGTCCTTGCTTGTGGCAACACACACACACACATACAAAACCACTTTCCATTAGGCAGTTAAAAATATAACTTCTATCTGATTTTCTGCCCTCCACCTCCCAGACCAGAGGGACCTGGGGTAAATTAAATGTAGCTCGGTTGCATATTCACTTATTATGTGGTTTTACTGTGGAACACGTTCACCTGTGCACTAGACAGGAGCTTTCGCTCAAAATGAGTGGTTTTGAGATCATCAGGCTACTGCTTTGCTGTGAATGTGCAGAGCAGCAAGAGATATCAGCGGCAACCTAATGTTCTGAAAGTTGACCATTTTAGTTTACAGCTAAGTTTAGCTTAAAATAAGGCCATCACCAGGTCACCGCCAGTCTCACTTCCTGCTTTGTGAACGCATAGCAAATGGGAAGTGATGTTGGCAGTGACCTGATGACGTGGAAGGTGGCCATTTTTCTTTTAGTACGGATCTATCCAGACTACAGGAAGCGAGCCACATAGTGCACAGTGAAACCAGTTATTGCTGCTTATTACCGTTGTAAGGGTTAAATAAATTCAGGACCCTGCAGTGAAGTAAGAACCAACAAAAGTTTCCTTTCAAATAGTAAAATTTAATTAAAGATTAGTAAAGAAAATGCATATCAAAGTTATACGTTTCATCAAATCAAAGTAATGCTTAGGACAGGTTAGTAAAATGGATTGATCCCAAAATGGGTTGATCGGATCAATATAATGGCTTTGATGTCAAAGTCGGCTTGTTAATGTGCATCGATCCATGTTGATTGTAGTATATCCCTTTCCTCGAGATTGGTTGCGATTAGCTGCTCCATTCTCTCTTTGATCTAACCCCAAAAATCTCTTGATACTTTATACCTTTTTGGTCACACACCAAAAAGCCTGTTCAATGTAATGTTAGAAACGCCAGCTGCAAACTAAGTACAAACTTTATCAAAATTTCAACAGCTTGTTTCAAAACAAGTCTTCCACCGTCCTTGGCTTTCAAGCAGATACAGCTTTCTTGAAGAAACAAGTCCTTGAGCTTCCGCGATTTTTCTTTGGTCAACCCTTTGGTCAACTCAAGCAACTTGGATTTTCAAAAGGCGTTTCATAAAGTGCCACATAAGGGACTTGTAAGCAAAATAGAAGCCCACGGTATTAAAGGGACAGTGGCAGCATGGATACAGAACTGGCTGGGAGACAACGCGGAGAGTGATGGTGAACAGTTGTTTTTCTGACTGGAGGGAAATGTGCAGTGGTGTCCCCCAGGGGTTGGTATTAGGACCACTGCTGTTTTTGATCTATATAAATGACCTGGACTTGGGTATAGGGAGTACAATTTCCAAGTTTATAGATGGTACTAAGCTAGGAAAAGTAGTAAACGGTGAGGAAGATAGTAGCAGACTGCAAAAGGACATAGATAGACATAGACAATTTTTTCACACCGTGAGTTGTTTGGACCTGGAATGCATTGTCTGAAAGGGTGGTGGGAGCATTAATTTGATTTGATGAAACGTAGAACTTGATATGCATTACATAACATAAGGAGTCCTGTAGCTCAGTGGTTAGAGCACTCGCTGTGCAAGTGAGAGACCTGAGTTCAATTCCAGGCAGAGCGAAACCTTGGGCAAGTTTCCTTACTCCACACGCCTAATAATAATCCCTCCAAAAAAACAAAACAATAATAAATTGGTCATTTTCAATCCACGACTGTCTGTGGGACATTGCTGTGCGCAATTGGCTGCCGCGTTCGCCCTCAAATATATATGTGAAGCGCTTTGGGACATCTAGAAGACGTGAAAAGCGTTGTATCAAATGCAAGGATTATTATTATATAACTAATTTGTATTAATAAATATCAATTGAAGAATTTGTGTCGGTCATTACTTCACCACAGGGTCACAAAATTAATCAACAATATGCAGGTTGAGATTTTATGGACCCCAACTGTGTAATAATGGAGTTCTACTTTCCCAACTAAGATCAGCTAACAGCATAGACCAAGATTTGAACCTGCAACCTTATGGGCTGCATGGCTAAGTGCTGCACTAGCTGGTGTCAGTTTAAATGAACTGAACTAAATTTAGCTATATAAGTAATATCCTTAATATTATTGTAATTAAGATTACATGTTAAGATCCATAACTAACTACTTTATTTGACTTCCATATGCAGTTAACCTCTTGCTTAACCTAAGCTACCTACATTTCTTTGTGATAAACTATGATTTGTAATGTTCTGGTTTTCATTGTATTACAATGAGTTTAAAGTGAAGTGTAGTATCATTCATTCGTTAATAATTAATTTTTGCAACATCATTCTCGATAAAATGCACCTTTGCTATCTCAGTCTTTTTGTATCTTCCAATGAGTGTGCTGTAAATGAGTCTTGCAGTTTAAAAAATAATAGAAATATTATTTGTGACTTTCCTGTTGATATTCATTTATTTTCTGTGATTAACCTTTATGAACATAAATGCTGAAAGTGCTGTTTGCTTGCTTCCCAGGTTCTCTATGGATATCACGAGTGCCAGCACTATTGTCCTACAGGCCTTGACTCAAGCAACCAGTCAAGACACAGTTGTACTGAAGCCAGCTGAAGAGCAGCTGAAACAATGGGAAACACATCCTGGTTTCTATTCTGTTTTGCTGGTGGGTTATATTTTCATTAATACTATCTCCAAGTAAAGTATCTCATAGTTCAACAGACACCACTGCATTCTTTACAATTACTCAGTTAAGCAGCTTAACTCATAGGCCTTCATGGTGTTTGCATTATCAACTTACCTTTGTAGTAAGTTGGGTGTAAATTAATTTTGTCTTTTGGAACATCTGGGATGTTTAAAATTAGGTTTAAGGTCTTTTCCGATTGTTCTCTTCTTTTTGCTGTTAGATTAGCTTCATGACTGAGTGTAGCTTAATTTAAAGCCTTAATAAAATTCTCTGTTAGATTTTAGTTATTCAAAAATCTAATGAAATTTAGGTTGAGATTATTTGTTGTGTTTTTAGCAAAAAAAAATCTAGTATTGTCCTGTCCCAATCTGCTCTCTTGAACTAATTACAATACTTGGAACTAGAAATGATGTGTTGTAATGAACAGGTGTTCTAAAGTGTTGGAGAGAATGATTTACAATATTGTGTATCGTTCATGTTGTTGGATGCATCCCTGAGGTAGCAGAAAGTATTGGCTATCAGGAGTGTTCAAATCCTGCCAAGTTTCACTTATGTTCGTATCCTGAAAATAACCTTTTAGGTGCTGGGGGGCATTGTACAGTGGATTTCTGTAATTGTGCTGTAATTTAAATTTTAAAATGTGTTAAAAGAGCAATAGATTTTTTTTGGCAGCCTTGATTAAGTAATTAAAATTGTTCTACCATAGGCACCTCTGTATCATTCTGGATGTCTCTAGGTAGAACTGCATATTCATCTTATTTCATTTTACATTTCGCTTCAAATGACTAATCCATCAAGTGACTGTCCTTGGTGGGGAGGTAAGCAGGAGCTAGACTAGCTCCAAGGTGACATGTTTGGTAACAGAATGTCATAATCGAGCTAACCCTCTGTGGCGGTCTCGGTAGTCCAGTTCCTGAGCCAAGCAGGTCTGCAGTACTCCAGGGCACTGCTGATGACAGTACCGTGCACAGACCCAGAGAAAGAGAGACACACACAGAGAGACACACATACACAGACACACAGAGAGACACACATACACAGACTCACAGAGAGACACATACACAGAGAGACACACACTCAGACACAGACACACATTCTCAGCGAGACACTCACAAACACCTAGAAAGACATACACAGGCATACCCACAAACACATATAGGAGAGGGAGACACAGACATACTCACAAACAGAGAGAGAGAGAAACACACACACACACAAATGCATATAGACATCCTCCCGACATGTTAAGCGCTATACAAATGTAATTTTGTTGGTGTAGAGAAACATACACAAAGACAATCATAAACATTCTCTCACACACACACACACACACACACACACACAAACAGACAATCACAACAGCGGGGCCTCCGAGTGAAGCCGATTTGTCTCTCGTGCCACACCACACATGGGATTCGGGAGCCGTCCCTCTCACAATGATATCAGGTAAACAGCCGGGGGGCTCGCAGGCCAGAAACTAATGTTAAAATCCCCCAATCTGTGGAGGAACAGAGAAATCTTTAGTTGCACATAGAACTTTGGAAGTGTGATTGTAAGTGCAAAAAAAACATAAAATGAGAAAATCACAAGAGAATTTCAGATGAAGAAGGTCCTTTAACCCATTTGATCTTATGCTTCCAGAATAGCCACACTACCATCCTACCATTTCAGCACTGAGCTGTTAACCCTGCTTGTTAACCTGTTCTAACAGCAACAACTTAGGTTTATATAGTGCCCTTCATACGGATAGTGTCCCAGAGAACTTGTCAGTGGTAGAGTCTGATACCCTTTGCGAGCCTAAAACTTTATCCATTGGTTCTGTCTCAGTGCATCCAAAAGTATTGTTTTGAGTTTGCCTTCTCAATCCCATTTAAAATCTTATATTGTAATTCCATCAGGTCCCCTCTGAGATATGTCAAGTCTGCAGAGCCTTAGTTTGTATAATCTTAGCTCATTCCTGTAACACTGGATCATCTGCATTGTTCTCCTCTACACTGCCTTTAGAGCTTGTCAGGCCATCGTGTTGCATAAGACATATATAGAGCATTGAATGTAAAAGTAAAGAACCGATGAATCTACAGAAAATCCACAACTGGATTATGGAGTCCAGTTTTGGACCTCCTTTTCCTCCCCCATTATAAAATAAATATCAGAGGCATTGGGAGAGTACAGTTTAGATTCACCATGAGGAAGGCAATGATACAAGTTATGATAAAAAGTTTACAAATCTGAAGCAGAGAAAGTTAAGGGATCTAAAAGATGCATCTAAATTATAAAAGTGAGAGGGTAAATAGTGACAGATTGTTAAGGTTATTACGAGAATTTTAGTGGGTAGGATAGAAGCAACTTTTTCACACAATGCTTATTAGGAATTTGGAATACTATATCGCATGTGGCTTTTCAAGTTGACAATTACAATATTGAAAAGCAATAGGATAAATGGATGAAGGTTCATGATACGAAAATGTATGGAGAAAAAAATGAAAAAATTGAAATATGTAGCTGAGAGCCAGCACATGCACAATGGGCTGAATCTCTCTTCTGTACTGAAGTTTCTTTGACTCTAATTGAGCTCTTCTGATGTGTAAAGGCACTACCCAGGCATGCACACCAGCGGGATGCATGTTTAATTCCTTGGCTGTGCTAAGTTAATTAATCCTATCCCAGGTTAGCCTGTGGGGCACAAATGGTCTCATCACATGAGGTTAGAGAAATGTAAAATCAAGTAGGATTCTTGCTTTCTCTCCCCCCCACCCCACCACCAAGCTAGTTGTGTTCTTTGGATGAGAGCAGGATAATATATCTGTGAATCCTTGCATAGTTGAAGATTCTGCTGACACTCGGAAGTTTAGGGGAACACATAAATCACTATTTGGCAAGGTATCCGAGGGCTATCAGTGAAGTTGTGCTGGTGATGTTTTTTTACCTCAGCAAAAGTTAAAGATGATGGAAGTGGCAAAGAGAACTTCTTCACTCCAAAAGCAAAACAAAGCTTTTGTTTGGAATGCAGCATTTGTATGAATTTCAAGACCTGTATTTGGGATAGTCCAATGCGATTGTACGTTGTAAACTTAAGGAAAGGAGCACTGAAAGGGATTGTTCGAAATTAGTGCATTGTCCCCCTGACGTGAAAGGAGCTATACAAATGTAATTTTGTATTGTGATCTTTAATTGCCATTAGAATAGTTGGGACCTTAGTTTATATGTCATTTAAACCTAATCTTTATTAAAAAAATTAAATTATACATAGTCAAACGCAACATTTAAAATCCTCATTGTTTTCCTGATTTCCTGTGACCAAAACATATTTTAAGAGAATTTGAATTGTTTGCTAATTTAATGTCCAACTGCTGCTGTGATGGACATCAGCCAACGTAGCACAAACCAATGAAACCAGTGGAGATCTTATTTTTGTTTGTATTTCGGTAAGTTATGTATAATGTATATAATTTTAGAGGGGTCTTGTCTCAGTGCATTGATTATTCACTGAACAGGCAATGTAAATCGGTTTTCGGAAAAATACTGCTCTTGTAATTTGACTGCTTCTCATACAGGGATACAACAGCAGCAGCAACTTGCACTTATATTGCACCCTCCACACAGGGTAGCATCTTTCCGCTATTGCCAGACATCCGGCTGACCAAAAAACCCCAGCTTGGATTCAAATCCTTGACCATGCTCCCGACATGAAAGGCACTATCCAAATTTAATATGCTGTTGTAGTTGAGAAGCATTTTGAGACATTAATCTTGTAAGTGCTATATCAAAAGCAAGGATTATTATTTATTGTTGTGTTTAAGCTTCAATGAAATGCAGGCATTTACTCTAAGAATCTCCTCACAATTAAAATTCCTAAAGATACTGACAAATAAGTGGAGGATACATCTTCAGATCAGGTTTTATTCATTTGCTTGATAATGGTAGATTGAAATCATAGAATTTTACAGCACAGAAGGAGGCTATTTGGCCCATCGTTCCTGTGCCAGGTCTTTGAAAGAGCTACCAACTAGTCCCACGCCCCTGCTCTTACCCCAAAACCCTGCAAATTCTTCCTGTTTAAGTATCTGTCTAATTCCCTTTTGAAAGCTATTATCAAATCTGTTTCCACCACCCTTTCAGGCAGTGCATTCCAAACTGAAATAACTCTGGGTAAATTAAATTGTCGTCGAAGGAGAAAGAGAAATACTGAATTCTGCTCTTCTCATTTTTAATTTTTTTTTAGGTATAGGTTTACTTTCTGTGTGATTTTCCATTTAAAAATTAATTCAGCTGGAAAACTGCAATCAGCATCTTTAGGAATTTTAATCATGAGGAGATTGTTAGAGAGTAAATGCCTGCATTTCAGTAAAGCATAAACACCACAATAAGTAATAATCCTTGCTTTTGATATAGCACCTACATGTCAGGAGCATGGTCAAGGATTTGGATCTGAGGTGGGTTTTTTTTGGTCAGCCGGATGTCTGATGTGGAAACCCATCACTATGCTTAAGCGCATATGGGATATACTCTATATGTAGTACTATGTATTTTGCAGGCGAACATGGCAGCCAATTTGCACTCAGCAGTGTCCCACAAACAGCCATGGGATCCTTAACATTCACCTGAACATACATAAGGGACTCTGTTTAATATCTCAACAGAAGG
Organism: Callorhinchus milii; assembly: GCF_018977255.1. Taxonomy (NCBI): domain Eukaryota; kingdom Metazoa; phylum Chordata; class Chondrichthyes; order Chimaeriformes; family Callorhinchidae; genus Callorhinchus; species Callorhinchus milii. The sequence goes on along the minus strand of NW_024704742.1, from coordinate 121,075,573 downwards.
AAGGCACCTCTAACAGCACAGCACTGAAGTGTCAGCCTAGACTACATGATTCGAAGTCCCAATGTAAACCTACAACCTTCTGACTCAGAAGCAAGAGTGCTATCAACTCAGCCAGGCTGACGCACTCATGCAATACTCCAATTGGAAATGTCCCAACCTCTCTCGCCTCTCCTCGTACCTATGTCCTTTCATTTCTGCTCTCAAGATGAATCTCCACTATGAATGTAACAAAACACAGAATATTTCTGTGCATTTGAGTTCAGCATGTGACAATTGTTCCTTTTCATTGATGAGGGGCCATATTGCTCTGGTCATTTCATCTTCATCCATTTCAACCATAGGATTCTCTGCTTTAATTCTCTTAACATCTATGGATGGATAGGAGACATCTCAGTCAACTGTAAATCACTTCATATTTGATTCCCCCTCCCCATATGTGATCTTAAGTACAATTAGCATAGAATAGTAATAATTGTTGCCTCTGATAAAGTGCTCTTCATGTCAGGAAAGTACTATGCTCTTCAAGAGATTTGCTGTAAAGTATAGTGACTATTTATAATTTTTAGGCAAATATTTTTGTATAATCTGTACTCATCCAGCTGTTGTCCCCTGACAGTCCTGTTTTCCTCATGTCCTGATTTCCTGAGCATTCTGATCCTGTGCACAATCTAGGACTAGCGATCACTCCTTTGGTATCATGTCCCTAATATTATCTGTTATAATAATAATAATCCTTGCATTTGATAAAGCGCTTTTCACGTCGGGAGGACGTCCCAAAGCGCTTCACAGAACACACTGTAAAGTGAATTGACTGTATATTTGTGGGCGAACGCGGCAGCCAATTGCACACTGCAATGTCCCACAAACAGTCGTAGATTGAAAATGACCAATTTATTATTGTTTTTGTTTTTTTGGAGGGATTATTATTAGGTGTGTGGAGTAAGGAAACTTGCCCAAGGTTTCGCCCTGCCTGGAATTGAACTCAGGTCTCTCGCTTGCAAAGCGAGTGCTCTAACCACTGAGCTACAGGACTCCATGTTCCCTCTGTGCAACAAGTCTGTGTTTTAAACCTATTCTGATCTCCCAGTCCCCAGTTTATTACAGAAATGAAAAGTGGAACTGAACTGTGGCCAGTGGGAAGCGCATGTTTAAGAGAACAAAACCAGTATTGTACAGATCGGGATCCCAGGGGCAGCCATGAGCAAAGAAAAGGCTAGTTTATGAGAAAGAGAAAGGAAATCCAGTATTACAAGTTTGACTTTATAGAAAAGTCCAGAGATTGTGTTTTAGCATCAAAGATATTTAAGAATGTATTTCCTTTCCTTCTGGTAACCCACTACAAGAACAGCTGAATGAGGAGGTTATTGCCACAGTTGTATGAATAACAGATCCTCGGGATTGCAATTAAAATGCATTGAACGGTTTCACCATTAAGTTCACTCAAGGTTAAACTTCAGAGAGATAGACCATTCCCTCCAACTGGCTCCTGGGGTTCAGTGTGGCTCCTTATGGATAGTTTGGCTCCTGTTCTCATTACTACCACATCACCTGCAACGCACAGGTTTACTGAATGATCTGTTTTGTCCTCACGGACCAGTGATCAAATTATTAACTGGGCAAAATTAGACAATTTGCACTCAATATTGCAAGGAGCTCAGGTTGTGAAGGCTCAAAAATATGCTGCTGCTAAACCTCATTCGAGAATTACAATGGTTTCTGCAGCCAGTGCCTGAATCCTATATGTGTCCCGGAGACTCACAGCTCTGTACTAGTCGGGAAACAATGAAAGTTCTGGGTTTACATTTTTTTAGCCAGAATAACACTAAATGTTAAAGATTGTAGATGAATTCACAGTCTCTGTACTAGGCACTGTGGATGGCTGGCAGAGAGCAGTAGGCTGGGCTTCTGCAGGCAATGGTGCTTCTCTTTGAAGCAAGAGTCTTCAGTAAATCCGCCATCTCTGCAGATGCTACCATCTAATCTGAAGGCAGGAAGTTTGCTTGTCCCAGGGCTTGCCTGCTCAGTGTTATTGATTGCATTAAAGAAGCCGCTCAGACATCACACCGTGAATTACTGCAGGCATTTGAGAAGTATTTGCATTCCCAACAAAACTCATTGCTCATATGACTGTATCTGGAAAAGCAAGCCAATGTTACACATAAATATTCCAACTAGTCAGTGAATTCCTGAATGGATCACTATCTGAGATTAAAATTTGGAATATGTATTCAGGGTAGTTTTCTCTACTGTATTGTCTTCCCAATACCAACTCTATGCTCATACAAGAATGGATCAGGAAGAATGGCACTGCTTTTTATTGGTTGCTTGGTCAGCTGGATGACAATCCACAGAATCCCATCCAAACCACATTGACAACAACTTACATTTATATTGCGCCATTTATGCAGGATAGCATCTCAGAGCATTGACAATTTCCCGTATTGTAAGCCACCTACACATGGAAATTTCCCTGTATCTGGAATACAGTGTGCACTCTCTCCCTAGCATCCCATGCTCCACATCCCCCGCCCCAGCCGCCCTACTATCGGTGGCCGGGCCTTCAGCTTCTCAGCCCCTAGGCTCTGGAACTCCATCCCCCAGTGCCTTCGCCGCCTCCTCCCTTTCCTCCTTCAAGGCCAGTCTCAAGACCTTTCTCTTCGACCGTGCCTTCAGCCCCCCTCTCGACTCTCTACCCCCTCCTCGCTCCCTCCCTTCTCTCCCCTCACCATTTCCCTCCTGCTCGGGTCCCAACCCAATTGTCCAGCGCTTTGGGACGTCCTCCCGACGTGAAAGGTGCTCTGTAAATGAAATCTTCTTGTTGTTGTAGCAGGACACATCATACTCCCCTCATTACAGAGATTATTAGATGCAGTTTAACGAGAGGAAAGAGTGTGCGTTGGGGTTCTGCTGGAATCAAACCAGTTAAAACTGGCAAGTCCGCTCCAAGGAGACCTGCAGAGCTCCCCCCCGCCAACTCCTGCACCTCAATTTAGACATAGATCCATACCCATTGGAGTGATGCTTCCACGTTGGACCAGCATAAACAGCAGCTGCCAACCTCTTGGCATCCCAATCAAGGTGGTTACTAAACCCTGGATTTGTGAATGGGTGTCCACAAATCCAGACTCCAGGTAACACCTTCCAGCAGCAGGTCCCAAGCCTCAGGTTCCTCATCAGCTATTTGACAGCCATCTGCCTTCAGGTTAGTGGGAGGAACTTCCCAGGACAGCTTCTGATGTGCCAGCACCTTAACATTCTATAGGACCATTTATATAATAATAATAATAATAATCCTTGCATTTGATATAACGCTTTTCACGTCTTCTAGGCGTCCCAAAGCGCTTCACAGAATATACTGTAAAGTGAATTGACTGTATATTTGTGGGTGAACGCGGCAGCCAATTGCGCACAGCAGTGTCCCACAAACAGTCGTAGATTGAAAATGACCAATTTATTATTGTTTTGTTTTTTGGTGGGATTATTATTAGGTGTGTGGAGTAAGGAAACTTGCCCAAGGTTTTGCTCTGCCTGGAATTGAACTCGGGTCTCTCACTTGCAAAGCGAGTGCTCTAACCACTGAGCTACAGGACTCCACTTTGTTGTGGTGATGTGAACGCTCACACTAGATTATTTGCATTTAAGAATTCTTGTGTGGGAATGGCGTGGGGAGAGCCTTCATATTGGGGAACTGCTGTCATTGTTGTCCCAATACCACCCACAGTATATAGAAGAGGAAGTCCTGTCATGTTCCTTACAGTTCCAAGTCCTTCATCTTGAGATGAAGAGCCTTGAGATGAAGAGCCTTGAGATGAGAGCCTTGAGATGCTACCCTAACGTGAAGGGCGCCTATGTAAATTCAAGTTGTTGTTACTAGGACCAAATCCATGGAAAAGAATCATTAGTCAGCCCATTTGCAGTGTTAAGGCGGACTCATTGGAAGAATCTATTCTGTCTCCTTTTCTATTGACACTCATTGCTGTTCTGACTGTCCTTGAAATTTGGAGATTAAATTTGAGCATCTTAAATTTGACTGTTTAAGTGCCCAAATATTAGCTTTGGAGTTTTCCTCCCTAAATTCAACAGATTTTCTGCAAAGTGAAACTTTAACTAATTTTTTTTTAAAAACGTTTTGTATTAGCTTATTTTGTTTCTTCACTTACCAGCCTTTGATAATGGCAAGTAAAAGATAGTTTATAGTATTTGAATAAAACAAAAGCAGCACCACACACCAAACTATATGACAAATAAAACCATGATTTGTATTTATATATTCTCAAAGATGTGATAAGGCGCTATATCAAATGCAAGATTATTATTATTATTGCTGCTGAATTAGAATAGATAGAATGTACAGCTCAGGAACAGGCCCATGCAGTCTGGCTGCTGTTATGTTCCACGCAAGTGCTATCCTGGATCCTATCCCTAGTCCTACATCCGAGCCTTTTCCCCATATCTCTCAACGATATTCTCTTAACCACGTGTTCAATCTTTGTTTGAATGTGCACATTGTTGCTGCTCCAACAAATGATTCTGGCAGAGAATTTCACCTTCCCACTCTGTGTGAAAACGTTCTTCCTATTCTCACTGTATTAACAAAAATTCTCAGTGGACATTAATTGTTCAAAATGCAGAACTTTTAAGAATAAATATTTTACTGAGCATTACAGGGTCTGACAAAGGGTCATGGGCCCAAAACGTTGACTCACTTTCCTTTCTCCATAGATGCTGCCTGACCTGCTGAGTGTTCCCAGTGACTTCTGTTTTTGTTTTCAGATTTCCAACACCTGCAGTATTTTGCGTTTTGTATTCAATGTGGGTTTCCTTTCATTCTGGACAGTGAGCAATTGCACTACATTCAGTGTGAGAGAATCATGGAAATAATTCTAAATTACAAAAACTTGCATTTTCATTCTCTTAGCAGAGGTATTTTTATCCCAGTTTTTTTTCAAAATAAGTTGATATTTTTCTAAAAGGCAATTCCTATTGTCTGTAAAAGGGTTGGTTAAGAGATCACCCCCACAGCAGTCAAATAAGCATTTAAAAATTCTTCGGAGAAACTTTAAAGATAAAATATGAGTGACAATTACATTATGCTGACCTACATAGACTTATTTTGGGGCATTCCTTCCAGGAAAAATAAATAATCCTTGCATTTGATATCGCGCTTTTCACATCTTCGAGATGTCTCAAAGCGCTTCACAGAATATACTGTAAAGTGAATTGACTGTATATTTGTAGGCGAGATTCGGCAGCCAACTGCGCACAGCAGTGTCCCACAAACACTTGTGGATTGAGTGACCACATTTTTATTGTGTTTTGTTTGAGTAAGGGAACTGCCGAGAATTGAACCCAGGTCTCTTCGCTTGCGAGGCGAGTGCTCTAACCACTGAGCTACGGGACACATCTGTGGACTAATCTAGTCACTCAGGCATGTCATATTCATACCTACCAATTCTTATGAAAATTCCATCTTCTTCACAAATGGAGAGACATAGCTTATAACCGCTGATTCTCACTGAGAGCAACTGAAGCCCAGACTATTAGTTCAGGTTGCGGTGTGGGCTTTAAACACAGCATTCTAACTTGGGTGAGAGTGCTTCCAACTGATAGCCTTAAATGTTTGGAATTATGAAAATATAGATACGTCTGAGCGCAAGAGGGTCACCCCATTAATGGTCGGTGATATTTATTTGAAATCTGAGAAGGAGAAGGAATACGATTGCAAATGGATACTGTCTAAAAATAATCTTTTGTATCCTGGTATGTATTTGTGCTATTTATTGCCTTATCTCTTGAAGATCGGCAGTTTGGGGTCTTTCCCTTATGCAGGCAGATGTTTAGCTGAAATTGGTAATAATAGCTGCTAAAGAGCAGCAATCTCATAATTGCCATCTGGCCGTATCATGGTTACTGGTCAGATGGTGTTCAGGCTGGCAAGATTCAGAACTGTGCACTCGGCCAGTACCAAGCTTTTCTGATTCAGTAGCCTCCTGATCATGATCCAGAATATATAATCAGGTTCTGCTCACTGATGGTTCTGGTCAGTGAAGCAGCTTGCTGCAGAGAAAAGAGATCCCAAATAGAAGGTTGCAGGTCATAAACAAAATTATTCTCGTCGAATAAGAGCTGTATGAAATATTTTCACTGTACCTAGATGGCAGTAGTGGTTCACATTGAAGGAGGAATCCTTAAGTGATGCTGATTTCTGGAGCTTTTACTAACTAGAAGAACAATTTGTGCTTTTTACGATTGATTTTTATTCTGACTTTTCATTCTTGGAGCCAGGGTGTGAAATAGAAAATCATTTATCGGATACAAGTCACAAATGGTTTGTGAAATAGTTTCGTAGTTCCCAATTATGGGTCCTGGGTTCTGTCTGTGTTGAGATTCATAAATTAAGAAATCTTGTCAAACTGTACTGTGAAAATTGTGCTGTTTTACGTTGGATTTCTGTGTGGAAATATTTGGGCTGATTTCAAGATCAGCAAAAAGTAACCAAGTAGATTAAAAACTTGTATTTCTTAATTTGCTTTTCTTGACAGAATATCTTCACTAATCACACACTAGATGTAAATGTACGATGGTTGGCTGTTTTATACTTCAAAAATGGAATTGATCGCTACTGGAGGCGTATATCTCCACAGTGAGTACTTCATTCTTTTGTAGCTGATGACAGGCTGAGATCGGGAAGCACCCACGTGTGGTATCGCAGGCAAAAACTGGTATAATTGTCCTGATGTAGGAGGAATCCATGAATTCAAAGGGCTGTAAAATTATATAATAATAAACTTTTATAATAAAAAAAATTAAAAATGCTAGCCATGGTTCTGTGGCTTACGTTACAATTTATGAATTTGTAATTATTTTACTATAATTTTGCTATATCCTATTTTAATTAGAAAACTCTTCTGTGCCTACTTATTCCAAAGCAGTCCTTCAGCAGTTAGTAGAGCAAGACTGCAATAATAAGGCAGCATGGGCCTTAGAGATTTTAGTTAAGTTACCAACAGCACCGTGAAGGGACTAATGACTGTAGACAGCTGAAATGTGTTGATTAAAGCTGTGATTTTAACAAGGTCTAATGTGCAAATGACTAAACTTGCCGCATGACTCCAGCTTTGGAATGAACATTTTACGTGTTTGAGGTATAGTTTGCAACTATATGAGCTGGTTAAATGTAGCAAAAAGCTCAGAAGGATACAAGGTTCTTGCATAATGAACCATGATATCACTTTGAACAACCACTTTATTACTTTGCCTGAAACTTTTATCTATTGTTATTCGAGGCACTTTGTAGCTGTTGCAGACTTTGTATCCTTCTGTAAAGGAGGGAATGATAAAGTTGCAATTGATTTGCAAATTTTGTAGTATTTGTTTGTATTTATGTGCAGTTATGACCCTAAGTTGTTTATTCCAGTTATCAGAAACCTTTCACAAATAGATAACCTGAATATTCTAAAATTCTCTGTACATGCAATCTGTCAGTCCAGCTAGCATTTTTAGATAATACAAAAAAATCCTTGCATTTGATATAGCGCCTTATCATGTCTTCGAGACGTATCAAAGCGCTTCACAGAATATACTGTAAAATGAATTGACTATATATTTTATGGGTGAAACCAGCAGCCAATTGTGCACAGCAGTGTTCCACAGTTGTGGATTGAGTGACCAAATTATTATTTTTATTTTATGAGGGATTATTACCCCCAGAAAAGGATCTGCCAATTGAGTAACAACTGGGTTCCTACTTACTGCTAGGTAAACCGAGGCGTGTGGAGTAGAGAAACTTACCCAACGTTTCACCCTGCCTGGGAATTGAACCCAGGTCCTCTTGCTTTGGAGATGTGGTGTAGTCGCACGACAACCTAGCAGAAAACAAGCTCTTCTAATGGATGGCTGTAAATCAGGGAGTCAGTCCTCCAAATAAAATGTGAAATGGTTGTAAATCTTGCTGCATTTAATAATAATAAACCTTATCACATCTTCGAGACATCTCAAAGCACTTCACAGAATATACTGTAAAGTGAATTGACCATATATTTTGTGGGCAAAATGCGCAGTCAATTGCACACAGCAGTGTCCTACAAACAGTCGTGGATTGAAGTGGACAAACAGTCGTGGATTGAAAATAATAATTTACTATTATTTTTTTGAACAAATTATTACCCCCGGAAAAGAGATCCGCCAACCGACTAACAACTTGGTTCCTACTTACTGCTAGGCAAACAGGCGAGTGGAGTAAGAAAACTTGCCCAACATTTCACCCTGCTGGGAATCGAACCCAGATCCTCTTGCCTTCGAGGCGAGTGCTCTGACCGCTAAACTACAGGACTCCATTTACATATGTAGATGAAGTACAAAGTTTAAGATTTTAATAATTTGATGTTTTATATGATCATATTTCATTTGGGAAGGTAAGTTGTGAAAATGCTGGTACCATGCAGATACATGAGGTTTTTGTTCTACAGAGATCTGAAGAATGAATATTATTGTTTTTTAATTGCAAATGTGCTTTTTAAAACAACGACGAATGTGACATCTGGTAGCTTTGGATTTTTTCCAGGGGAATTTTTTTTTTCTCTTTTAGTTCGATGCATATAGCATGTTAATATTTATCAAATACTGGATATACATATATTTAAAATTTACTTTTCAAAAGCTTATCTCTTCAGTATCCCCAAAGAACCTATGCCATGGTGGGTTTGCGATGATGTGCGTGCTGCCTTTCTTGGACAAGATATTTACTAAGTACTAAATTTCAACACCTAATGGCACTCTCGAAAATGCAGCACTCTCTTCTGGACTGTCAGGCTGGACTAGGTCCCAATGAGGAATTTGAACCCACAGGCGAGAGTGTACTAACTGAACTAGGCTTGCATTCTTACCTCCATCCACACAGAAAACACAATGACACTTAAGGAGATGTGAGAATACTGCATTTTCGAGAGTGCCATCCTTCAGATGAGACGTTACACCGAGGTCCCACCACCTGCTCAGGTAGATGTTAAAAGATCCTATGGCACTGTTCGAAAAGAAGGCAGTTTCCATTCCCTTCCGACCTCCAACTCCAAAGTGGCCAAATTTCATCCTTGTGTCTGGTAGTACTTGAGAATAACCTCAAAAAGCCTCTTTATTAAAGCAGCTTAACTTGACCAAACAGTGCCTTTTTAAGTAAGACTCGGATGATATGGCAGAAAATGCTTCAGTTCTCAAACATCAGCTCCCAGTCAATTTCTTTATCTTGGTCTCCTTTGCAGCTTCTGTTTTGCAAAACATAATATCCTAAAGATAAAAAGACGATGGGATTCTTTGGACCTGTGTTGGATCATAAAACCTTTTCTATTCTTTGGAAGGAGAATGGTGAATGTGGCAGAATTTCTTGATAGTGATGTAGTATAGGTCTTCTATGATCCTTTAGGCAATCCAACGATGTTCAAGTGCAAGGTTATTAATCTGTTATTTAATTCCTGCAATTTTGTGTAGAGACAGACGTGAGTTAAGTTCTTTAATCTCAGATACTCTGTTTTGAACACTATGAGTCACAGTATTTCCTTTAATGCAATTGTGAAGTCTGGATGGGTTGTCACTCCCCAATAACAACTGTTATGTAGGCAGTGAGCAACTGCTCATTTCAGGTCAAGGTTTCTTGTCTTTTTTACCATGTTTCCTGTAGTAATAAGAACAGTATTAAAACTTGCAGTTTTATACAGTTTCATGCAATCATGTAGTTGTATTACAGTATTTAGACACATTTTCAGCAGATGCATTTGTTGAAATATGGTGTTTAATTTTAGGATTTTTGAGTTTGTGTTTTTTGCCACAAAATTGTTAGCTGCTTTGCAGTTTTAAATTTTTGAATGACTCAGTTCTACTACAGCTATTGAATTATTATATTCGTGTGGAGTTCTGACTGCTGTAAACAACAACAGCTTGCATTTATACAGTGCCTTCACGCAGGACAGCGTCCCGGAGCGCTTGACAGTGGTGGAGTCTAACCTCACAACTATCAAGCGGGGGAGGGGGAGAGGGCCTTGGCAGCCCATTTTGTAGTTTTCATTTCTGCTGAAAATTTGTCTGACTTTTGTTCCTGTCGACATATTTTCCTCTTTGGATCTATCAAGTTAAAGATGGAAGATTATTAAGTCGCTTCTTATATAAAAATAGTTGCATGTGAAAACATTGTGTTCAATTTGCAGACGTTTCATTACTGTGCTTGAATTATACTGTACTTCAAAGGCTATCTTTGTTAACATTAATGTATTTTTCAAAAGTTTGTGACAGTGCGGTGGAGGGATGCTTAATGATTTTGTAAGAATTTTGTGACTATTTTATGTTGCTGAAGAAAATGGCGATTTCAACAAGTGGCACATGGAACTTTGCTAAATAGGGTCCCAATTGCGTTTTGTAGCAATTGACTCTTGTTGTTTTACAGTGCTCTGGCAGAAGATGAAAAAGCCTCACTGAGAGCAGGACTCATTGCAAACTTCAATGAACCAGTAAATCAGGTTAGTGCTCAAATGAATTCAAATCAAAAGATAAAGGTAGGATTTGTTTTAGATAAATTAAGGAATAATATCATTGTTGCTATGGCCATTGAGATGCAATATGCCACCAACACTGTATGACAAATAATGTGGACTAAATTATTCTAATGTACATAGTTTTTAAATCGTAACAGAATTACATATAGAATTGCTTAGAATGCTATGGCATGGAAACAGGTAATTCAACCCATCTTGTCCTTGCTGGTGTTTAGATTCCATGTGAGCCTCCACTTCTCCTTTTCCCCTCTATTCTCTTCACATTGTGTATGATTCAAGTTTCCTCTTAAATTACAATATTATACATTCCGTAGACTACTTAAATTTGCCTATGAATCTATTTTCTCCCACAAAATACAGTCACTGCACTTTACGGTATATCCCGTGAAGTGCTTTGAGACGCCATGCCGACTTGATAAGGCGCTATTTCAAATGTAAGGATTTATTATTGTTATTCACATAAAGATACATGATTAAAATATTTAGATGAAAATAGAGTGTGAGTCCTTTTATTTAAATGGAGACACTACTGTGGAATAATAAAATGTTTCCTTTATATAACTGTTCATGCGATACAATTTTAAAAATGTGGCAATGATATGTCTTAAGTGCCCAAAAATTTAAGTCATTCACCCGTTTCAAATGTAAAGTTTTGTACAATGTACAAAACCCATCATGAATGAGTAACATATCATTTTATTCTATAAAACAGAATGCGTGTACGAGAAATGATTAGACTTGTTTTGTCTGCTTTGGCGAATGGTACTTGGAATATTCTTGCAGTGACTGTCGAAGCATTTTGACAGCAGAAACAGCATTCTGGTGCCACCTAATGGTTCTGTGAACACAAACTCTGTACGTGACTTTCCAAATAGAAAAAAAAATCTCACTCTGAGTTTGTATCCAGATTACCAGCTCACATGCCTCCACTGCATGTATGTTGATTTCAAATTGACTGCACCTTTGATTTTCTCCACCCCTGCAGATATGCCAGGAGTGGTGAGTTTAATCACATGGCAATATAACATGCGGCAATAAAAAAGTTTTAATTGACCACGGCCCTGAAAGTATTGTTTAATTTTAAACTTGGCTGTGATCTTGGATTCTGAGAATTAAAACTTTTGTTACAAAATAATAGGTTCAATTTTGCAAAGAATTCACGTTGGTCAAATCAAACGATCAGATGTCTATTTACTACACAGTGCCTTCAAAAGATGTTTGCTGGGTTCGATGGTTTAGTTTTTTTTTAATGATGTCATGTTTTTTCAGATTGCAACCCAGATTGGCGTATTGATTGCTAAGGTTGCCAGGTTAGATTGCCCTCGCCAATGGCCCGAACTGATTCCCACATTACTGGAATCTGTCAAAGTGCAGGATTATCTCCGTCAACACCGAGCATTACTCACCTTCTATCATGTCACCAAGACGCTGGCATCTAAAAGATTGGCGGTGGATAAGAGGCTGTTTCAGGACGTAAGTTCTCCAACATTGAATTATCATTCACTAATTACAGCGCTCACTGATTCTTTAACATTTCTAATGCCAGCCTCTGTAGATTTTCATTTTTATTATTGCAAGACTTCTGTAGTTGTGCCTGACGAGGGTTTATTTCTGTAGTTGTGGTCTGACAAGGGTTTGTTGTTTTAAATTAGATTTCTGGTTTATAAGTTCTCTGCTAACTTCACTTCTGTGTTGCTGTGCATTTGTAAAGCAGGACATCACAATGGCAATTTAATGACCCGAGTGTTGGCCATTTTAGCTTCCTGCAATAAAAAAAATGACTGACTTTCGATTTATCATGTCATGTCCGACATCACTTTGTGCATTTGCATCAAGTCCTGGATGAGAGCTAACTTTCTTCAGTTACCTGTCCGGAACCTTGGGGTCTTGTTTGACCCTGAACTATCCTTTTATACCCCACATCTGCGCCATGACCCGCTCTGCATCACATAAGGGATACAGTTCAAGATCCTGGTCCTCACCTTCAAAGCTCTCCCCCCTACCTCTCTAACCTCCTAACCCCCCTGCTACCCTGTTCGCTCCCTCCGCTCAGCGGGCTCCGGTCTGCTTCATGTCCCCCGCCTTGCTCCCCCACCACTGCCACTTTGCACCCACCCTCTGGAACTCCAACCCACAGTCCCTCCATCGCACCCCCTCCCTCGCCGCTTTCAAACCCCACCTCAAGATCCTACTCTTCGACCGTGCTTTTGATCTTCCTGCTTCCCCCTTCTGCCCTCCACCCTCCCCCACCCCGACCCCCAGCTCGGGTCTGTAACTCTGTCTGTCCAGCGCCTTGGGATGTCCTCCCGACGTGAAAGGCGCTTTACAAATGTAAATTTGTTTTGCAGAAAACATGAAATGATGTTGAGATGACCCACTGACCCAGAAGTTGACCTTTTTTTCTTTTAGGGTGGGGACTGGCAGGCACACTCCTTAAGCACCACCTGGTTGCACCCATGTGTAGTAAGACTCGCAATAACATGGGGTTGGATTTTATGGATCCCATAATCATCTCATAATCGCACAATGATCATGTTTTAAGGAAGATACACTGCTATGCAGTGAAATCTACTCACTAAAATATCTGCTGCAGTAAAGCTGAATTTGTAATTGCATAAATTTTACGCCCATGGGATAGATGAAATATATTAAAATGGATTAGCAAATAAATGGCTTGTTGGTAGAGAGCAAATAGTGGTATTTCATGCGGAGGTATCTGGCTTCGAGCCAGTTTGCTACTTGTAATGCGTCACAATGATTGATATTGGGACCACAATTGTTATAAATTATTTTGAGGTAGATATTGTGTCAAATTTGCATATTGCACTAAATTGGAAGTGGCAAATCATGTAAATGTATGTGCGCAAAATCAGAGGGATCTATAGAAGCTGGGATTGTGGGCATAAATGTGACACATAAAGCTTTATGCAGAGAAATATAAAGTAATTAGCTTTGTCAGAAGAAAGAATAGTGTGGAATATGCACTAAACTATGTTGATCTATCAGTTGTGAAGCTGACGAATGCTCTTCCCTAGAAAGCTCTAGAAGACAAATTGATCGTGTTGTTTAATATAAAGGTATTCGGGTGGTAGAGGTATTAAGGGATAACAATAATTCTTTCATTTGATATAATGCCTTATCACGTCGTTGTGACATCTCTTAAGTGCTTCACAGAATATACTGCAAAGTGAATTGACTATATTTTATGGGCGAAACTATGGATGCGGGAAAGAGTAAGGGACTGGGATTAAACAATCTGGCACGATCAAATAAACTGGCGGAACAGGCTTAATGGGCTGAATGTTCTCCTGTTTACCTATGTTTCTGTGTTGGTGTTCCCATTGGTTAAGACCGCAAACAAAATGTTCAGATGATTTGCTGAAGCTGTCATGTATAAATTGAAAGACTTAATTCTCAAATTGTCAAATTAAGCGCTCTGAGACTACCCTGCGTGGAGAGTGCTATATATATTGAAGCGCTCTGAGACACCGTCCGGCTTGGAGGGCCATCTATAAATCCAAGTTGTTGTTGTATAAGTGCAAGTTGTTGTTGTCGGCGTCGTGGTTATGTACAGTTTTGGTTTCCTTATTTTATATACTGTATAAAAAGATTTTTATGGGTACTGACAGCCTTCTGGGACTTTATCCGATTGCCTTTTTTCGTACATGAGCCTAGATGTTGTGTTGGAAGGCTATTTGACTGTAGAGGGCATCGTAACTGAACTCATGTTGCTCTCGGCTGGTGTCCATACTGATGTACATTCCAGCACGATTTGCTGGATAGCAATCAGGAAATAATACTCAGGAGTGAAACTTTCACTTTCCCAAACCCAAGGACCAAGGACTATCTTATCTTCCAAACAGCTGTTTTGACTTAGAGTTTCTAACTCAGAACAGATCAGGAATCAAATATAAAACTTCTCTTCATTATGGCGTAGAGAAATAACGCATCTATTTAGTTTGGCCGACTCAGATTTCCATCATCTGGATGAATAATGCATTACATTTGGGAATTTAAAAAGACTGAAATGTTTACTGCTAGCGTAAAGTAGTGCTAAAATGTGCCACCTGAATGGTACATGCCTACAGCCTGCGTGTGTTCAGTTCCTGACAAAGCACCTGAGAAAGCACCTTCTTGGGGAGAGGAAAATCAAAGCAGGACAAGTTGTGTTGTTCTTTTATAGCTGACTAACTGTACCCGTTGCAGCTACGCTAACAACCAAAAGATCCAATATGGAATGTAGATTTCAGTGATGCCATTCACAGACCATTTTACGTACCATAAACCCTGTGTGAACACCTTAAGAAAAATTGCCATACATGTGGATGAGCTTGTTTAAGTCATAACTCATCAACAATAGGAGATGCCCATGATATTCCCCCATGCAAGACCTTTCCGATGAGGTATAAATCATGTCTCTACATCAATCGGTTATTGAGTTCTTGGCGGACAGACAGACACACAGACAGACATTTTGTCTTTATTAGTATATGTATAGTATAAGAAGATAGAAGATAGATGGCTAGAATGAGTAGCATTATTAACACGTGTCTGGGAGAACTGATTTTCCATTTTGTTAGTTGTGGAACGAGTGCGGATCTCAAAAGAATAAGAAGGAAAACCGTAATAAACGACTGCAAAAATAACAGATGTTTTTACTTTTTTCGCCGTTTAATTATCAAGCCATTGCCTGGAATTTTTATTGGCATCAGAATTAAATTTGAATTTGTCTTCTTGACAACAACGTTTAAATTCCTACCAGGTAGACCAACAGCCTGTGGTTGCGCTGTTTTGTTTCATTCCCAATGTTGGCTCTAAAATGGAGCATCTGCTGCTCTGTGTTAATGCAGTTCCTTATGTTCCTAGGGGGGGGGGGAAATATAGCTCCTCTCAGCATGGCTTGGACAATTGTTACTATAATTTGTACAACAACAACAACAAGATTCCATTTATTGAGCGCCTTTCACGTCGGGAGGACAGTCCCAAGGCGCTGTACAGTTGGGTCAGGACCCGAGCAGGGGGGAAATGGTCAGGGTGAGGGGAGGGAAGGGAGGGAGCGAGGAGGGGGAAATGGTCAGGGGAGGGAAGGGAAGGGAGGGAGCGAGGAGGGGGTAGAGAGTCGAGAGGGGAGCTGAAGGCACGGTCAAAGAGAAAGGTCTTGAGATCGGCCTTGAAGGAGGAAAGGGAGGAAGCAAGGCGAAGGCACTGGGGGATAGAGTTCCAGAGCCTCGGGGCTGAGAGGCTGAAGGCCCGGCCACCGATGGTAGGGCGGTTGGGGCGGGGGATGTGGAGCAGACCGGAGCCAGAGGAACGGAGGGTACGGGCAGGTAAGTAGGGGGATAGTAGATCGGAGAGGTAGGAGGGAGCAAGGCCGTGAATGGCCTTGTAGGTGAGGATGAGGATCTTGAATTCGATCCTCTGGGGGATGGGGAGCCAGTGGAGGCGAGCGAGGGTGGGAGTGATGTGGTCGCGAAGCCTGGTGCGGGACAGTACACGGCACGAGCTGCAGAGTTCTGAATGACCTGCAGCTTGTGGAGGGAGGTGCCGGGAAGGCCGACGAGGAGAGAGTTCCCATAGTCGAGCCTTGAGGTGATAAAGGCGTGGACCAGGGTTTCAGCAGCGTGAGGGGTGAGGTAGTGCCGTAGTCTGGCGACATTCCGGAGGTGATGGAAGGCGGTGCCAGTTGTGGTGCGGATATGAGGGAGAAAGGACAGCTCAGGGTCGAACAGAACTCCGAGGTTCCTGACTGTCTTTGAGAGGTGGAGAGTGCAGCCTTGGATGCTGATGCTGTCAGTGCCTGAGATGCGGAGGCGCTGACGTGAGCCAATCAGGAGGGCCTCAGTTTTACGCACATTGAGCTGGAGAAAGTTATCTCTCGTCCAGGACTCGATGTCGGACAGGCAGCTGTCAGGACATCGGTGGTCGTGGAGTTGAGGGTAGAGGAGGAAAGGTAGAGTTGGGTGTCATCCGCATACATGTGGAAGTTAACCCCATGTCTGCGGATGATGTCACCAAGGGGGAGCACATAGAGGGTGAAGAGGAGTGGATCGAGGACAGAGCCTTGAGGGACACCGCACGAGACAGTGCGGGGGGTGGAGGAAAAGCCGTTTGTAGAAACAAATGAAGACGGTGGGAGAGGTACGACCTAAACCACTCAAGGACAGGGCCTTGAAGGTTTAGGTGGGAGGACAAGCGGTGGAGGAGGATAGCATGGTCGACCGTATCGAATGCTGCCGATAGGTCGAGGAGGCAGAGGGAGCCCTGGTCACAGATGGTCAGGATGACATTGGTGACCTTGTCAAGGGCAGTTTCTGTGCTATGGGCAGCACGGAAACCCGACTGAAGCGGTTCGAATAGTGATTTGGTTGGAGAGGAAAGAGCGCAGCTGGGAGGCGACAACTCGTTCCAGGACCTTGGACAGGAAGGGGAGGTTGGAGATGGGCCGGTAGCTTGATAGCTGCGACGCATCAAGGGAGGGTTTTTTCAAGGTGGGAGTGATGGTGGCAGTTTTTAAGGGAATGGGAACGGAGCCAGAGGAGAGGGACAGTGGAGCGGTAGATTTTGAGGAGGTCCAGCCAGATTTGTCGGTGGACCGTTAGGCCAGATTTGACCCAGGTGCGTTCAGTGGCCCGCACTTGGGTCGTCAGTGAGCGCAGGTGGGTGGTGAACCAGGGGGAGGAGCGAGAGTAGGAGACAGTACGGGAGGTGATGGGGGCAAGAGTGTCAAGTGAGGAGGAGAGGGTGTTGTGGAGGAGGGTGAGAGCAGAAGAGGGGTCAGTGAGGGTTGAAGGCCAGAGGGAGAGGAGTTCAGAGGACTCCAAGGCAGCGGTTAGGGATTGAGGGGGTAACTTCTTCCAGGGGCGGTAGAAGATGGTGGTGGGTCTGGTGGAGGTGGGGAGAGGGGTGAAGGTGGTGAAGGAGATGAAGTGGTGATCGGAGACGGCCTTGTCGGTGATAGTGACATCCGAGACACTGAGGCCCCGGGTGATCACCAAGTCGAGTGGGTGGCCGTGACTGTGAGTGGGGGAGTTGATGTGGAGGGAGAGGTTGAGCGAGGAGAGGAGGGAGGAGAAGTCCGAGGAGATGGAGCAGGAGGGGGTGAAGTGCAGGTTAAAGTCGCCCAGGATGATGAGGCGATCAGAGCAGAGGCAGAGAGATGTAAGTAGGGTGGAAATATCAGAGATAAAAGTGGGAGAGGTTTTAGGGGCCGGTAGAGGAGGAGGATTTTAAGTGAGAGGAAGGAGGGGTGGGAGAGGGTGAGGTGCTCAAAAGAGGGGAAAGAACCAGAGGAGTAGGGGGATAGGGCAAGTGGTGTCCTTGAGATAAGCCAGAGAAGTGAGATAGAATACATTCATGCAAAAAAGGAAACATTCTGGCAATAGTGGATGACTATCCTTAAAATGAAGTATTATCATTGCTCTCTCCTCTCGTCCCTCTGCCTCTGAACTGAGCATCTGTGCATAATGGGCGAATTCAACCTTCCCCATAATTCCTCTTGCCTCATCTCCTCGGATTTTGCTGTCCTCATCTTGCTAAACCTCACCCTCCACTTAAACCTCCCGTCCCACAACCGTGGCCACCCCCTTGACCTAGTCAGTTACCCATGGCCTTGACATCCCCTAGTTGTCCATCACAGACAAGACCATCTCCGATCACTTCCTCATCTTCCACTCCTCAACCTCAAAGTGCTCTTCTCCACCACTCATCATCTCCTCCATATACGCCTCAAATAAATAATCGAACATCCTCAGATCTAATGCCAAGGGCGAAGAGGTATAGGGACTTCTTCGTCTTAAAGATAGAAAACATCTGCCTGGCTGCTCCTCTTTCTTCCCTGTGCCCTCTACCACCCACTCCACCCCCATGCCTTCAGCATCACCCACTCCTTCCACTATGGTTCCTTCCATTGCCCCCACCCTCCCCCTCTTTGTCCCCATTTCTTCTTCCTCTCACAACTATCATCACCCATATAAGCCCACCACCTCTTCAAGCCCCTCGCCACCCAGCTGCTCAACTCTGCTACCTCTCTCCACTGCTGGCCGACGCAGTCAACCAGTCCCTCTCTTCAGGTTCCGTCTCATTCCTCCTCAAAACTGTTGTCATCACTTCCCTCCTCACAAAAAAACAGTCTTGATCCCTCTAACCGTACAAACTACCAGTCCATTTCAAACTTGCCCTTCATCTCTAAAGTCCTGGAACGCATTGTTGCCAACCAACCTCTACCTCCATTCCCTTGAGCTCCTCCAGTTCAGTCTCGGTCCTGCCCGCAGTACTTATCAGAGTCACAAATTACGCCCTCTCTTTGTGATCAGGACTCCCTCTGCCACTTACTCCTGAACCTCTGCTGTCCTTGACAAAGTTGATCATTCCCATCCTCCTTGACCACCTCTCCTCCCTTATCCACCTTAGTGGGACCACACTTGGTTCAAGCCCTACCATCACTTCATTTCTGCAAACTGTTTCTCCTCCAGTCCCCACTCGGTCAACTGGTTGATATCTAATGGGTACATTTTATAACATGCTATCAGAAAAATGCAGATTTCATATTTTTAATATCCTTTTGCTTGACATATCATAACACGGATCAGTTTGTGTCCTGGTCTGTAAGAATTGTAATGAAAGTGTACTGGATGAAATTGTTTATACCTAAAGCATTGAAATATGTTTGGTAAACAGCGAGCACGTATTCGTTATTCTTATGAAAAATTTGTTTTTGTTTAGGCTTTTTTATTCAAAATGAAAATATGTAAAACAACATTGGAGGAACATGATATGGAAATCTAAGAAGAAATTTCCTCAGTGAAAGTGCCCCGGAGAAGTGTTTTGCTTGCAATACGTTAGCTTCAACTCAGCACTTTGAAATGCAATGATAGAAGGGAATTTTACTTAATCTTAATCTTCATGGATCTACCCTTGCCTGGTTTGATTCCTATCTCTCTCACCGCCTCCACTTTGTTGCCTCTAACGGTTTCTCCTCCAGTCCCCGCACTGTCACGTCTGGTGTCTCCCAGGGCTCTGTCCTTGGCCCTCTCCTCTTTAATATCTACATGCTCCCCCTTGGTGACATCATTTGCAGACATGGGGTCAACTTCCACATGTATGCAGATGACACCCAACTCTATCTTTCTACCTCCACCCTCAACTCCAGGACCACTGCTGTCCTGACAGACTGCCTGTCGGACATCAAGTCCTGGATGAGGGCAAATTTCCTATAGTTGAATGTGAACAAGACTGAGGCCCTCCTGATTGGTTTGCGCCAGTGCCTCAGCATCTCAGGCTCTGGCAGCATCAACCTCCATGGCTGCACACTACAACTCACCAAGTCAGTCAGGAACCCAGGTGTCTTGTTCGACCCTCAACTGTCTTCTTCCCCACATCCAAGCCATGACCCGCTCTGCCTTCCCTCACCTCCGTAACATCGCCCGACTCCGTCACTTCCTCACATGCTCCCCCTGTCCTTCAGAGGATCCAGTTCAAGATCCTGGTCCTCACCTACAAAGCTCTCCATGGCCTCGCCCCACCCCTACCTCTGTGACCTCCTGAACCCCTACCAACCCGCCCGTTCCCTCCACTCAGCTGTCTGTTCCATGTCCCCCAACCCACCCGCCCCACCATTAGCGGGAGAACCTTCAGCCACTCTGCCCCCAACTTCTGGAATTCCATCCCCCAATCACTCCGCCTCGCCCCCTCCTTAGCCTCCTTCAAGTCCCGCCTCAAGACCCGCCTCTTCGACCATGCCATCGGCCACCTCCCTTCCCCTCCCCTCCCTTCTCTCCCCTGACCCCAGCTCGGGTCTGAAATGCTGTACACTGTCCAGTGCCTTGGGACGTCCTCCCAACGTGAAAGGTGCAATACAAATGCAATCTTCTTCTTGTTAAGAGAAAATGCTCTTGTTTTTTTCTGTATTATAATCTATGCTTTGTAAAGATATATTCAGCAGTATGACCACCGTTATTACTCAGTAGCTGTATCTCAGCTACTGTGAATTCACTGATTTTTTAAAAAAAAATGCATTGCTCATTCCTGACAAGACACAGATCTTGTCAGGAATGAGCAATCCAATTTTTATCAGAGAATTCAGAATATTTTATTTTCTTTCTTCAGAGAGGACATTGAAAAAAGCTTTGATGCTTTATACTGTGTTACACCTTTTTGAATCGAGGCAAATTATCTCCAAGCAATGCAGTTTAAAACAGGGTTGAACCACGGAGACAAGAAGATAAAATATAATATGGGTGTCAGCCTGGCTCAGTTGATTAGTGCTCTCATTTTGGTTTTAGAAGGTAGTGGTGTAACTTAAAAAACTAATGATTGTGGCTGCATGAGCTTCTGTTGCTCATTATTTAATTTTCATTGTTTCCAGTGCTGGGGATGTGCTTTGTTGGATGAGACATTGAACTAAGTTCCTGTCTGCCTGTTCAGGGGGACATTAAAATTCCCTGTCACTATTCAAAAAGAAAAGGGAGTTTTTCCTGGTGTTCTGGGCTGCAATCTTCTATGTAAAATTGATCATTGACTTCATGGCTGTTTGTGGGATATTGCTATGCACAGTTGGTTGCATGTTTGCCTACAAAATATATGGTTACTGCAGTAACAATAAAAACAACTTGCATTTATCTCTTCATGTGGGTTGTGTCTCGGATTATAATAATATAATAATTATAATAAATTACGTGAAATGCTTTGAGACATTCCTACGACGTGAATGCTTGGTGTGAACTGTATCAAATGTAAGAATTATTATAATTAACTTGTTGCATTTTTACTATGCTTATTGTAGTTGGCATCTGGAATCTACAACTTTGCCTGTTCTCTATGGAATCATCACACCGACACTTTCTTACATCAGATCTGTACGGGAGAAGCAGATGCCATCAAATCACTGGAAAGAACTTTGCTGTCTTTGAAAGGTATTGTTCATTTAACCAACACTGAAATGTGCAGAATTTCTTTCCACTAGAGTTTAGCTTTCTGATTGCTGTTATATCTATGGGAGGTTAGAATTTTGTTTTTAATAAGATTGCACAAAAGAATTAGTATCACAAAATCTGGTTTCACCTTAAATGGGTTTAAAATGTCTTGGCATGGTGGAATGGTGTGAACTATTGTTTACCCAAATCAGTGGTCAAACTGAGTGAAAAGTTAAGTAAATATTTATTGCTTATGGATTAAAAATATTACTCTTAAAATAAGCCCAAATATTAGTCTTATGGAATCCCGAAGCATAGTGGTTTAATGTTCTCGTCCCACAAGTCAGAGGACCCAAATTTGATTCCCAGTTGGGCTGAAATCGTAGGCAAGTTTCCTTACTCCACAAGCCTGTGTTTACCAAGCAGTAAGCAGGAATCCAATTGCAATAGGCTGCAGAGTTTCTCCCACAAAATACACAATCAATCCACTTTACAATATAATCTAAAGAGCTTTGAGGTGTTTCAATGCCATGATAAAGTGCTACATCAGATGCAAGGATTATTATTATAATACTTTTCCGTGAGTAATAATCTCTCCAAATAATAATAATAATGTGGTCACTGAATCCACGACTTTGTGGGCCACTGCTGTGCACAATTGGTTACTGCGTTTCGCCCATAAAGCACAGTCACTATACTTTACAGTGTATCTTGTGAAGTGCTTTGAGATGTCTCGAAGGTGTGATAAGATGCCTTATCAAATACAAGGATTATTATATTGTCATTCACTATTTGTGGGAACATTATACGCAATAAAGTTTTGATTAAAAAAATATAGCTAGTCATAGATAGCTTATCAGAGCTATATTTCAAACAACAACTGGCATTTATATAGCGCCCTTCACCTGAGTAGCATCTCAGTGCTCATTTCCAAAATCGACATGGTTATGGCAGACCCAAAGCCTCCCTGGTCATGAGCACGTTCAGGCGGGACTTGAAAAAGGGGAGAGAGTGGGCAAGGTAGAGGGTTTGAGGGAGAGTGTTCCAGAGTTTCGGGGAGCAGTGGCTGAAAGCACGACCTCCGATGGTGGGGCCGAAAGTGCGAGGGACGAGGAGGAAGCCAGTGCCAGTCGAGCGGAGGTGCCGGGTTGTGGATTGGGGAGTGAGGAGGTCGGAGAGGTAGGGAGGTGCCAGAGAGTGAATGGATTTGAATACAAGTGTGAGGATCTTGAAGCCGATATGTTCGGTCGTGGGGAGCCAGTGGAGCTTGGCCAGACCTTATATTGCAACCCAATGGAATACTGTAAAGTGTTGCTGGCAGTCATATTAATATTTAATTGAGTTACATACCAATGTATCTAATCTAATTCATCTGTTCAATTTCCTAGAAGCGTCCCTCAACACATCTATCTCTGAATCTGATAATCCTCAATTTGTTTAGTCGACAAGAACTTGTCTTTTGAAATCCATTTTGAAATC
The DNA here is from genome assembly GCF_018977255.1 of Callorhinchus milii. Lineage (NCBI taxonomy): Eukaryota > Metazoa > Chordata > Chondrichthyes > Chimaeriformes > Callorhinchidae > Callorhinchus > Callorhinchus milii. The sequence continues at coordinate 121,052,643 of NW_024704742.1, read as the reverse complement.
ATTTATAGTTTCTTGTTCCATATTCCATACAATATTAAAATATGGATTTTTAAAAAAAAAACTGTTCTCATTGTAATTTTAAAAATGACAGTAAAATGATTTGAAGACGGTTGAAAGCCACTTCACATGGGGCATATTAAAATGCCTTCTTCATTTACAACAGTTCTGATATAATGAAATATTTTGTTCCATATGACCAGAATTCTCTTTAGCAAGTCATTATGTTTCAATGTACAATGTAGCTCATGGATAAAATTCATGTTCTTTTGCCTTATTGTTAACTGTTCTCAGTCTACCTGTTCTCAGTGGATTTTACCTTTGAATTTTTCTGATTATCCTATGCAATTTGCAGCAGTTTCATGAAGGGTTCAATACAGGTATAAAAGCTCAGAGTCTAGACACATTGCATCAAATGTGTATTCTCAATTTAAGCACTGCTGCGTGCAATTGGCTGCTGAGTTTCGCCCACAAATATACAGTCAATTCACTTTACAGTCAATTCACTTTACAGTCTATTCTGTGAAGCACTTTGAGACTCTCGAAGACGTGAAAAGCGCTATATCAAATGCAAGGATTATTACATTAAACATGCCTTATTTTTTTTTAGTTCTGCGTAAACTGACAGTTCATGGATTTGTTGAACCTCACAAGAATCTGGAAGTAATGGTAAGTAATGTTTCAAATATTTCCCACAATATTTTATGATGGGAAAGCTATTACATTGCTGAGAACACATTTGGAAAGTGGTCAGATGTATATTTCTGGAGGGGAGCTTTTTGTATCCCACCCCCCCAACTGATTCTCTCCATTACCCACCCCCACATCCCCAAACTCGGCAACCATGGGCTCCTACTCTCTCACATTTTTCATTTTGTTTTCTTTATATCCAAAGCTACTACAAGTGAAGGGAACTAGAAACGCAAGTTGTTTTTGACTAACATTTTTCATCTTATGTTGGCAAGGTATTTTTGTGCAGGGCCAAATAGATGATATGTAACCAAATCTCTTTTGTAGGCTTTTGTGACCAGACTGAGTTTATATTCTCCTTAATCATCCTAAATGTATGCTGTTTGCCCACAATATTTACTGCAAACAGTTCCTCCCATGGCTTTTAAAACAATGGGTGCCAGAAATGCAGCACATATGAATGTATACTTAGAAATTGCAGGTTCTGATCATTAATTGAATTAATTTAATTTTGATCAAAAGTAGGAGGAGATATAGATGTGCTGGAAGTGAAGGATTATAAAGAGTGCAAGTGACCAGATTAATAACTAGGTGAAGTGTTTTAGCTATGATGAGAGGCTGGGTAAATTTGGATTATTCCATAGATCTAAAGAGGTGAAGGAGTGATTGTGATAAAATTGTGGTTAATGGTTTTTAAAATTGTGAACATGGACTAAACCTGAATTGTCATTGAAACTATGCCATTAGGAAGTACACATAATTCACCACTGTTTGTGGGGCACTGCTGTGTGCAATTGGCTGCCACGTTTCGTCCACAGATGTACAGTCAATTCACTTTACAGTATATTCTGTGAAGCGCTTTCAGACACCTAGAAGACGTGAAAAGCGCTATATCAAATGCAAGAATTATTATCATTATCAGCTAGATAGGAGACAATTCTTCACTCTAATATTGGAATCTAAATCAGGGATGTAAATTAACTTAATTTGAGGTTGTCCGCAGGAGGAGTGTTGCATCATATCTGACCATTGTATCTATCTTTTTGGAGAGCTTATTTTGCAACAAAAATATTGAATAAATGACTATAACCAATTTCTCGTTGAATACTTCTGAGTTCTGATTATATTAATACTTGATTGGATTAAACACCTTATGTTCTCAAGACGTCTCAAAGGGATGTCTCAAATGCAAAGGGAAATAGACAGGCTTAGTGAGTGGACAAGAAGGTGGTAGATGGAGTGTAACGTGGGGAAGTGTGAAGTTATTCACCTAGGTAGTAAAAATAGAAAAGTGGATTATTTTCTAGAGGGGAAGAGACAGGTAGTGTTAGTGTTCAGAGGGATTTGGGTGTCCTTGTACACCAAACACAAAAAGTTTGTATGTAGGTACAGCAAGCAACTAGGAAGGCTAATGCCATGTTGGAGTTCGTTGCAAAAGGTTTAGAGTACAAGAGTAGGGAAGTCTTGCTGGAATTGTGTAAGGCCTTGATGAGACAACACCTGGAACATTGTGTGCAGTTTTGGTCTCCTTATTTAAGAAAGGATATACTCGCGGGATGCAGTGAAGATTCACTAGGTTGGTTCCTGGGATGAGGGGGTTGATCGGGGGGAGCAATCAGGACAGAGCAGAGGCACTGAACTGTCTGAACTGTCGGAGCAACGAAAAATGAAAAAGTGACGTAGGCGTGACGTCATTTTTCAACAGCAGAACCAGGGACAAACATCGAAAACACTGACGACAAATAAAATCAAAAAAATAAAAAATATATTAAAAACATTGTGTGAGAAGAAGTTGTGGCAAGTGAAATGCGAGGACTGTGACATGTGGGAGTTAATGGAGGGCGCCCTGAGCACGGGGACAAATCGCGGAGGCTTTGGCTACAATTTTTCAATCTTTGTTGGACACAGGGGTGGTGCCAGAGGACTGGAGAGTGGCCAATGTGACTCCCCTGTACAAAAAGGAACAGAAGGACAAACCTGGTAATCTGGTACAGAATAAATCTTCATTTAGAAGATTATGAGTTAATTAGGGACAGCCAACATGGATTTGTTAAAGGCAGATCTTGTTTAACAAATCTATTAGAATTTTTCGATGAGGTAAGGGAGAGGGTGGATAAAGGTAGTGCAGTTGATGTAGTTTATATGGACTTTCAAAAGGCATTTGACAAAGTGCCACATGAAAGACTTGTAAGAAAAATAGAAGCCCATAATATAAAAGGGACAGTGGCAGCATGGATCCAGAACTGGCTGGGAGACAGAAAGCAGAGAGTTGTGGTGAACGCCTGCTTTTCTGACTGGAGGGAAGTGTACAGTGGCGTCCCCCAGGGATCGGTATTAGAACCACTGCTCTTAATATACATAAATGATCTGGACCAGTTTGTGGACGACACAAAGTTAGGTAGGGTAGTAAACAGTGAGAAGGATAGGAGCCAACTGCAGGAAGACATAGACAGAATGGTAAAATGGGCAGACACATGGCAGATGAGTTTCGATGTGGAGAAATGTGAGGTAATGCATTTTGGTAGAAAGAATGAGGGGCGGCAATATAGGCTGGTAATACAATCTTAAGGGGGTAAAAGAACAGAGAGACCTGGGGGTGCAGGTAAATGAATCCTTGAAGGTGGCAGGACGGGTAGATAAAGCTGTAAAAAGGACCTATGGGATACTAAGCTTTATAAATAGGGGCATAGAGTACAAGAGTCAGGAGGTTATGATTAACCTATATAAAATACTGGGTTAGGCTTCAGTTAGAATACTGCGCCCAGTTCTGGGCACCACACTATAGGAAGGATGTTAAGGCATTGGAAAGGGTGCAGAGGAGATTTACGAGGATGGTACCAGGAATGAGGGACCTTGATTATGAGGAAAGGCGAGAGAGGTTAGGATTATTCTCATTGGAGCAGAGAAGGTTACGAGGAGACCTAATAGAGGTCTTCAAAATCATGAGGGGTTTTGATAGGTTAGAAAGGGGAAAACTGTTTCCACTGGTGGGTGTGTCGGTGACTTGAGGTCACAGATTCAAAATAGTCTCTAAAAGAAGCAGAGGAGAGGTGAGAAGAAATTTTTCACGCAGCGAATTGTTTGAATCTGGAACGCATTGCCTGAAAGGGTGGTGGAGGCCGATTCGATAACTACTTTTAAAAACGCGGTGGATGGTAGTTGAGGAGGATGGGTTTGCAGGTTATGGGGAAAGGGCTGGGGAGTGGGATTGACATTACATTGCTCTTCTCAAAGAGCCCGCATAGACTCGATGGGCCGAATGGCCTCTTTTTGTACTGTATGATTCTATAGGTTGAGTAAACTAAGCCTATATTCTCTAGAATATAGAAGAATTAGAGGTGATCCTATAGAAACCTATAAGGTTCTTAAGGGTCTTGACAGGGTAGATGCCATGAGGCTGTTTCCCAGTTGGAGAATCTAAAACTAGGGGTCACAGTCTCAAGATTAAGGGTCAGCCCTTTTGAACTGAGTTGAGGAAACATTTCTTCACTCAGAGGGTAGTGAATTTGTGGAATTCTCTACGCTAGAAGGCTGTGGATGCTCAGTCCTTGAACATATTCAAGACTGAGGTTGATAGATTTCTAAAGGATAGAGGGATTAAGGGATAAATTGATAGGGCGGTTAATGGAATTAGGTTAGAAGATCAGCCATGATCTTATTAAATGGTTTACTCCTGCTCCTACGTTTTATGGTTTTATGGTCTAAAGCTTTTCACAGGATTTTACTATGACTGTATATTTGTAGGTGAATGCAGCAACCAGTTTGCGCCCTGCAATATCCCACAAATATCCATGAAGTGAGTGATTGACCAATTTTATTTAGGAGAGTGTTCAATCAGATCATTCCTTAACCTTTTCAGGTCTAGGGAATAATCCAATTCGATTTTCAAATAGTGGTATCTTTAACGTACACTGATCAGGTTGATGGGACCTCAATTAACAACAAGATTGCATTTGTGTAGCGCCTTTCACTTTGAACTTCTTAGCCAAAGATTAGCACCTTCAACAATCAGCACACTCCGAGCACTGCACTAGTGACAGTCTTCTTTGAGTTCAAAGTTTTGAATGGGATTTGAACTCACAACCTTCCGACTCAAGAAGTGTGAGTGCTACCAAATAAGTCAGGGTATCATCTGTTTTAGTATTCAACATATTACACATTCCAGTGGTATGTTGCTGGATACTTTAAAATGCTTCCCGAAAATTTTCAAAAGAGAATTTAAGGAGAAATTCAGTGTTTTCAATGTAGGAGCTTTGTTTGTGATTCCTAAATGGAATTTGCTGATTATGTTATGGTAGGATGCGATGCTGGGTGAAATTACATAATTTAAAAACTAGAAAATAAGTTAACAATTAAATGTTGGTGCAGATTGAGATTTCATTAAATAGCTATTACCAAAAAAATTATGAATTGAATTGTGAGCACTGATTTTCAGAAGTCTTTACATTGATAAGGATAAGCCAGCTCAATTGTAAGATACCATAATATTTTGCCTAACATATCGATCCTTCAGATGAGACATTAAACCAAGGTCCAGTCTGCTTGTCCAGGTGGACATTAAAGTTCCCGTGGAACTATTCGAAAAGAGAAGGGAGTTTCTTCTGGTGTCCTGGCCAACAATTCCTCCAAATAAAATTGGTTACTCACTCCATAACTGTCTGTGGGACATTGCTGTGCACAACTGACTGCTGCATTTCCCCCACAAAATGCAGTCAATCCACTTTACAGGTTACCCTGTGAAGCGCTTGAGATGTCTCGACGACATGATAAGGCACTATAGCAAATGCAAGGATTATTATTATCTTCTCCAAAATCAGCTTGCTGTGTGTAATATGAAACTTCTTCAATGAAGCACAACATTGTAAAACTGCAAATATTTTAGCTTTGTGATCATTGAGGGTAGATCTTTGACCCTTACATCATTCTTGAATATGGGAGACTCGTATTGATGCTGTTCCAAATCTTGTCACTAATCCATTGCTTTTATTTCCCTTTACTTTTTTTTAGGGATTTCTAAACTCAATTTTTGAGAGGTTAAAACAGTTTCTGGAATGCAGTAAGTATATACCTATAAAACTGAAAAATATTTATGATTCTTTATCTGAATTTCTATATCGTAATTCACACAACATTTCCCTCAAATGTTTATGCCCCCAAAATACACATGCTAATATAATGATGTGTGAAAATGTAAGGCTATTTCTGGTACACATTTAATGGACCTAATTTGTTTCTGGAGCTGTTATAGAAGGATAGATATGGTCACACTGCAGGATTGGTTAATTAAATTCTGTTTATCGTGGCGAACAGCTGGACCATACAGTTTTATACATTGGCTGTATTTGTGTATTCCCTAGGCTTATGAACTTGAATTTGCAATTGAATTTCTGAAAGTTAATGATTCCATGTCTAAATCTGGTATACAATGGGAATACTTAGTAAAACTTGCAGCGTAATTGAATATCAATACGATTTGGTGAAAATAACAGCGGAATTCTCAATATACTCGTTTTTTTGTTCTGTAACATTGTTTTTGAATATGGTTTCAAGTTCAAACTTTCAAGAGTTGAGTTTCCAATACCATTTCAAAATCACCTTTTTTCAGTATCCAAACCAAATACATGTGTATGGTTTCTGTTCGTCTGGTATGTTGTGGTGAACCCTTCTTGCCTAATCCAGAAGGGTTGAAGTGCAGGTTGGCAAGAGACTAGGCTAGGGGACTCGAGAGTTGCATTGGGTATTGTTGGATCTTAACCAGCGAAGCATTTACAGCTTGCCATTGCAAAGATTGGTAAGCTTCTTACTGCTTGCCAAGCTAGCGCTTCCCTGCCAGTTAGGATTCTGATTTGCAAAATAAACAGGAGCTGAGTGAGCATCATCCCAGACTGATGTAAACATTTTGGAATACTGTTCAACAGCATGTAAACCCTGCTGCGTTCTTAGTCTGCATGGTGTATTCTGCTGAACATACATTATAGTTTTTCCCTTTAAGATATTTTGATATGACACCTTGAGGCATAACTATGTGATTGCTCCTATTTCCTAGTTCCTATATACTTTGGGTAGCTCTACTTGTATGTCACCAATTTGTTTCTCTGGCAATGACTGCTCTCTGATTTTTTTTGTTTGTTTTACATAAATATTTATTTTTTATACATATATATATTTCGCCCACAAAATATACAGCCAATTAATTTTACAGTATATTCTGTGAAGTGCTTTGTGACGTCTCAATGATGCGATAAAGTGCTATATTGTTGCAAATTAAGCATTTTATTAATGTAAAGATTTCCTTCAGTGGTTTCTTGCACTCAATGTTCTGATTCTTGCTGCTTTGTCACTTTTTAGGTCGACGAGTCAGTGCAGAAAACACTTGCAGAGAAAAGCTGGAAAAGACCATTATCCTATTTACTAAAGTGGTGAGTAAATTTTGCATTTTTAGAAACAGAATCAGCCTGACACTTCAAGAATAATTAAAACGTGGGAATGGCTGACATTTACGTTGTGTGTAATCTTCATTCTCTTATCTATATAACTGATCACATTGCTGATTCACAAGACAATAACAACATTTCTAAGAGTGAAAAGTTACTCATTTCGCATGGTTTGGTGGTTAGGTTCCAGCAACCTTTAGTATCTTGTAAAATGTGCGAACCCAGAGAGAGTTAAGTCTAGACAATTCAGCAATCCGAGGGGGGGGCGGGGTGTGGAGTGGGGTGAAATTGCAGCTGAGTCCAATCCTGTCCTCACCAGAAATCTGTGCAGAACCACTTTCTATCTGGGTTCATTGGATAGCAATCAGTGATTATCTCTCACTTACTCTTCCCCCTTCCTCCTCCCCAGAGGCCCAAAGCTAACTATAGCATCCAGCAACCACAACATGTCAGATTAGCCAACTCGATACAGATTGAAGATCAAATGAAAGACCTTTCTGGTCTGTACAGAACTGTTCCACCATGGCTGGTGTACTTGCCCACTAAGCCACTAGGAAAGCTCTGAGTGAACTTTGAGAGGGTGGCATTTGCGAAACAACCAAAATTATTATTGATTTTATTTTTTTGCAAAAATGACTTGAGCATTGACCAATTGAGCGTTGTGATCAGGATCTTGCAGAAACCTATTTTGTAAATATTTCTCAATATGCCAATTCATGGCCTTTTTATGTTTTTGTGAGTAGAGGAAGCAAATTGATGAGTATTAGACTTGTTGGTAATGTATAAATGCTTTTCCCAGAAGCCAAATCTTTATTGAACAGTTTGCTCAACTGAGAAACGCTTGCTGAAGCAAACCAAGATTTGTTACTTGCTGGAAAGCTCTGGGCTGTTTTATAATGTTGGAAAGCTGTGAGAGCAATTAAGGTTAGAGGAAAGACAAAAAACTGGAGAGGTGGGAGTTGCGATTTGACACAGATTAGGCTGGGAGAGAGAAAAAATGTTTTGACATGAGAAATTAAAAGGAAGGATATGAGGTAATTACATAGAGACCTTAAGTGGGACAGTGGAGCATTTAATACTTATTCCATTTCTAACTTTTTGCTTGTTCAGGTTCAGGTTAGGGAATAACAGGAAAGTTTTTGTACATGAAAATGTACAAAATTTTAATTATTTGAAGTGCTAACTAAACTTTTGGAATAAGCCAATCCAGTGACAATTGGATGTTTTCTAAATAACTGAGAAAATGATGAAGTTTTGGTTGAGGTTTATGCAATTGGTAGCGATGCAATTAAACAATAGATTGTGGCTTCACATTGGGAAATGACCATAAGTGTGGTGGAGGGGGGGGGGAGTTTATCTTAGCAGTGTTGAGTCAGTTCTACATGGATCTCTTGTGGATCCCTTGCCATTCTTGCTATCATAAAATATTGAAGGAGGATTTGCAGAATAAAATTTACTGCACCTTTCAAATATAAAGAGCATTCTGGATCAATTAATTTGTTTGGCTAAGGAACAGCAGATGGTTTGACATGAGGCATGAAAAGTGTACATGATGGAAGAAGAAAAACAATGTGAGTGTGATTATTGAACATTCAATATGGTTCCAGTCACACTAAAGCTTTTATCACTAAAGCCAAATAAATGTCAGGATGCACTTGAGGGATTTTTTGACTGTCATTCTAACCTATGTTTAGAATATTGTATTATTCTAATTATTCTAAGTATTATTTGATCATTCTTGCTGTTGTTCTCTATACTTTAAAGGTAATGCTACCTTTAAAGTATAGAGAACAACAGCAAGAATGATCGCAAAATTCTAGGAGAGACTCAAAGCTGAACCTGCTTTTGTTAGAGGAAGTATTGAGGACGGACCTTTGAGACATGGATGAAAGCAGCCAGATTGACTCGGATTGTGAACACAGAACTGGAGGACACATTCAAATTGATAAATGAAGCTAGTGATGAGAGATTGTTTTTTTCCTGGTCAGATTTTCAGCACATACAGTTAATGGATAAATATCTGACTGGGAACAGGATTGAATTTAAAAAAACACTCAGATGTTTCAAATTCTTGAAGGACAATGTGAGGCTAGACGAGAGAGGGAGGTGTGTGGCATGTGGAGGCAGCTGGTTGAAGTTGATGAGTGTTCAAAGGTTTTCCTATTTTTCTGTTTCCATTACTTTTGAGGAGCACGGGGTATTTATCTAGAACTTTTCCTCAGGAGAGTGAAGTGAGAGGAGAGTGTGTTATAGGGTAGATTGTATGTTGTCTGAAAAGCTTTTTGAGCTGAATAGCTTTATCCCATTATTGGTATATGTTAATATATAATTAAATAAATGTCTTGAATCATTCTTAGGAATGATGGCTCTGAGGAAGCAAGCGAGTTTTGTAAATTTTCAGGCAAATAAAATCTTTGGGTGCATTACACAAATTGTTTATCTAGGAGCTGACCTAAACCTGACTCATGTTCTGTCCTGTTTATCATTAATTGGTCATGATCTAACTTGTATTTTATTTGTTGTTTGCAGCTTTTGGACTTTTTGGACTATCATCCATTTTCATTCATCACCTTGATTCAGCGGTCACTGGAGTTTGCTGTTAGCTACGTATTTACAAGCGCTGGCGAGGGTGTGACATTTGAACGGTTCATTGTTCAGTGTATGAACCTCATTAAAATGATTGTCAAAAACGATGCTTACAAGCCTGCAAAAACCACAGAAGGTACAATGATTTCCAGGCATGCCCTTTTGTTTTCTTCTTACACAAATGATTTCACCCTTTGTCATTTTGGCTTGGGTGGGAGGGATGAGTAAAATGCATTGCTCATTAATTATCTGTAGAAAGCAATTTAAACCTTAGTGCACAAGTTTTGGTCCTGTCTAATTATATGTTTGTCAGAAACTGACCGCTTATTTCTGTCTGTTTTGGATTTTGGCTTCTACCATATTGAGAGGAAATTGTGTTTTTGAAGTGTTAGCTGAAGAGCATTTGTTGCATTGTAAAAATAGCTTGGCATTTTCATGAGGAGTCTATTTAAATACAATCCCAGCATTTTTCAGATGAGTTTGAAATCAGGTCATTTATAGGTAATTGGGCAATTTTTCCCTTTTCAAAAAAAATCTTCTCAAGAAATATCATTAACTACAAGTTAACAAAATAAG